>NC_056737.1:1808072420-1808372420 GCF_019279795.1 Protopterus annectens | reverse complement strand
CTCCAAGCCATGAGTGCTTGTAGCTCAGACTCTTCTGACTGAAGTGATGGCCAAAAGAAAAGCTTTCTCCCAGGAGAGAAATTTAAACTCTGCTGAAGATGCTGGTTCGAAGGGAGGCAGGGTGAGCTTTTCCAACACAAAGTTAAGGTCTCAAGCTGGGGTAGGTGCCCTTCTGCGTGGCCTTAAGCTGCTAGCCCCTTTTAGGAATTGTTTGATCAGAGGGTGTGAGAAAAGGGGCTGTTCAGTATGGAAATGAGCAGAGATAGCAGAGGCATGAATTTTAATACAGGAAAAAAGAGAGACCACTATGAAACAGGTCAGCTAGGTAATCCAGGATGAGAGGTGTGCCGTATCGGCTCCCTCAGCCTGAATCCAGGTGCAGACCCTTTTCCATTTGTCAGCATAAGACTTTCTAGTGCTTGGGTGCCTGGCCTCATGTATAACCTCTAGAACCAGTCTACTGAGGTTGGCAGATAAATCAGTGGTCAGGGAAAAGGCAGGCTGCCAAACTGAGGGTCTGTAATTGGGGATGCATGAATTCTCCTTCCCTCTGGGTCAGGAGGGTTGGGGTCTGAGTGAGATGCCATGGTGGCAGTGGGGACAGGCTGTACAACAGTGGTACCAGTGTTGGCGAGGCCAGTCTGGAGCAATAAGAATTGTCCTTGGTTTTTCTCCCTTATTTTGAGCAGTACCCTGGTGATGGGAGGTACTGGAGGAAATGCATAGACCAATAGACTGACCCAGGGGAAGGATAGGGCATCAACTTTCCAAGCCATGCAGTGATTCTTCCTTTTGCAGAACTTGCTGAGCTGACGGTTGGTGTTGATCTTCGGGGTGCCCCATTTCTGAGTTATTAGGGTGAAGGTTCTTTTGTCTAGCTGCCACTCGTGTGGGTCCAGCAGATTTCTGCTCAAGTGGTCTGTCAGAGAGTTTAGAGAACCTGGCAGGAATTGTGTTAACAGGTGGAGTTGCACGGCAGAGGCTGTGTGCCAAAGGGTCATGGCCAGCCTGCATAGAGTGTAGGAGTGAGTCCCTCCCTGCTTGTTGATATGCCACATCACTGCGGTGTTTCTCTGTTTTGATCAGGACAGCCCCGTGGGGAGAGAAGGGGCCTGAAAGCTGTCAATGCATGCTGGACAGCTAACATCTCTTTTTAGTTGATGTGCAGATGGATTTGCTGTGGGCTCCATTGGCCCTGTATGCACCTGCTGTCCAGGTGTGCACCCCAGGCATAGTCTGATGCATCTGTGGTGAGGGTCTGGGCGACAGGGGCTGGTGAGGAAGGTAGTCCCTTGCTGTGGGAGCATGCTGCTGCCCACCCAAAGAAAATCTTTCCTTAGGCAAGGTATTGCTGGTATAAGAGTTTACAGGTCTTGAGAGTGCTGACACCAAAGGCTTTTAGGTACCACTGAAGTTTCCTCACATGCAGTCTGGCATATGGAATGAGTAGAATGCAAGATGCCATGAACCCCAGAGCTTGCAGGATTTTCCTTGCAGATAACTGGAGTCTGGTGGCTAGTTGAGAGAAGTAGGCTGTCAGGTAGGTTTGCATTTCTGGTGTAAGGAATGCCATCTGGGATATTGTGTCCAGGCTTGCTCCCAGGAATATAATCCTTTGCGTGGGTACTAGTTTGGATTTCTTTTTGTTGATAGTGTACCCTACGGAAGTCAGTAGTGACTTTACAAAGGCCAGGTGCTTGAGCAGCTTTTTCTGTCTGCCTGAATTAGGCAGTCATCTAAGTATGGGTAAATTTGGATATTCCTTTGTCTGGAAAAGGCAATGGTGGGAGCCAGACATTTTGTGAAAACTCTGGGAGCAGTAGATAAGCCAAATGGAAGTGCAGAGAACTTAAAGTGCAGAGATCCTGCCCTAAAACGTAGATATTTCCTGCATGATTTCTTGACAGGAATGTGAAGGTAGGCCTCTTTTACGTCTAGGGTGGCTACCCAAGCATCCTTAGATAGCATGGACAGCAGTTGTTGGAATGAGCATTTTGAGTTTTGGTGTCACCAGGAAGGTGTTTAGAATGGACAGAGCAAGGATAGGACGTCAAGTGCCCTCTTTCTGGGTACCAGAAGTCTAGAGTAGAAACCTTGGCCTTTCTGTTCTGCAGGAACATGCTCTATTATACTCAGAGCAGGGAAAGGGCTTGCTTTTGTGCCTCTGCCCACTGGTTTTGGAGGTAGATTCGGGAACCCTTTTGGGGTTGGAAGTGTGTGGAAGGTATTTGTATCCCTGGGACATTATGTTGAGGATCCAGTGGTCGTTGATAATGGTAGTCCAGGTGTTTGTGTGAAAGGAGAGTTTTCCTCCTAGGGGTAAAGTGAAGGTGGGCAGAGGGAGGATGTGGAGGAGGAGAGTCATTGTGAGCTCTTACCATGAGGGGGTGACTTATAACGCTCTGGTTTTGAAGTGGAGGAATTCCACAGTTATGATCTCTGCATTCCCTGTGGCTGCTGTATGGGGAGTCTGCTTCTCCAGAGTCTAAGCTGAACTGACCTGGTGGGAGCAGGAAAGGACCAGTGCTTGGAGGGGCAATGCCTGCTGAACCTGGGTGGCTGGACCTGTAGCAAATCCTTAACTATCTCCATAAATTTAGCTTTTTCTTCCAAGTATTTTAAGATCTCCTCTGGCTTTGTGCCAAATAAGTTGCCTTTGTGCAAGGGTGCATCCAATAATTTAGATTTAACATGGTCTGGCAAGGGTTGTTCCATAAGCCATACATGCCTTCTAAGGACAGAATCAGTGACTGCTGCCCTGCAAGAAGCTTCTACGGCATCAAAACCACAGTGTAAGGTGTGCTTAGTCACTTGACTTGCAGAATGCATTAACATTTGTAACTCTCTAGATTCTGCATAAGCAGGAAATGAAGACACTGTTTGAGAAGTTCCATGGTTTGTTTGTGTCTGTCGGCTTTTCCCGGTTAGGGGTCATGACAGCGGAACTCCGGTCCGCTAATGACTGGCAGTAGATTTTTACGTGCTGGCTTGCCGGGCCTAACGCACAACCTTCAATGAAGGAAAGCCCATTCACGCATGTCACCACACAGAAGACGCTCCAAACTGAGAATCGAACGGGCAACGTCTAACTGTGAGGCGACAACGCTACTGCAACACCACCACTGCAGTTGAGAAGTTCCATGGTATGTTGCTGAAATGTCAGCGTATGGAATTGGCAATTTAGTGCTCTGATAGCAAGAATAGCAGAGGTGTATACTTTTTTACCCCATCTGTCTAGTGCTCGGGAATCCCTGAGGGAGTGAGATTCTTAGCAGAGGTTGCTTTAATTCCTTTAGGTCCTTGAAAAATTACCTCAGGGTCAGCAGTAAGATTTTTGAAAAGAAATTTGAGAGAATCAGGGACTCTAATATCTGTCAGGCTTTCTGGGTGCAGGAGGAAGAGTGTCAAGAGTCAAACTGGATTCCAGGAAAACATCGTCCACAACATCCAGGACTGGGGGAATGGCCAGGGGTCTGTGCTGTGGAAGATCTAAGAATTCCCTAAGGCTCTTTTTAGAATGAGGGTAGTCCTAACATTCCCACTGGAAATGCTCCCTTAAGGTATGAAGGGTTTTCCCCAAAGGAAAAGTCCTCAGGTGGAGAGGCTGAAGGAATGGAATCTTCTACATCAGAATCCTCATAAGCAGAGAGTGGTTGCATGTCTTCATATTCAGATGCATCAGTCATCAGACTCCTGTTCAGACAAAACTACTGGGGACAGATCTCTTCCTTTTGGAAGGGGTAGCTTGGCTTCCCTTGATCAGCATAAGGTATTCAGCCAATTTAAGCATTTAAAACTGAGGCAAGGAAGCAGGTGCCTGAGATAGGGGTGGTTTCTTGGGTGTGGTTCGCACCTTGGGCCTTAGAAACTTGGAAGTTTTTGAAAGAATGGTAGACGTGAAAGAAGTCATCTGTTATGTCGAGATTCGGTAGTGTGAAGTAATTCCTCGGAAGCCGGTACCTGCTCAGCGGCTCCGGACCCATCCAAGGGAGAGAGAACCACAGGATTTTTAGTCGAAGAGTTTTGCAGCATACCGGACTCCGAAAGGGTCTCAGTAGCGGCCTGCAAATCCACAGAAGCGGGCATCAGGGGCTGCAAAAGCGCCTCACTGAGGACCGGAGAACTGACTACTAGCTTAACGGAAGCATCGTCGGTAGGTTTGAACCTGTGCGGTCTCTGTCTTTATCCTTACGTTTTTTTTTTTGAAGATTTGCTGTCGGATGGCGTACTGAAGCTATATCGGAATTAGACTAAGCGAAAATATGTAGCTACAAGTGCCCGACAACGTATAGTTCTGGTGTTGAACAAAGCACAAAAGCGACAGCGAGGGACGTCTTGGTCAAGGCCTAAGCAAGTAACGCAGTAAGAATGAAAGTCTTGGTGTGGTATTTGCTTTACATAGGTGAGACAATTAACTTTTTCTGACATTGGTTAGTGCAAGAAAAAAGGATCCCCAATGGGCTACTTAGCTTTAGAAGACTTCAGCTTTAATTCGGAAGATGAAACTCAGGTAGCGGCCGACAGGCACTTGTGCGAACTGCTTCTGCTTCGGGGTCCGTGGCAAGAAAGACTGATGTAATGGCGGTGGCCTGCCTTACTTCATACTACTGATGACCTGACGTCTGTCATGAAGTGACAGCAACCGACGCAGAAATACTAAGCCTCTGGTATTTGGGCTGGCAGAGGGCTACTTTGGCAGGGATAACCCAAATGTGATGACTGCAACAGTGAAACACTAAGAACATCTACAGCAAACCAAGCTCAAGCAAATAAAGGCAAAAATCCCCAACGGGATACTTGGCTTTAGAAGTCTGAGTAGAGCAGGGGGAGCAATCGATGTGATGTCGACTATGGTTGAAAAGTTCTGACGTCTGTGTGTGCAGACATCACATTTAAGGTCCCTAGTTTATAGCCCTATGTGTGATGTCCCATGCACCTACAGCAGCTAGGCTTGAGCCGATGTTCAGGTCACCTGAGGCGGAGAATCCAACACTAAGAATACTGCAATATAGGAATAGAAGGATATTGTGGATCATTCACTTCAGTGTGAAATAACAAAATGAGGAGATTAAAACAGCAACAATGTGTCACATATGCATGGTGAACACACAAAGATAATGAAGCATCAGTTCACTTTATTATTATACATTTAGATTAAAATATTACAAAACAGTCCAGCTACTTCAAAATTCAAAAGGAGCACAAGACCACTGGTTCATTCTGCCTCTTACCTGGCCTTGCCAGTGCATAATGACAGCCCACAAGGTACTTTGGAAAAGAACTTTCTTGAAGTACTAAATAGATTACTATTAAAGCCAACTCTATTAACTTCTTTTAACTCACGAAAGCTAAATGATTCTCTCACCAGTCAAACATTTAAAGGATAACCGCACCCAGAGACTCAAAAAAAATGTTATTTCATCATGGCTTGGTGTTTCCTACATTCTAACACCACTCTGGGACTATTGTTTTTTTAGATATTTCTACACACAATTTCTGACTGACCACATGGGGTCTGGCATCTTGAAATAATTCTGACTATTTAGTCTGCCTCTAAGTATCCCAAAATGTACTGTTTGTCTCCAAAAAATTGGATCAGATCTGCCACATTTTCCCTAAAGCCCCTGTCAGTGCACTGTTTTAAAGGCATTCACTGCTGTGTTATATTCGCCTACTTTTGGTTAAAATTTTATCTTTAATGACTACTTCAAACACAAGCAGTGCAAATGCTACAGAACAGAATTGAAAAGTGCATTTTATTGCTCTTTCTTCTTAGAAATGATAACTTGATTTCTTTTGTGAAGGCTGAAATCTAGTTCTTCAAGGTATCTCCCCCTTCACACATACCTTCCCTAGCTGTCAAAGAGATAAGGGTAATTTGACCAATTATTTTCATGTGATTGACAGCTCACAGCAGGTGACCAGACTACTGTACTGTTTTCTTGTCAGCCTTTCCTTCCTTAAAGTGGGAGACCTGTTGCACTACTCCTGTCAAATTTAGAACCAAGCTCCATAGCACTGGGAATAATCACTGTTTTGCAAAGCATCAAACTCCCGATTTTCCTTACTGTTTGGTTAAATAGCTAACAAATTATGCACTACAAATATAAAATATTTCACAGACTTGCATGACCGCACCCACATGCTTTTTTTAAAGTGGTAATTTAAGAAAATGACGGTATTGCATACTTCTTGCAATCTGATGTAGTGTTGTCGATTGTGACAGACATCTGCTTCCTATGTAAAAACATACAATTAATGTCTACGCACGGTCCTTGCAAATTTATGCTCTTAGTTTTTGCAGCTATTACTGTGCTTCTGTCTGTACTTTGCCACATATCGGTAGAGCTCTTCAGAAAAGTGAGATTATAGTTTGACATTTTTGCTAGGTTAAGAGTGGGCTGGGCAAGGCAGCTCTGACATCACAATGTGGGAGCTCCACTGGCTCTTCTATACAGCATGCAAATCAGGGAGGGATTACATCACTTTGGGGGAGGAAACATCCAGGTAGTTAGAGCAAGAGCTCTGGCAGATGTGACATCATTTCACAGCTAGCTAGAGGTTTTTCAAGTTGGCTTTCAAAGTGAAAGTAAAACCGTACGGAAAGGTAGGAAGCCTAACAGGGAAAACAGTTGAGTGGATTAGTTTTTAAAGCTGCACGGGTGATTTTTCCAGGCTGTATCAATGAACAGGGACTACAAGACAGCAGGTTGAGCAATCTGCTTTAATATCCCGTTGTTGTCCTTTAAGCTTACCTGAGGAATGGCCGCCATGAAATACCCAGAAGGTGGTGTTGCCTGATATGGATTAATGACTGGGTTAGGTACTGGTCTTACAGTTGCCATTCTCTGCATATACTGATTGGTAAGGTGGGCTTGCCTTTCTTCTTTTCGTTGAGCCAGTGCTACATAAAGCGGCTTAGTGGCAACAATCCTACCATTCATTTCAGTCACAGCTTTGGTAGCTTCTTCAGGTGAGGAGAAGCAAACAAATCCAAATCCTTTGCTGCGACCACCTTCCATCATTACCTGTCAAAACATTAGATACACAAGTTAAGCAAATCAAAACACAAGCATAACCTGTACAATTAGAAAACTATTTCAAACAGCAAAAATCAACTATTCCAAATTTCCAAAATCAACATATCATGAAGGAAAGAAGCTAATTCATGGGAAAATTAAATCTCTGAGTCCTACATAACAATCTGTGTTCAAACAGGCAACTCTCTGGTATACATGAATGAAAAGTACACTTACCATAAATGTAGATGTTAGCATGTATTAACTGTTGCAGTCATCACATTTGGGTTATCTGCCTGCAAGTAAGCCCTCAGACGGCCTGAATACTAGATTCTTCGGATATCTGCTTCGGATGTTGTTGCTTCTTCGACTATGTCAGGTCATCAGGGGGTATAAAACATGCAGCAGACATCATTACATCAGGTTTTTCTTGCCCCAGATGTCAGGTGCCCGCACAATAGGAAGCAATTATATGGTATGGTACACCCCCATCCAAAAGCAAATACACAAGAAAAAATATATATACCAAACAAGAAGGAAAGGTAGAGCCAAGAGAAGTCAGGGGGCTGGAGGGAGGGTAACCAGGACTGCAACAGTGAATACACTCTAACATCTACATTTATGGTAAGTGTACACAACTGTACTATGCTCTTCATGTTTCACTGTTGCAGTCATCACATTTGGGTTGATTCCCAAACCTAAGGAAGGGAGGATGTAGTTAAAGAGCATTAGGGCCAGCTATTACGCCCTACAAGACTGCTGTGGCAAATCCAGCTCTGGATTTAGAAAAGATAGGTAAGGTGGTAATGCTTGGTGAAGGTATGTACAGAGCTCCAAGTAGCGGCTTCCAGGACGTCTCTGGTAGAGACTCCTCTGAGAAAAGCCGTAGAGGTAGATGCAGCCCTGGTGGAATGTGATCTTATCCCCTGTGGGGTAGGTTTTTCATGGTGCTTGTAGCAGAAATTAATGCAATGGGCTTAGCCATTTGAAAATGGTTTGACTTGAAATGGCCTTCCCCTCTACCCCTGCAGCAAAGTCAACTAGAAGCTGGTCAGATTTTTTGAGAAGCTTAGTCCTGTCCAAATCAAATCTAAGTTGTCTGTGCACGTACAGAGAGTGCAGTATCCGTTCCCCTTTGTTTTGTGGATTAGGGAAAAAAGTAGGCAAATGAATGGACTGGTTTAGGGCCACACTAGATACCACCTTGGGCATAAAGGAAGGATTAGTCCCGAGGGAAACCCTGTCCACATGGAAGCCAATGAAGGGTTCCACTGCCATGAGGGCCTGTAATTCAGACATTCTTCTTGCTGAAGTGATGGCTAGAAGTAAGTTTGTTTTCCAAGAAAGGAATTTCAACTTTGCTGTTGCAGCTGGCTCAAAGGGGAGAAGAGTTTTTCCAATACAAAGTTAAGGTCCCAGGCTGGAGTGGGAGCTCTCCTGGAGGGGGGGGGGGGGTCCTTAAATGTTTGGCCCCTCTAAGGAATTGTTTTAGCAAGGGGTGAGAGAAAAGGGGTGGCTCAGTATTAATATGTGCTGAAATGGCAGATGCACGAATGTTAATTGATGAGAAGGATAGGCCCTTGTGAAGCATTTCTGTTAAGTACTCTAGAATATGAGGTAAGCTGGGCACAGTTGTGTCCATCCCCTGAGCCTGGCACCAGGAACAGTTTCTTGTTCACTTCTCAGCATAGTATTTTCTGGTACTAGGCCTCCTTGCCTCCAGAATGATATCCCGCACCTGCTTACTGAGGGATGCTAGAGGACAGCACAGCAAATTAAATGCAAAAGAGAAAAAAATGGATTGTGAAATTAGGTTGAGTGTTCCAGTCTGGTCTTAATGAATATTTATGATCTGGACATTAATGAATATTCATGAGCTCACCAATGAACTCCTATGACTAATTATTTGCAAGTGTATATAAGAACTTCAAGATATTTCTGTAAACTAACACTGATGAAGGCTAGGTTAATGCCACAGCCGAAATCGGTCTGTTATTTCTTGTTTATTTTTACTAATTAAATTCGTTACAAAGCTCACAGTTACTGGCTTTTGTTTTTTGTCTACAATGTTATTTTGAGCCGTGCAATCACTTCCGTGCAGGGGAATTTTTTCGAATGCTAGAGGAGAGCTCATGGAATTAGCCAGGCTGCCAGGTTCAGGGTATGAAGCTAAGGGTGCAGAATCTGGCCCGCCTGCTGGGACAGCAGGGAAGGGGTCTGAGGCAGGTGCCATGGTTGTAGCAGTGTCAGACTGCGCAAGAGGGGGTACCAGTGCTGGGGTGGTCTGGTGCAATCAGTATTGTCCTTGGCTTGTCCTGTTTGGTCTTAAGTAGAACCTTCGAGAGGAGAGGCAGAGGGGGAAATGGCATAAACAGAGAGGCTTTCCCAGGTAAAGGACAGGGCATCCACTTTCCAAGCTTGACTGTGGGGAGTTCTGGTGCAGAATTTGTTCAATTGGTAGTTCCTGGGGGAGGCAAACAGGTCTACCTCTGGGGTCCCCCATTTGTTCCTCAAGAGGTTGAATATTTTGGGTTCTAATTTGCATTAATGTGGGTCCATGAGATTTCTGCTTAAGTCTGCCAGTGAATTTAGTTTGCCTGGCAGGAATTGAGCTTGTAGGTGCACTCGGTAGCTCAAGGCTGTGCTCCACAGAGCTATGGCTAGTCTGCAGGGAGGGTAGGAGTGTGTTATCCGCTGCTTGTTTATGTACCACATAACTATGGTGTTGTCTGTCTTTACCAGTAGTTGTCCTGGAAGAATAAGGTCTTTGAAGGCTGTCAGAGCATTCTGTACAACCAACATTTCTTTTTGATTGATATGCAGGTGCATCTGTCTCTGGTTCCATTTGCCCTGAATGCACTGCCCTGCCATGTGAGCCCCCCCATGCATAGTCTGATGAGTCTGTTTGGGTTTGGGCAGCAGGGGGTAGAGTGAAAGCAAGTCCCTTGTTGTGGTAGCAGGCCTCTGCCCACCAAAGGAACCCTGTCTTTAGACAAGGAATGATGGGGAATCATTGCTTCCAGGTACTGCGAATGTTGACATCATAGACTTTTTAGATACCATTGGAGTTTCCTCATATGCAGTCTTGCATATGGAATAAGCAGAATGCAAGAGGCCATGAACCCCAGAGCTTGCAGTATTTTCCTTGCAGACAGCTGGGTTTTTGTGGCCAACAGTTTGAAGTAGGTTGTCAGACTTGTTTCTACGGAGTGAGGAATACCATCCGGGAAGTTGTATTCAAGCTTACTCCCAGGAATACAATCTGTTGACAGGGTACTAAGTGAGATTTCTTTTCGTTGATGGTGTACCCCAGTGAGGTAAGAAGTTTCTTTACAAATGCCAGGTGTTGATGGTGTACCCCAGTGAGGTTAGAAGTTTCTTTACAAATGCCAGGTGTTGTAATAGCAAGTCCTGGCTTTCTGCCTGAATCAGACAATCGTCCAAGTATGGGTAAATCTGAACATTTCTCTGCCTGCAAAATGCAATGGCTGGAGCTAGATGCTTTGTGAACACCCTGGGCGCAGTAGATAAGCCAAAAGGAAGTGCACGTAAGCTTCCTTTAAGTCTAGGGTTGCCAGCCAGGCATCCTTGGCTAGCATAGGAAGAAGCTGTTGAAGAGTTAGCATTTTGAATTTTGGAACCACCAGAAAGGTGTTGAGAATAGAGGTGTCCATGATATGACGCCAGCAGTTTTCTTTTCTGGGTACAAGACAATTCTTTAATAAAAACCTTGCCCCCTTAGCTCTGCTGGGACAAGTTGAATAGCCCCGATACTGAGAAGAGAAAGAATCTGCTGTTGGGCCTCTGCCCACTGATATATGGGGGGAAGTCTGCCCAACCATTTGGGGTTGGTAGTGAGTGGAAGTGGAATCTGTATCCTTGGGAAACTATGGTCAAAACCCATTTGTCCTGGGTAATGACTTTCCAGTTTTTTGCATGCAGGGCAAGCTTTCCTCCTAAGGGAGCAAGTAGTTGAGCAGGGCTTGGAAGGATTAAGGTTAAGTCATTGTGCCATTTTTCCGTAGGGGGGGGTGGCTTACTACTCCCTGCTTTGGAAGTGGGAGCCTCCCACTGCTTAGATCTGTGCGTAGCCTGAGACTGAAGTCTTGGTGGTCTGCTGTTCCTGGGTTTGGACTGAGCAGGCCTGGAAAGGACCAGTTCTTTGAAGGCCAATGCCTACTGAATCTGGGAGGCTGTACTTGTAGGAAATCTTTAACAGTTTGCATAGATTTACAGCTTCTTCCTCCATCCTTTTGTGGACTTCCTCTGCTTTGTTGCCAAAAAGGCGGTCTTGGCTTAAGGATGCATCAAGTAATTTAGCTTTAACATGATCTGGCAAGTTTTGTTTCTTAAGCCAAGCATGCCTTCTAAGTACAGACCCAGTAACAGCAGCCCTGCAAGATGCTTCTAAAGCATCAAAACCACATTGCAAAGTATGTTTAACAACTTGTTCTGCAGAATGCATTAAATATTTCAAGTCTTTGTGTTCAGCACAAGTCCAGAATCAACATTTTCTGTTTAAGTAGACCCATAATATGTTGCTGATACTTTAACATATGAAACTGGCAATTTAAAGCCCTAATGGCCAAAGCAGCAGAAGTGTATACCTTCTTACCCCATCTGTCTAAGGCTCTAGAATCTCTATCAGAAGGGGAAGGATTTTTGGCAGCAGTAGCCTTAATGCCTTTTGGTCCTTAGGAAATGGTCTCTGGATCCGTAGTAGGATACTCGAAGAGAAACTTGAGAGACTCAGGTACTCTGTTGTACCGGTCAGGTTTTCTGGGAGCTGGAGGCAGTGTCTGGGGTAAGGCTAGATTCCAAGAAAACAGTCTACAATAGCCAGAACAGCAGGGACAGCTAGAGGCCTGTGTTGAGGCAGGAGTAAGAATTCCCCAAGTCTGTTTTTGGACTCAGAATAGTCCTGGCTTTCCCAGCAGAAATGCTCCATAACGGTAAGCAAGGTTTCACCACAAGAAAAATCTTCTGGAGGGGAAGCTGAGGGAATGGAATCCTCTGGAACAGAACCCTCATAAGTAGATAAGTGCAAATCCTGGTAATCAGAAGGAGCAGAGATATCAGATTCCTGATCAGAAGAATCAGAAGGAAAACTGGTTCTAGGTCTCAGAGGGGGAAGACTGGCTTTCCCTAATTAAGGTAATAAGGTCTTCAGCCATTCTAAGCATTTGTTTTTGAGACATATGGGCCTGAGTTAGCTGTTTGGTCGTCGGTTTTCCATGCGTAGTGCGAGTTTTAGGCCTGAGGAATTCGGTACTTCTAGTTGGAAACGATGCAGTCGGTTTAACATGAAAGTCTGCAGGCCTGAATACACCCTCAGAAGCCAGTGCCTGCGCAGGAGCTCCGGACCCATCCAAGGTAGAGACATCCGCAGGTTCCATAGTCGAAGCATCATCTCGCGGCATACTGGACTCCAAATGAGCCTCAGTAGAGGCCTGCAAATCTGTAGCAGCGGGTATCAGGAGGCTGCAAAAGCATCTCACGGAGTACCGGCGGACTGGCGACTAGCTTAACGGAAGCGTCGTCGGCAGTTTTTGAACTATGTGGTCTGTTTCTGTCTTTATTCGTACTTTTTTTCGGAAGATCAGTAGTTGGATGGCTTAACGAAGCCATTTCGGAGTACGGAGATCAAGAAAGTACAGTTTTGTACCTACCATAAATGTAGATGTCCGACAGGAATGCATCTGCAGTCCTTACAAATGGGTTGTCCTGTCGTCAGGCAGCCCTTCGGTCGGCCGGATTCCAAAGTCTGGGTCTGGCCTCGGCTGGTGTCGCTCTTCACCCGACGTCATAGCTGCAGTTATCCGGGTATAAAGGCATCAGCCGACGCCATCTTCCTCAGTGTTTCTTGCCCCAGATGCCAGGTGCCCTCTTGGAATGCTAAATTTGGATAAATGCCAATGATTCCAAATAGTAGAGAGCAAACACAAAAAATAAGCATGTATGTACATATATACAAACAAATACACCATAATAGATTCCCCCAGCTAGCTATAAGA
The DNA here is from genome assembly GCF_019279795.1 of Protopterus annectens. Classification (NCBI taxonomy): domain Eukaryota; kingdom Metazoa; phylum Chordata; order Ceratodontiformes; family Protopteridae; genus Protopterus; species Protopterus annectens. The sequence goes on along the minus strand of NC_056737.1, from coordinate 1,808,359,387 downwards.
TGGGCAAATACCCTAGGAGTACCACAGAGGGGAAGGTGGGTGGGTAATCCTGACTGCAGATGCATTCCTATCGGACATCTACATTTATGGTAGGTACAAAACTGTACTATGTCCTTCAAGGATGCATCTGCAGTCCTTACAAATGGGTAGAAATACCATAGCAAAACTGGGGGAGGAGGAAAAAAGAAGTTATGGTGTAGATAAGATCCCTTGCAAAACAGCAGTGGCAAAACCTGCTCGGGATCTAGAGTATAAAGGTAGATTATAATGCTTGGCAAATGTATGCACGGAGCTCCAAGTAGCAGCCTCTAAAATGTCTTTGGTAGCCACTCCTCGTAAGAAGGCTGTGGTAGTGGCTGTAGCCCTTGTAGAGTGAGGCCTGATGTTTTCTGGAGTTTTCTTTCCATGGTAGGAGTAACAAAATCTAATGCAATTTCCTATCCACTTGGAGATTGTCTGTTTTGAAATTGCTTTTCCTTCCTTTCCTGATGCATAAGCTACCAGTAGCTGGTCAGTTTTTCTATTGTCCTTGGTCCTGTCCAGGTAGTAGCGTAATTGTCTATGTACATCCAAGGTATGCAACAGTCTCTCTCCCCTGTTCTGTGGATTGGGGAAGAATGTAGGAAGGTGGATAGCCTGATTTAAAGACACTCTAGAGACCACTTTAGGCATAAAAGTAGGATTTGTTCTCATGGACACTATCTTGATGGAAGATCAGGAAGGGTTGTACTGCCATTAATGCTTGTAGTTCAGATACCCTTCTTGCTGAAGTTACTGCCAGCAGGAAAGCAGTTTTCCATGATAGGTATTGTAATTCTGCTGTTGCTGCTGGTTCGAAAGGAGGAAGTGTCAACTTTTCTAGCACAAAGTTAAAGTCCCATGCTGGCAATGGTAGCTTCCTAGGAGGTTTTACATTTTTGATTCCTCTAAGAAACTGTCTGAGCAGAGGATGTGAGAAGACAGGAGAATCAAGGCCGTATTCTGCTGAAATAGCTGATGCATGAATCTTGATAGAAGAATAGGACAGGCCCGTGTGGAAGAGCTCTGCCAAATATTCCAGGATGTTGGCCATGTTTACCAGTGACACATCTTCTCCTTTTGCAGAACTCCAAATGAGATATCTTTTCCATTTTGCTGAATAATTTTTTCTTGTTGAGGGTCTGCGAGCCTCAAGGATAATGTCTTTAACACTTTGGGATAAATTAGGGTTAATTGATCTTATGCAATGTACCAGGCAGTTAGCTGCAGAGTTTTCAGGTTTGGGTGCAGGATGTTGTAGTTGTTCTGTGTTAGTAGCAAGGGAACCAGGGGTAGTGGCCATATTTGTTCCCGAGACATGCTCCTCAGTAATGGGTACCAATGTTGCCTTGGCCAGTCTGGAGCTATCAGAATGATCCTTGGACGGTCCTCTTTGATCTTCAATAGTACCTTGTGCATCAAAGGAAGTGGTGGGAATGCATAAGCTGTCAGATTTTCCCAACTGAACGATAGGGAGTCCACCTTCCAAGCTAGTGGGTGGTACGTCCTTGTGCAGAATTTCTTTAGCTGGTGATTGCGTGGGGATGCAAATAAGTCTATTTCTGGGAGACCCCATTTTCTTGTAATGGTTTTGAAGATGGCCGGATGCAGCATCCATTCGTGGGCATTCGTGGTAGTCCTGCTTAATATGTCTGCTAGAATGTTTTCTTTTCCTGGTACAAAAATTGCTTGTAACTGAATGTTGTAGCTCAGGGCCACATTCCAGAGGTCCAGTGCCATCCGGCATAGAGGGTACGAATGTGTGCCCCCCTGTTTGTTGATGTACCACATAACTGTGGTGTTGTCTGTCCTTATCAATTGACCTTGTCGAAGAAATGGTCTGAATGTTTGAATTGCCAGTTTCACTGCCAGCATTTCCTTTAGATTTATGTGTAGGTGCAGCTGGTCTTGAGTCCATAAGCCTTGTATGCACTTGTCCAGCATGTGGGCCCCCCAGCCAAGGTCTGAGGCGTCCGTCGTGATGGTTTGGCTTGGTTGAGTGCTGTGGAAGGGCAATCCTGTGTTTGATTGACAGGCCTGAGCCCACCATAGGAATTCTTGCTTCAGGCATGGAATTATTGGAATTTGGGTTTCTAGGCTGTGCTTGTGCTGAGACCATAAATTCCTTAGGTACCATTGTAGTTTTCTCATATGCAGTCTGGCATGAGGAACCAATATTATGCAGGATGCCATGAAGCCCAAGGCTTGTAGTATTTTTCTTGCTGTTAGATGGTTTTGCTTTGTTAATGCCATGAAGTAGAGAGGTAGTTGCTCCTGTTTTTCTACTGTTAGGAATGCCATTTGCTTTGATGTGTCCAGCTCTGCACCCAAAAAGGTTATTCTTTGGGATGGTATCAGTCTTGACTTTTTTATATTGACTGTATATCCCAGGGCTTGTAGCAGGTAGATGACCCTCTGTAAGTCTTCTGCTAGCTTGTTTTTGTTGTCCGCTTGTATCAGGCAGTCGTCCAGGTAGGGGTAGATTTGAATTCCCTGAAGCCTGCAATGAGCAATTACTGAAGCCAGGCATTTCGTGAACACTCTGGGCGCAGTAGATAAGCCAAAGGGCAATGCTGAGAATTGATAATGCTCTGATCCTGCAAGAAATCTGAGGTATCTTCTGCAAATTGGTCGTATGGGGACGTGCAGGTATGCCTCCTTGAGATCTAGAGTTACCAGCCAAGACTCCTTGCCCAGCATGGGAAGAAGCTGCTGTAGAGTCAGCATTTTGAATTTTGGTACAATGAGAAATGTGTTCAAAGCGGACAGGTCGAGAATAGGTCTCCATTTGCTCTCTTTTCTTGGTACCAGGAAGAGTCTGGAGTAAAATCCCTTTTCCTTGCTCGATAGATGGTACCTTTTCCACAGCTCTCATTCTTAATAATTGAGATACTTGTTTTAGAGCTTCTGTCTTTTGATTTGGAGGTAGGTTTGGCATTCCTCTCTTCTCTGGTACAGTATGGAAGTGAAACCTGTAGCCTTGGTCTATTGTCTGTAAAATCCACTTGTCTCTTGTGATGTAATGCCAGTTTATTGAAAATAATGCTAGCTTCCCGCCTAAGGGTGCTTCTAGTTGTTTCCTGGTAGGCGGTGCCAGAGCCAAGTCACTGTGATTGTCCTGTAGTTGTGGTGGTGGCTGTGTCTGTGGCTGTACTTCGCTGGTTGTTACCCTGCCACTGGCGTCCCCTGTAGGCACCCCTGGATTGGCTTCTGCCTCTTGAACGCCTATTCCCGCCTCTCTGAGCTCTGGAGGAGTCTGGAAAGGACCAATTCTTGGAGGGCCAATTCCTGCTAAACCTTGGTGGTTGGACCTGTAAGAAATCTTTTACTGTTTGGACAGATTTTGCCTTCTCTTCCATCTTCTTCAGCACCTGTTGTGCAGGAGAGCCAAACAAATTGATCTTATCCATAGGAGCATCTAGTAGTTTGGACTTGACATGGTCTGGTAAGGCCTGCTCTTTTAACCATGCATGCCTTCTGATAACTGTGCCAGTCATGGCTGATCTAAAGGAAGCCTCCAGTGCATCATAGCCACATTTTAAAGAATGGTTACTGACTTGCTGAATGTTATGTACCATTTCCTGAACAGATTTTTTGTCTAATGGTTCATCAGAGGACAGTTTTTTGGTTAACTGATCTAGCATAAATTCTTGATACTGGATCATGTGAAATTGGCAGTTCAAGGCCCTAGCTGAAAGAGTAGCAGAAGTGTAAACTTTTTTACCCCATCTCTCTAAGGATCTGGATTCCCTATCAGAGGGGAGGGGGGTTTTAGCAGAGGTAGCTGCTACAGCCTTAGGTCCTTGGGAGATAGTCTCAGGATCTGCAAAAGGAGCCTTATACAAATGGTAATGCGTGTCCGGGACCCTGTAGAATCTATCAGGCTTAGCAGGGGCCGGAGGCAGAGTCAGGAGCAGTACAAGCATCATTAAATGCATCATCTACAACAGAAAGAACTGGAGGAATGGCTAAAGGCCTATGCTGTGGTAAATGCAGAAAGGTTCTAAGCCTTTTTCTGGAGTCTGAAAAATCCTGGCCCTGCCACTGAAATTGTTCCCTCATAGCATGCAAGGTTTCCCCAAAGGAAAAATCCTCAGGCGGAGAGGCAGAAGGGATGGACTCTTCAGCATCAGAGTCTTCATAAGGGGAGAAAGGGGCCTCTGGAGGGTCTGTATCATCTGAAGCATCAGAGGAATCATCAGTAGAAAGTGGCTGAGGGGGCTCTGCTCTAGGTCTCTTCTCTGGAGGTGGGCGAGAGGGCCTGTCTGGTTGAGGTTGGGATCCCCGGATTAAAGAAATGAGATCCTCTGCTAAACTAAGCATTTGAGAACTAGAGCTAGGCCTGTGAGAGGGGGTCCTAGCAGGCACAGATTTAGTAGCTTTAGCTGCTTTAGCCCTGGCAAAGGCCTTAATAGACATGGCTGCAGGAGGCCTAGCAGCTCCACGAGCAGGAGTTGAAATATCCAGGGGAATAGTGTCTGATAAATCCTGAGAAACAGCAACAGTAGGTTGGATTTCAGAAGCCGATTCCACCAGGCTAGAAGAGGCCTCGGCAGAAGGTAAGTTTTCGGCTGAAGGAAGAACCGTTTGCTCGGTTTCAGCTGAAACCGAGACACTCGCGGTTGGCTTAACCGCGGTTTCGGCCGAAACCGTGGACAGCGAGTGTCGGTCCTTTTCCTTGCGCTTTTTAGACATTTGCGTAGTCGGAGGATCCGACGGCATAATATAAGCAAAATTAGAGCCGAAAAACTCCTCAGCAAATTCAGATCGACGTCTAAGCGTCCACCGGTTAAAAGAAGCACAGGCTAGACAAGCTGCTACGTCGTGGTCTGGGCCTAAACAGGGTAAGCAGTAAGAGTGGAAATCTTTATGAGGTATTTGTTTCCCACAAGTTAAACAGTTATACACTTTTTCTGACATCGGCTGAGGCAAGAAAGAGTCCCCAACGGGGTACTTAGCTTTTTAGAAGTCTTCGGTAGTAGTATTCGGTAGTAATCTCTGGATCTGACCGACCGGCACTTGCGAACAGCTTCTGCTTCGGGCGCCACGCGGCAAGAAAGACTGAGGAAGATGGCGTTGGCTGATGCCTTTATACCCGAATAACTGCAGCTATGATGTCAGGTGAAGAGCGACACCAGCCGAGGCCAGACCCAGACTTTGGAATCCAGCCGACCGAAGGGCTGCCTGACGACAGGACAACCTATTTGTAAGGACTGCAGATGCATCCTTGAAGGACATCGAAAGAATTTAGCTACAAAAATAGCCGGATGACGAATAGTCTGTGCGTTGAACAAGGCACAAAACCAACAGCGATGGACGTCGTGGTCTGGGCCTAAAAAGGTGATGCAGTAAGAATGAAAATCTCTATGAGGTATTTGCTTTCCACAGTCAAGACAATTGTTAATTTTTTCTGACATCGGTTAGAGCAAGAAAAAAGGATCCCCAATGGGGTACTTATCTTATTTTTGAAGACTTTGGGTCTGAAACTCGAAAACGAAAATTTCAGGAGTTGGCCGACCGGCACATGCAAACTGCTTCTGCTTGGGGCACTGCGAGGCAAGAAAGAGATGTAATGGCGTCGGCTGCATGTTTTATACCCCTGACGGCCTCTAAGAAGCAACAGCATCCGACACAGAAATGCGAAGACTGGTTTTCAGGCTGGCTGAGGGCTACCTGCAGGCAGACAACCCAAATGTGATGACTGCAACAGTGAAACACGAAGAACATCCCTGATCATATCCCAGATAACAGACATACCGGTGATCTGGAAGCTGGAAGAGCATGAAACAGCAGGCAAAGGGGGAAGCAAAATCACATATAGTCTCATTTGTGGGGGTAATCCTAAAACAGGCAAACTTTGCACTTCATAGCACTGGTTCAGCTACATACATAGATCAAATGCTGAATTAAAAAAGGTGGATAATTGTTAGGAGTTATGCAAGCACCTAAGGACTGAGCACTGTAAGCACTACTTCTATAGACTGCTAAAGAGGCTGGATGGATGAAAGAACCCTATGAGATAATGAAGGGAAACCTTAAAGCTGCCAAGCAAGAGAGAACACAAGTAAAAATGATAAATGACTGAACTGTCACTCAAACAAGTTAATGCTACTGGCATGTAAAAGAACTGTTACCTGAGAAACAGAAAATGGAATGGGGCAACAGGCTTCTGAGTTGTCTGCTCTACAGAAAATGGAAAGCACAGCTAAGCAATACATCACAGCAGGTATTTGATAATGGGATTACTGCTGCAGCAGCATTTATGATGAATGGGAATTTACCAGAGAGATGGTCAGCTAGCTGGCCCAACTCTCAGAGCCGTGGATGTCCTTTAGGTTACTCAGACTGCAGACATCAAAAAAGCACCAGGGAAAAAGGAAAGAGCAGTCTAGGCCACATTTAGTTCTTTTTGGTGAGATCAATGAAGGAGCAATACCAAGAGTGTGAATCGTAAGTAGGTTGATCATACCACCCCCTCCTTTGGTGGTGAGGAGGGTCCTTACTACAGTAGTACTTCCCAGCAATAAACATCTACTACCATGGTAAGCTTTCACACATCTGTACTATTGTTCACCATACAGATCCTTTCTGCAGTAATATTCACAAAAAAAGAAAATAGTACTGGAGGAAACATCTAGCCCTGACCCTAGGTCTAAGCTGGAGATGGCACAAAGTACAGTTTTGTACCTACCATAAATGTAGATGTCCGAACAGGATAGCATCTGCAGTCCTTACAAATGGGTTGTCCTGTCGTCAGGCAGCCCTTCGGTCGGCCGGATTCCAATGTCTGGGTCTGGCCTCGGCTGGTGTCGCACTTCACCCGACGTCATCTCTGCTGGTCTTTGGGTATAAAGACATCAGCCGACGCCATTTTCCTCAGTGTTTCTTGCCCCAGATGCCAGTTGCCCTCTTGGATAGCTAAAATTTTTTTGGTAAATGCCAATGTTTCCAAAAAAAAGTAGAAGGCAGACACAAGAAGTAATCATGTATGTACATATATACAAACAAATACACCATAAGAGATCCCCCCCTAGCTAGCTATTAGGAGGGCAAATACCCTAGGAGTACCACAGAGGGGAAGGAGGGTGGGTAATCCTGACTGCAGATGCTATCCTGTTCGGACATCTACATTTATGGTAGGTACAAAACTGTACTATGTCCTTCAAGGATGCATCTGCAGTCCTTACAAATGGGTAGAATACCATAGCCAAACTAGGGGAGGAGGAAGAAGAATTATGGTGTAGTTAGGATCCCTTGCAAAACAGCAGTGGCAAACCCTGCTCGGGATCTAGAGTATAGAGGTAAGTTATAATGCTTGGCAAATGTATGCACGGAGGTCCAAGTAGCAGCCTCAATAATGTCCTTGGTAGCCACTCCTCGTAAGAAAGCTGTGGTAGTGGCTGTAGCCCTTGTAGAATGAGGCCTTATTGTTCTGTGGAATTTGCTTTCCATGGTAGGAGTAACAGAATCTTATGCAATTTCCTATCCACTTGGAGATTGTTTGTTTGGAAATTGCTTTTCCTTCCCTTCCTGTTGCATAAGCTACCAGAAGCTGGTCAGTTTTTCTATTGCCCTTGGTTCTGTCCAGGTAGTAGCGCAACTATCTATGTACATCCAAAGTATGCAGCAGTCTTTCCCCTCTGTTCTGTGGTTTGGGAAAGAAGGTAGGTAGGTGGATTGCCTGGTTTAGGGACACTCTGGATACCACCTTGGGCATAAATGTAGGATTAGTTCTCATGGATACTCTATCTTGATGAAAGATTAGGAAGGGTTGTACTGCCATTAAAGCCTGTAGTTCTGAAACCCTTCTTGCTGAAGTAATTGCCAGTAGGAAAGCAGTTTTCCAGGATAGGTGTTGAAGATCTGCTGTTTCTGCTGGTTCGAATGGAGGGAGTGTCAATTTTTGTAGCACAAAGTTCAAGTCCCATGCTGGCAATGGTGGTTTCCTAGGAAGTTTTACATTCTTAATTCCTCTCAGGAACTGCCTGAGTAGAGGGTGTGAGAAGACAGGGGGATCGAAGCTGTATTCTGCAGAAATAGCTGATGCATGTATCTTGATGGAGGAATAGGACAGGCCTGTATGGAGAAGCTCTGTCAAATACTCCAGGATGTTGGCAATATCTACCTTTGACACATCTTTCCCTCTTTCAGTACTCCACATGACAAACCTTTTCCATTTTCCTGCATAGTTCCTTCTTGTTGAAGGTCTGCGGGCCGCAAGGATAATGTCTTTAACCCTTTGGGATAAATCTGGGTTAGTTGCTCTTATGTAATGTTCCAGGCAGTCAGTTGCAGAGTTTTCAGGTTTGGATGCAGGATGTTGTAGTCGCTCTGAGTTAACATCAAAGGAATCAGGGGTAGTGTCCACGTTTCCCCCCCGAGACATGCTCCTCAGCAAGGGATACCAATGTTGTCTTGGCCAATTTGGAGCAATCAGAATTATCCTTGGACGCTCCTCTTTGATTTTCAGTAGTACCTTGTGTATCAAAGGAAGAGGTGGAAATGCATATGCTGTCAGGCCTTTCCAACTGAAGGATAGAGAGTCCACCTTCCAAGCAAGTGGGTGGTATGTCCTTATGCAGAATTTCTTGAGCTGGTGATTGAGTGGGGATGCAAATAGGTCTATTTGTGGCATTCCCCATTTCTTTGTGATGGCCTTGAAGATGTCAGGGTGTAGCATCCATTCGTGAGCATCCGAGGTAGTTCTGCTTAACATGTCTGCTAGGATGTTTTCTTTTCCCGGTACAAATATTGCCTGTAACTGAATGTTGTAGCTCAGAGCCATATTCCATAGGTCCAGAGTCATTCGGCATAGGGGGTATGAATGAGTGCCTCCCTGTTTGTTGATGTACCACATGACTGTGGTGTTGTCTGTCCTTATCAATTGGCCTTCTTTGAGGAATGGTCTGAAATTCTGGATTGCTAGTTTTACTGCCAGCATTTCTTTTTGATTTATGTGCAGGTGCAGCTGTTCTGGAATCCATAAGCCTTGAATGCACTTGTCCAGCATGTGGGCCCCCCAATCGAGGTCTGAGGCGTCCGTTGTGATGGTTTGGCTTGTTTGAATTTTGTGGAAGAATAAACCTGGGTTTGACTGGCATGCCTGAGCCCACCATAGGAACTCTTGTTTTAGGCATGGGATTAGAGGTATTTCGGTTTCTAAGCTGTGCCTGTGTTGAGACCATAAATTCTTTAGGTACCACTGTAGCTTTCTCATATGAAGTCTGGCATGGGGAACCAGGATTATGCAGGATGCCATGAAGCCCAAGGCCTGCAGTACTTTCCTTGCTGTTAGTTTGTTCTGCTTTGCTAATGCCAGGAAGTAAAGAGGAAGTTGTTCTTGTTTTTCTGCTGTTAGGAATGCCATCTGTTTTACTGTGTCCAATTCTGCACCCAAGAAGGTTCTTGTTTGGGATGGTATCAGTCTTGACTTTTTTATATTGACTGTGTATCCCAGGGCTTGTAGTAAGCAAATGACTCTGTAAGTCTTGTGTCAGCTTGCTTTTGCTGTCCGCTTGTATCAGGCAGTCGTCCAGGTATGGATAAATTTGGATTCCCTGAAGCCTGCAATGAGCGATTACTGATGCCAGGCATTTCGTGAACACTCTGGGCGCAGTAGATAAGCCAAAGGGCAATGCTGAGAATTGATAATGCTCTGATCCTGCAAGAAATCTGAGGTATCTTCTGCAACTTGGTCGTATGGGGACGTGCAGGTATGCCTCCTTGAGATCTAGAGTTACCAGCCAACACTCCTTGCCCAGCATGGGAAGAAGTTGCTGTAGGGTCAGCATTTTGAATTTTGGAACAATGATGAATGTGTTTAAAGCGGACAGGTCGAGAATAGGTCTCCAACTTTTCTCTTTTCTTGGTACTAGGAAGAGTCTGGAGTAAAATCCCTTGCCCTGTTCTGTAGGTGGTACCCTTTCCATAGCTCTCATCTTTATTAATTGAGTTATTTGATTTAGAGCTTCTGTCTTTTGATTTGGTGGAAGGTTTGGCATTCCTCTTTTTACTGGTAAGGTGTGGAAATGAAACCTGTAGCCTTGGTCTATAGTTTGCAGAATCCACTTGTCTCTTGTGATATAGTGCCAGTTTTTTGAAAATAAGGCTAACTTTCCGCCTAAGGGTGCTGCTATTTGTTCCCTGGTAGGTGGTGTCAGAGCCAAGTCACTGTGATTGTCCTGTTGCAGTGGCAGTGGTTGTATCTGTGCCTCGTTGATTATTGCCTTGCCACTGGCGTCCCCTGTAGGCACCTCCTCTGGCTTGATTTCTGCCTCTGGAACGTCTATTCCTGCCTCTCTGAGATTTAGAGGAGTCTGGAAAGGACCAATTTTTGGAAGGCCAGTTCCTGCTAAACCTTGGTGGCTGAACCTGTAAGAAATCTTTAACTGTTTGCACAGATTTTGCCTTCTCTTCCATTTTCTTCATTACTTGTTGGGCAGGTGAACCAAATAGACTGACCTTATCCATAGGAGCATCTAATAATTTTGCTTTAACATGATCCGGCAAGACTTGTTCTTTCAACCATGCATGCCTTCTTATAACTGTGCCAGTCATGGCTGATCTAAATGAAGCCTCCAGTGCATCATAGCCACATTTTAAAGAATGGTTACTAACCTGCTGAATGTTATTCACCATTTCTAGAACATATTTCTTATCTAAGGAATCATCAGAGGACAGTTTCTTAGTTAACTGATCAAGCATAAACTCTTGGTATTGGATCATATGAAACTGACAGTTCAAAGCTCTAGCTGAGAGAGTAGCAGAGGTGTATACTTTTCTACCCCATCTCTAAGGACCTGGATTCCCTTTCAGAGGGAGAGGGTTTTCGCTGAGGTCGAAGCTACTGCCTTAGGCCCCTGGGAGATAGTCTCAGGATCTGCAAGAGGAGCCTTGTATAAGTGGTGATGAGTGTCCGGCACCCTGTAAAACCTATCGGGCTTAGCAGGGGCTGGAGGTAAAGTATCTGGAGCAGTGCAAGCATCATTAAATGCATCATCCACAACAGGAAGAACTGGAGGTATAGCTAAAGGCCTATGTTGTGGTAAGTGTAAAAAGGTCCTAAGCCTTTTTCTTGAATCAGAGAAATCTTGTCCCTGCCATTGGAATTGCTCTCTCATGGCATGTAAGGTTTCCCCAAAGGAAAATTCCTCTGGTGGAGAGGCCGAAGGAATAGATTCGTCAGCATCGGAATCTTCATAAGTAGAAAAAGGAGCCTCTGGATGGTCGGTATTGTCTGTATCATCAGAAGAGTCATCTGAGGACACTGGCTCAGGGGGCTCTGCTCTAGGTCTTTTTTCTGGAGGTTGAGAGGCCCTGTCTGGGTGAGATTGGGATCCCCTTATTAAAGATATGAGATCCTCTGCCAGTGTAAGCATTTGGGAACTGGAACTGGGCCTGTGAGAGGAGGGCTTAACAGGCACAGACTTAGCAGTTTTGGCTGCTTTAGCCCTGGCAAAGGCCTTTATAGACATGGCTGCAGGAGGCCTAGCAGCACCACGTGCTGGGGTAGAGACATCCAAAGGGATGGTGTCCGATAATTCTGGAGAAACCACATTAGTAGGCAAAACTTCAGAGTTCGATTCCACCAGGGTAGAAGGGGCCTCGGTAGTAGTCATGGATTCGGCTGAAGATTGAACCGTTTTCTCGGTTTCGGCCGAAACCGAGACACTCGCGGTTTGCTTAACCGTGGTTTCGGCCGAAACCGCGGACCGCGAGTGTCGGTCCTTTTCTTTGCGTTTCTTAACAATTTGAGTAGTCGGAGGGTCCGACGGCATAATGTACGCAAAATCTGAGCAGAAAAACTGTTCAGCAAACTCCGACCGATGCCTAAGCGTTCGTCGGTTGAAGGAAGCACAGGCTAGACAAGCTGCTACGTCGTGGTCTGGGCCTAAACAAGGTAAGCAGTAAGAGTGGAAATCTTTATGAGGTATTTGTTTCCCACAAGTTAAACAGTTATTCACTTTTTCTGACATCGGCTGAGGCAAGAAAGAGTCCCCAACGGGTACTTAGCTTTAGAAGTTTTCAAGTAGTATTCGGTAGTAGTAATCTCTGGATCTGACCGACCGGCACTTGCGAACAGCTTCTGCTTGAGCACGCGCAAGAAAGACTGAGGAAAATGGCGTCGGCTGATGCCTTTATACCCGAAGACCAGCAGAGATGACGTCGGGTGAAGTGCGACACCAGCCGAGGCCAGACCCAGACTTTGGAATCCGGCCGACCGAAGGGCTGCCTGACGACAGGACAACCCATTTGTAAGGACTGCAGATGCATCCTTGAAGGACATCGACATTAAGAAAGTACAGTTTTGTACCTACCATAAATGTAGATGTTCGAGTGTATACACTGCTGCAGTCATTACTCTTGGGTTATCCTGTCATCAGGCGGTTCCCCAATCGGCCTGAGTTCCAAAGTCTTGGTCCAGCATCGGTTGCTGTCGCCGCCTCCCTGATGTCAGTGCGACAGGGGTATACAAGATGCAGCGGACGCCATTTTCTTCAGTTTTTCTTGCCCAAGATGTCAGGTGCCTCTAAATAGGTAGGCAATTCCAATTGTTAATAAAACATACATAAGAAAAGCAAAAAACAACTTACAGCTACCAGCAAATACTCCCCATATGTAGTAAGGGTAGATGACATAGGTACATACCAGACAGTAAGAGGGGAAGGAGGGAGGGTAACCTGGATTGCAGCAGTGTATACACTCTAACATCTACATTTATGGTAGGTACAAAACTGTACTATGTTCATCGTGTTACACTGCTGCAGTCATTACACTTGGGCAGAATCCCAAAGCTGAGGAAGGGTGGCTGGTTCTATAAGGCATTAGAGGTGGCTATAAGGCCCTGCAGTGGCAAAGCCAGCTCTGGATTTAGAGTATAGAAGCAGATGGTAATGCTTGGTGAAGGTATGTACAGAACTCCAAGTTGCTGCTTCCAAAATATCCTTGGTAGGTACTCCCCTGAGGTAGGCAGTTGAAGTGGCTGTTGCCCTGGTGGAGTGAGATCTAATGCTGCTAGGTACAGGTTTTCCATGGAATGTGTAGCAGAAACGTATGCAATGTCCTATCCATTTTGAAATAGTCTGTTTTGAAATGGCTTTTCCCTGTGCTCCTGCAGCATATGCTACCAATAATTGCTCAGATTTTCTGAAAGCTTTGGTTTTGTCCAAGTAGAAGCGTAACTGCCTGTGAATGTCCAAAGAGTGCAGTAGTCTCTCCCCTTTATTCTGTGGTTTAGGATAAAAAGTTGGAAGGTGAATAGTTTGGTTTAGAGCCACACTGGATACCACCTTTGGCATGAAAGTAGGGCTAGTTCTTAAAGACACCCTGTCCTGGTGGAAAATGAGGAAAGGTTCCACTGCCATTAGTGCCTGTAATTCTGAAACTCTTCGTGCTGAAGTTATTGCCAGGAGCAGAGCAGTTTTCTGAGAGATATATTTTAATTCTGCTGTGTTGGCTGGCTCAAAAGGAGGTCAAGTTAGCTTCTCCAAAACAAAGTTGAGGTTCCAAGTTGGCGTAGGTGCTCTACGGGGCGGTCTTATGTTTTTAGCCCCTCTGAGGTACTGTTTTAACAGAGGATTAGAGAAAATTGGTGGATCCATGTTGTAATGAGCAGAGATGGCAGAGGCATGGATCTTGATGGATGAGAAGGAGAGTCCTTTGTCCAGCATCTCAGTTAAGTATTGTAGTATCTGAGGAATGTTTGGGACAAGAGGGTCAAGGCTGTGAGCTTGGTTCCAGGCACAGAATCTCTTCCATTTATCTGAATAGGCTTTCCTGGTACTCGGGCTTCTGGCCTCCAGAATGACATCTAGAACAGCTTTGGAGAGAGGCATTGCTTGCTTGACTAAGGAATCTTCCATGCAGCTAGGTTTAAAGTCTTTAGCTGGCTGTGTAGTATTTGCTTGTTGTGCTGAGTCAGCAGATGTGGGATTTGAGGCAAAATCCAGGGTGGTTCTTATGCTAAGCTCCATACGATTGGGTATCAGTGCTGGCGTGGCCAATCTGGTGCAATCAGGATCATCTTTGGCTCTTCCTGCCTGGCTTTTATGAGTACCTTTGGCAGGAGAGGTAGTGGTGGGAAAGCGTCTACTTGTAGGTTCTCCCAGCTGAATGAGAGGGCATCCACTTTCCATTCTTGTGGATGGTAACTCCTTGTGCAGAATTTTTGTAGCTGGCAGTTTATTGGGGATGCAAACAGATGTCCGGGCTCCACCATTTCTGTGTTATCATTCTGAATATTTGTGGATTCAATTCCCATTCGTGGGGATCCATGGTGTTTCTGCTTAAGTCGTCGGCCAGTGTGTTTTTCTCTCCTGGCAGGAACTGAGCTTGCAGATTAACTTGAAGGTTTATAGCTGTGTTCCACAAGGTCATAGCTTGTCTGCACAGGGGGTAGGAGTGAGTGCCCCCTTGCTTGTTTATGTACCACATAAAACTGTAGTGTTGTCGGTCTTTAGTAGTAGTTGTCCTGGATGCAGCAGGTCCTTGAAAGCTATAAGAGCATTTTGTACAGCTAGCATCTCTTTTTGATTGATGTGAAGATGCCTTTGTTCTGCGGGCCACGTGCCCCGAATACATTTGCCTGCCATGTGTGCATCCCAGGCGTAATCCCATACATCTGTTGTCAGTGTTTGCCTGGCTGTGGGTTGTGTAAAAGGCTGTCCCTTGTTGAGATGACAAGCTTGAGCCCACCACTGAAACTCCTGTTGAAGGCAAGGGATTAGTGGTATAACTGTTTCCAAACTTTGACAGTGTTTAGACCAAACATTCTTTAGGTACCATTGTAGTTTCCTCATATGCAGTCTGTCATATGGAATTAGTAGTATACAGGATGTCATGTAACCCAAGGCCTGCAGAATTTTTCTTGCAGGGATTTGGGTCTTTGTTGCCATCAATTGAAAGTATTGAGTCAGTTGTCCTTGTTTGTCTGGCGCGAGATAAGCCATCTGGGCCGTTGTGTTCAAGCTGGCACCCAGGAATATAATCTCTTGTGAGGGCACTAGTTTTGATTTCTTTTTGTTTACTGTGTACCCCAGTCAACTTAACTTTTTTACAAACGCCAGATGCTTTAGAAGAATGTCCTTGCTCTCTGCTTGAATCAGGCAGTCGTCCAGGTACGGATAAATTTGAATTCCTTTGTCTGCAAAATGCAATTACTGGTGCCAGGCACTGTGTGAAGACCCTGGGTGCAGTACATAAGCCAAAGGGCAGTGCAGAGAATTGGTAGTGCATTGAACCAGATATGAATCTGAGGTATCTTCTGCAGTTTTGTCTGATAGGGACATGCAGGTATGCCTCTTTGAGGTCCAAAGTCACGAGACAAGCTTTCTTGCCCAGCATGGGAAGAAGCTGCTGTAATGTCAACATTTTGAATTTCAGAACATCCAGGTAAGTGTTTAGAGATGAAAGATCCAGAATGGGCCTCAAGGCTTTGTCCTTTCTGGGTACCAGAAAGAGTCTTGAGTAAAATCATTGTCCTTGCTCCTGTGATGGTACCTTTTGAATAGCTCTCATATCCATTAGTGCTGTAATTTGTTTTTGAGCCTCTGCCCATTGATTTGGTGGCAGATTTGGCATTCCTTTTAACCTTGGCAGAGTGTGAAAGTGGAACCTGTAACCTTGAAACACAATGTTGAGAACCCTTTTGTCTTTGGTGATCATTTGCCAATTGTGGTAGAAGAGTGCCAGTTTTCCTCCCAAGGGGGCTGCCAAGGAGGATTTGTTTGGCAGCTGTAGTGGGAAGTCATTGGAGCTGCTTTTTATATGGTTGGGGCCTGTCTTCCCCTTCTTTCTGGCCTGATGCAACCCATTGTTGAGGCCTGTAAGGACCTTGTGTTTGACCTCTACCTCTTGGACGTCTGTATCTTCCCCTTTTGTCTGTCTAATTGGAAAGGACCAGTTCTTAGTTGGCCAGTTTCTGATAAATCTAGGAGGCTGAACCTGTAAGAAATCCTTCACAGTTTGCATAGATTTTGCCTTATCCCCCATTTTCTTTAATATCGCTTCTGCCTTAACTCCAAATACCACATCCTGCTGCAAAGGTGCATCCAATAATTTTAATTTAACATGATCTGGTAACGTATGTTCTTTTAACCAAGCATGTCTTCTAATGACAGAGCCTGTAACTGCTGCTCTGCAGGAGGCCTCTAAAGAAACAAAACCACATTGTAAAGTATGCTTTCCCACTTGTTCAGCTGCATGCAATAAATCCTGCATTTCTTTAAAATTAGGAGGATCTGATTCTGGAAGCATTTTTTGTTTTAACTGAGACAGTAAAAACTGCTGATATTTTAGCATGTGAAACTGGCAATTTAAGGCTCTCATTGCTAAAGTTGCATATGTATATACTTTCTTTCCCCATCTGTCTAATGCTCTGGAATCTCTGTCAGAGGGAACTGGATTCTTGGCTGATGAGGCCTTAACTCCTTTGGTTCCTTGAGAAACAGTTTCAGGGTCAGCTACAGGGCTTTTATACAGAAATTTATGCGAGTCAGGGACTCTGTAGTATCGGTCAGGTTTAACAGGGGCTGGAGGTAAGGAATCAGGATTTAAGCTGGATTCAGTATACACATCATCCACAATGTCTAACACTGGTGGAATAGCAAGGGGTCTGTGTTGAGGTAATAAAAGTAAGTCTCTGAGCCTTTTCTTGGATTCTGAGTAATCCTGGCCTTCCCAGTGGAAATGCTCCATCATGGTATGTAGGGTTGCCCCAAAGGAGTAGTCATCAGGCGGTGAGGCTGATGGGATTGATTCCTCAGCATCAGAATCCTCATAAGGGGGGTAAAGAGTATCCTAGGTCTGAGGATGAATCAAGAGATGGACACCTGGTCGGATGAGCCATAGTCTGCATCCTGTCTAGGCCTTTTATCATGAGGGGGGTGGGATCCCCTGATCAGAGTGATTAGGTCTTCGGCCATTTTGGGCATTTGTTTCTTAGGCATGGAGGCCTGTCCTGGAGAATGCTGTATTAGTTTCTTTGACTTTAAAGGAGGCTTAGACTTAGCTGAGGGTTTAATGCTTAACTGAGTAGGTGTGAAGACACCTTCTGTAGCTGTGGGTTGCTCAGCTACTCCGGATCCCTCTGAAAGGTTAGTCTCGGTAGGCTGAAGAACTTGTGCATCCGAAGGCCCAGCCATCTCCACATGGGAGTCAGAGGCGGCTTGTGGTTCTACAGAAGCGGTCGTCAGGGGCTACACGAAGGCGCCTCGCTGAAAACCGGAGAAAAGGCGACTGGCCTAGAAGAGGCTTCGTCAGTTTTGGGCCTCTGATGCCTAGCCTTGTCTTTGCGCTTTTTGTGTATTCCGGTCGTCTGAAGTTCCGATGGCATGGTATAATTGAATTTTCTACCAAAATAATGTCGGGCAAAATCAAACAGACGTTTAATAGTGCGCTTGTTAAACCTAGCACAAAACTGACAACCAGTGACGTCGTGGTCAGGGCCTAGGCATGGGATACAATAGGAATGGAAATCCTTATGAACTATTTGCTTCCCACAAGAAATACAGTTATTAACTTTTACTGACATCGGTCTGAGGCAAGAAAAAGCTTCCCCAACGGGGTACTTAGCTTTGTAGTAGACTTCGGTTCTGGATTTGGAATGAAAATCTCTGGAGACCGCCGACCGGCACTTGTGAACTGCTTTTGCTTCGGGCACCGTGCGGCAAGAAAGACTGAAGAAAATGGCATCTTGCTGCATCTTATATACCCCTGTCGCACTGACGTCAGGGAGGAGGCGAAAGCAATCGACGCCGGACCAAGACTTTGGAACTCAGGCCGACTGGGAAACCACCTGACGGCAGGATAACCCAAGTGTAATGACTGCAGCAGTGTAACACGATAAACATCTGCACTGAAGCCTATCCTGCAGACAGAAAATAAACTTGAAATGTTTGACGTTGGCCCAAGAAGCCATCTCAAACATGCTGCACAGAGACATGTCTGCACAAAGCAGCATTCCTTGAAGAATAAGCTTTTATTTGGCTTTCATTTTTACCAGGATCACAACTAATGGCAATGCATGCATTCTGTGTTTAAATACTGTCCTACTCAGCATTCACTTTAAGACAAACTTTTTTATATTTTCTCCATTCTTCAGTTCTGACAATGTAATAACTGTCTTCATATCTAAAAAAAATCCAACAGTTTATGTTTTGGGACTTAAGACTGCTTGTAGGTAGAAAGTCTGATTCAGTGTGAATTTGCAAAATACAGCGGGCATAAAAGACAACTTAGCTCTCAATGCCATTGCATCTTGATGGAAGAAGACTCGGTTAAACCCTATAATTCAGACATCTCCAAGAACAGGTTAACTGCAGTCAAGAAAATGTCCTTGCAAGCCGGAAAAACAAAACAAAAAAAACTTAAGCACAATCATTAACTCCCAACACAATGGCCAACATCTTTAGAAAGGCAGGACTTCAACTACAAACTAGCTGGATCTATACGGTCAATTGTTGGCATACCCATTACTTTGACATTACAAATGTAAACTTACTTCCCTTATACAATAGTTAGATGCCTTGCTACAGGCTCTTGCCCTCAGAAACATGGTCACTTCTAGCACACCTCCATATGTACATTAAATTAGTGACCTTTTCCTTCAAAAATGGTGATACTTCTGGAAATCTGTGTTTTAGGGCCCAAAAGTAAACATTCATAAAGTACTTGGTGACCTAAACAAATTCTGCTGTACTCCTCTTCCAGATGATCCTACAGTTAAAGTACACAATAACTGAATTGATAAGGCAGTCTTATCCATGTTAAATGGGAAATTTAAAACCCGGTCCCCACAGTAGACTAATCTTATAAACTACAAAAATAATTTAATGCTAATAAGAGGTCTCCTTAATCCCAGTTTAAAAACCGTAACACAATTAAGCAAACTAGCAGAGCTTAAGGGTACTATTAGGAAGCTCAAAGCTAAAGGTGAACTTAACACCAGCTACTGAAACCAAAAATTTATCTATTGCCAGAATTTATCTATTGCCAGAAAGTTAATACCCATATCACTCAACTTCTTAGAGCAAAAAGTCTATACAAAGTAAAAACACTGGGGGGGACCAAAGGCCCAAAAAACAGGAGAAATGTTTAACTGTTGCTAGAACAGGTTTTGCATGTGTGTGCATATTTTGAAAGATATAATTCTTTAAACTCAAATGTCACTTAGTGACTCCAATCCTCAATGATTTGTCAGAAAACCAAACTTAGGAACAGATCAGAAGAGTCTCAAAAATCTGGACATTCTACAAAATTCTAGACAGTTGAGGGACATGCGAATACCTAGCCATGCACAAAACTAGTCTATAACACTTCCCACTCTAGCAAACTATTTAGTCAATAGCCTGACAAATTTATTGCCACCCCCTACAGCTATACAATTCATACAAAGTCCTCTCACCCTCTCCCATCCATAGTCCCTATAAACATACCAGGCTGCCTGATTATCAGTACCAAGCAGCCTAACTAAATCCCTACTTAGCCACTTCAATCCTAGTCTCTCCACTGGTAACAATTCTGAAACCTTGAAAACAAGGCACTTTTATACAAGAGTGGTGCAACCATGGATAACTGAATGAACTAATTAGACCAACTAGTTTCAATAACCTCACATGTAAAGCTATGGAATGTATTCCCCCTCCATTTATTCTAGATATTGAAAATTTCTTAACCGTGGAGCTTCATCAAATTTGGCTTAGTCAGAAGCAGATCCGGCCCTTAACTACATTAATTTTTGTGAAAATGTTGCGGAAGCCGTGGACAGCATTTAAGCAGTACATACAGCATAGGTGGACCTCAAAGTCCCTCGTACTGTTCCCCATGCAGGCATTGCAAATCTGAATACAGAGCCATGTGTTCACCGGTAGATACCTAGCATGCTGTCTATCCCAAATGGCCCAAATTGGCCAAAGTACTGTCTGGTTAAGTGACTTGCTCAAGGTCACAAAAATGGCAAACAAAGACTACGGGAATCAAACCTTGTACACAGGATGTAGAGTGACAGCTCAAAGCCTTAATCCTCTGCACTAGAAGCAAAACGCCATACAGTGGATAGCTAAATGATTGCCTGACAGAACCCCTTGGTTAGTTGCAAGTGCCACTTTTGAAAGCAAAAAGGCTACCAGAGGTATACCACAGGGTTCAGTACTGGGCCATCTCCTATCTGGCATCTTTCTCAGACTTTCAAGCCAACACTTGTAGTTTATGGCTATGTTAAGATTTTACACAACTACTCTATCGCGAGCGGACATGTCCACAGAGGATTGACAGGCGCCTGCCTCAGACGTTGGGGGGGGCAGCATTCACTAAGGGCCCATCGGATGCTGCCTCCGCTATTCTGACACCCAACCCAAGGCCTATTCCTAGCCAGATGCCGGCAAGGCCTTTAAAGAAAGAACAAGCCGCCTCACTCCAACCTCTGAAAGCATGCCGCGTTGCCAAGCCTTCAGCCAGAATCTGTTCAATGCCTTTACGGCCCTTAGTCCTTTAGCAGAACCCTCTGCCACTGCTCCTCCCCTCCTTAGTCCCAGACCTACAACCCGGGAAAGGAGGGTAGATCAGCCTGAAGAGAAATTGCCCGATTCCTCTGAGGACTCTTACTCCTCCCATATCTCATCCCCCCTGGGACATGGATCTCATGAGGAAGGCTCTGTCGAACCTGACTGCCCTTGTCGAGGATCTTACCTTTGGGGAAACCATTAATAAAATGAAAGCTCCCTAAGTGGCAATCCTTGGAAATGTCTGATGTACAAAAAAGGTTTTATGACCTTATTCAAATGGACTCTCCCAGTCCTTCTGCCATTCCTCCTATTCAACCTGCATTCTTGGATGCTTTTGCCTCGACCTCCACTTGAAGAGGGACAAGGACTTGTTTTCTGAATCAGGCATGTCAGAAAAGATTAGTTATGTAAAATCTTAACATACATAACCATAGATGTCCTTCTCTTCCATGTTGCAGTATTCGCACATGTGGGGATCCTCCACCTCAGGGTGATCTGAATGTCCGACTCGTATACAAAAGCTTTAGCCTAGCTGCTGCAAGGTGCGTGGGACATCACAAGCAGGGGCCATAAACTGTGGTTCCTATTAGAAGACCGAAGACGCATACGAAATCTAACTCAAAAGCATGAAACGGCAAAATATCGAAGAGGCTTTTAAGCAAATTCTTTCCCTGGGAAAGAATTTGCTTGGCCGCTTCGTTACTTTGCCATTTTCGGCACTGTACTGCGGTCTTGGAGCTGGTACATTTAAGTGGGGCATTGTGGGGGCAAAGCCCCCCACTTAATGTAATGTTTAAAGGTTTTTTTTTTTTTTTTTTTTTTGGGTAAGAGCAATCCCCCCCCCCCCGGGGGGGGGGGTGTCGCTGTTCTGACGGTTCCAATTCTAAGCTTTCGCTTACATAGGGTCGATTAATCACTGTTCGCTTTTTTAAGCATTTGGTTATCTAATATACACCCTAAACCGTGGGCCATAAATGTGACGTCTGCACACACAGACTTTAGAACTGAATGCCACTCAGACAAATAGTCTAAAGGTAGCTGAAAGATGCCATCCAGAAAGGGAAAAGGACCTATAAGGGGTGGGAGGGAAAGGAATACTGCAACATAGAAGAGGGCATCGATGGTTATGGTAGGATTTTACACATACATGTGCTTCTATTTTCATGTTGCAGTACTCTCACGGGAGAGAGTACCAAAGCTCAGCCAGAAATGAGAGGAAGAAGAAGTTGCAGTCTCTGAGAATCCATGGAGGATGGCTTTAGTAAACCCTGCCCTAGCTCCGGAGATGTTATCCAATTTATACTGTTTAGTGAAACTGTGGACAGAAGATCACGTAGCTGCCTCTAGGATGATGGCTGTATCAAGGCCTTTAAGGAAGGCCCCTGAGGAGGTCACAGCTCAGGCAGAGTGGGCTCTGACTGTGCGGTAACTCTATACCATGGAAGGAATAGCAGACAGATACAGTTTTGGTGATCCAGGAGGATATGGTCCGTTTGGATACAGCTTTCCTCACGGTCCTGAGGTGAAAGGATACAGAGAGCTGGTTAGACTTTCTGATGTCTTTAGTCTTATCCAGAAAGAACCTTAGTTGCATGTGAACATCTAGGGAATGGAACACACTCTCACTGTCACTCTGTGGCGCAGGAAAGAAAGTGGGTAAATGAGTGGTTAAGCGACAGTTCATTGACCACTTTGGGCATGAAGGAGGGATTAGTGTGAAGACAGACCCTATCCTTATGAAAAATGAGGTAAGGTGGAATAGCCATGACAGCTTGCAGATCTGAGACTCTTCTGGCTGAAGGGCTACAAGCAAAACAGTTTCCCAGGTACACATTTTTAATGTGGCGAAAGCTGCTGGCTCAAAGGGGGTAGTAGTAAGTATGTCTAGAATAAAATTCAAGTCCCAAGGAGGAGGGAATGGGTTTCCTCAGTGGTCTGATGTGCAGAACCCCCTTGAGAAAGAGCTTCCCCTCCAATCTAGATAATAGGGGTGGATCGAGAGGTAAGCAGGCTGAGATAGCTGACAAATGGACTTTCACTGAAGAATATGACAGATAAGACTTTAGTTTTGGCCTGTGTGTGTGAGCTCCTAGAGATACATCTGCCTGTAAGGAGTCTAGTTGCCTTTGAAGACACCATACAGAGAACCTTTTCCATTTTGATAAATAGGATCTGCTAGTAGTGGGTTTCCTGGCCTCCTGCTGGACAGATATGTCCTCTGAGATGTCTAAAAGGAATCATAAATTTATCATCTACAGGGTAAGGCTGAGGTTTTGCAGGTGTGGGTGGATGAGCGATCCCTTCTGTTGTGTGATGAGGTCCACCTTGTAAAGCAACTTACGGTGACTGCCCTTGGCTAGTGATAGAAGGGGGAACCAGTGCTGCCTTGGCCAATAGGGGGTCACCAGCAAGATTTTTGGCTTGTCCCGCTGAATTTTCAGCAGGACCTTCTGTGTAAGAGGGAAGGGGGGGAAGCATATAGAAACATCCCCTTCCAGGAAATTGTGAAGGTACCCACTCCCCAAGCTTATGGCAAGGGGAACCTTAAGCAGAACAGCTGTAGTTGTCTGTTCTGAGGGGAGGCAAACAGCTCTACCTGTGGACTGCCCCACTGGTGGACTATGTCTAGGAAGACATCTCTGTGCAACATCCATTTATGATTTTGGGATAATGATCTGCAGAGGGCAACTGCCTGATCATTCTCCTGTGATGGGATGTAGACTCCCTGTAATGTTACATTGGATTGAGTGGCCAACTCCCATGCTTGTATGGCCAGTCTGCAAAAGTAAGTAGGACATGGTCCTGCCCTGCTTGTTGATGTACCACATTCACTGTGATGTTGACTGAAGACTTGGAGGAATACCTTCAGAGCTAGGAGAAGAGAAGTAATTTCCCTGATACTGATGTGTTTTTTTCCCCAAAGGCAGGGCTCCTACTGAGCTTGTAGCTTAAGTCCATTCATAGTGCCCCCCCCCCCCATCCCAGATCAGAAGTATGTGTACAAGTGCTGAACTGCATTCAGAGGCTGCAATGGGAGTCCTGGATTCAGAAGAATTTGCTGAATCCACCACCATAATTCTTTTTTCAAGAAGGGGAAGAAGGGCACCTGAAAGTCTAGGGGCTGGTTGTGTTGGGACCAGACATTCAAGTACCAATGGAACTTCCTCATGAGTAGTTTGGCAAGGGGCAACATGGGAAGAGTGGCTGCCATTCCACCCCGAAGGCGAAGAAATTCCCTGGCTGATATGTAGCTGACTAGGAGCAAGTTCTGGGAAAAATGGTCAGAGAAGTGACCTTTTCTGGTGGGAGGAAAGCCTTCAAATCCATCCTTATTCTGCAACCCAAGAAAATGTGGTCTTGGGAGGGTGTAAGGGAGTGCTTGGAGTGGGTTGACTGTGAAATCCAGACGTCCTAGGAGGGAAATGGTGAACTGGAGGCATCTCTACTGTAGAGTACTTGCTTCCTCTGCCTGGATGAGGAGGTCGTCCAAGTATGGGAAGATTTGAAAGCCTTTTGTTCTGCATAGGCTACTGCTGGGGTTAGACACTTTGTAAATACCCTTGCTGCTGTAGAAAAACTAAAGGCCAAGGCAGTACATAGTGTGAGGATGGCACAGCAAAATGCAGGAATTTATGGAGGTCTGGGTGAACAGTAATATGGAGATATGCCTCCAAGTCCAAAGTGGCCATGAAGGCACTGGGCGGCAAAACTGGAAGAAGGGTTTGTAGGGATAGCATGCGGAAGTAAAGTGCATGCAGGAAGGGATTTAGCAGAGGCAGGTCCAAGACAGATCTCCATGGGCCATTCTTTTTTGGAACCAGGAAGAGCCTAGAATAAAAACCTTGACCTTGTCCTGAGGGGACCCTCTATTGTTCCTTTTAAGAGCAAATCCTGAATGGCCTGAGGCGGGTTTGGTTGTTTGAAGTTTTTTTTCTGCCAAGTTATAACATACCCTTTTTTCACTATTGAAAAAATCCAGCGGTCTGAGGTGATTTGTTGCCACAGAGGGAGACAGTGAGAAAGGCAGAGATGATGAAAGGTGTTTAGCCAGTCATGCATTGTTAGGCCTGTCTGGGGGCAAGTGAGAGTGGAACTACTCCTAGAGGATGAAGGTTTCCTGGCACCTTGGCTTGGAAAAAAGGGTGCAGATGCCTTTCTGACAAAGCTTGGTTTGGCTGGGTAGAGCCTATGGAATTTGGGGACAGGGATACAAAGAGATGCTTGAGATCCGGCAGTTCCTTTGCTTTTCTCTTGCAGATTTTTAAAAACTTCTGCAGAGTGCTTACCAAAATGGAACTTGAGGGTTATCCATGATTTTATTTTTGAAATCTGGCAAAGGTTGTAGCCTGAGTCAGGAGTACATACGAAAGTCAGAAACAGATGCAGATGACCTAGCTGAAGCTTCTGCAGTACCATAGCTGCATTTAATGGAATGCCTAGCTACTTGTGCTGCTAAGGATAGTTTTGAGGCAACCTGAGGTTTAGCTGGAGAATCTGGCATGCAGAAGATTAGATTTGAGGAAATACCAAAAAAGGCAATGATCAAAGCCAAAAATAAAAATTTTTTACAGCAATTAGCGCCTCGGCTCAGCCGCCTTCAAACAGTAAAAACCAATATCAAAAATTACACTAAGTATACATAAAATTAACAAGTCACGTCCACTAGATTAGATTTGAGGCCTGGGAGACTAGGGCTAAAGCATACTTTACCATGTGAGTCTAGTAATTGATGGCCCTAAAGGCCAGGGTTGAGGAAGCGCAGATCTTTCCTAACCTATCACCTTACTGTCTTTACCTGATGGCAGTACGGAAGAGGGTGGGAGCTGCCTAGATTGATTGTCTGCTGAGACAGCAATCATAGCTGGGTCTGCCAGGGGAGGTTTAATGACATATTTGAAATAATCAGGTACCTTGTAGAACCTGTCGGGTCTTTTTAGGGCCAGTGGCCAAGATTCCGGCATCTTAAAAGCAGAGGCAAAGGTGCCCAAGTATGCTGGTATTACAGGAGGAATAGAAGAGAAAGAGGGGGACTCCATCTGCAGAAACTCGAAGCATCTCTCCTGCACCTGTCATTTGAGTAGAGGTCCACTTGAAATATTCCCTCATTTTGGACATGGTCTCCCCAAATGTTATGTCCTCAGGTGGGAAGTCCTCTTCCAAGGGATCCTCATCCGAAGAACAGTATTCCAGGGGGAAGTCAAATGTGAGGCATAAGGTAGGGACTCATCAGAAGAGGAGTCATTCTCGAGTCTGTGGAAGTGGTATAGGACCAGCAAAGGCAGACCTGGGACTTGACGCTGGAAGGGCAGTGTCTGTGATGCAGCAGGCCTCAGGGCCATAAAGGCCTTAAAAAGAGAATGGCTGCCAGTCCAGCTGATGATCGGCTTGGGAAAATAAATGCCTAGTCTTCTGCTTAATTTTGAGGGAAGGAGATTTTGGACCTGGCTGAGAGGGTAAAGGCCTGGTATCAGACGTCAGGGCCAGCGGTAGGAGTGCCTTCCTCGTAGACCAACAGCGGTGATGTCGAGCCTGACCCCCCCCCCCCAAACCTCTGCGGACATGTTGGCTGGAGAAAAATGTGGATTCTGAAATGGTATCTGCCCAAGTCGCCAGTCCTGTGGACATTCCTAAACACCTAGACTAGAAGCTGGTGGGACATCCATAGGTCAGAGGCACAGTGTCAGGCCTAGATATCTTGGCCTTTTTAGGCAGCTCCGCCTTGACGGCCAGTTCAGGTTCCATACCAAGGGCAAAGCGCTTCAAACGTTGGTTTTCTACAAAGAGATTGAGGGCTGCTAGACGGCTACACAGAGTTTTAGGAACAAACTGGCAGACTGAACATGCTTTACATTCGTGGGATGGCCCTAAGCAAAAATGAACAGAGGTGGTGGCTTTGTGCAGGATTTGCCAACCGCACTTACATTTTCCCTTCCTACATGACACGGATGGAATCAGTTAATCAACAGTTAAACAGCAACCTAAGCTTAGCGAAAAAAAAAAAAAATCCCTAATGGGGTACTTAGCTTTAACGGAGTCAGTAGTGCAGAGCTAAATGAGCAAGCTGACGTTCGACTGTCAGAGAAGTTCTGAGGTCTGTGTGTGCAGACGTCTCATCGTTGGCCCATAGTTTATGGTCCCCTGCATGTGATGTCCCACGCACCTTACAGCAGCCAGGCTAAAACTTTTGTATATTGAGTCAGACATTCAGGTCACCCTAACGCACAGGATCTCCACATGGGAGAATACTGTAACATAACAGGAGGACATCAATTTTCCAAGCTAGGACACAAGTTCCAGGGAATACTTGGGTCATATGAGTTTGTTGGTTCAAAAACTTTCTCCCCCACTCTCTCTAGATGCCTACTGTCTTTGTCATAGGGTAGGAGAGAAGCGGAAGGACAGGACCTTGAAGCGTTGTCTGAGGCCATAGCAATACCAGAGGGGTTAGCAACAGGGGCCTTAAATAGGAAACTGCTGTCTTGAGCCACTTGGTAGCATCTATCCAGCCTCTTAGGGTCTGGAGGCTGACAGTCAGGATGTACGGACATGGAAGTAAATGAATCCAGAAAGGCAGCAACAGGTGGGATAGTTGAAAGGCTGGGGGTTTCCACCTGGGGGAGGTCATAGTACCTCTTCTGATCATCTGACATTTGAGTGCTGTCCCACCCTGAAGCTGTCCCTCATTTTTAAAGGATTTCCTCAAATGAGATTTTTTTCCATGGGTGAGTCTGCCCTATTAGTGTCTTCCTCAGGGGAAGCAAAGTCTAATGGTGAATGAATTTGAGAGGAATAGGCTAGTAAGTCACTGTCATATTCTGATTAAAGTTTCTTCACTGAAGTAGTCTGTTGTCTGACACTTTTTTTGGGGGGGGTGAAGTAGGCCATGAGAGGGGAAGAGCAGGGAACCCAGCGGAAGGCCTCAAGGACACGAAAGCCATGAATATCCTTGAAATCCTTGGACAGTATTTTGCCACTTTTTCTGGGGGTCTGAGGAGGGGACAGATGCCTAGTTTTTGTTTTCATTGCAGGCACGTCCATCTGATGTAAGGTTGAGAGTTCGGATGCAGGCTTAAATCCAAGTACGTCGGAATCGACTTCTCACCAAAATGTGCGTGATCCTCATAGGGCCTTCCGACAGAATGAGCCTTGGGTCCCCCCTAGATATCAGTACCAGATGTCTGAAGCCTCTCTTTATGTGCTGGTGTCTAAGTTTAAGATAGCCTGCAAAAAGTAAGGTTGTGTACACTTTACCATAAATGTAGATGTTCGAGTATATTCACTGTTGCAATCATTACATTTGGGTTATCTGCTTGCAGGTAGCCCTCAGTCGGCCTGATTATCAAAGTCTTGGGTCCTACGTGGGTTGCTCTCATCTTCCAAGACGTCACGTAGACAGGGGTATAAAGCATGCAGCCGATGCCATTACATCAGTTTTTCTTGCCCCAGATGTCAGGTGCCCCCATAATGGGAAGCAATTATATACAAGGTTACACCTCCAACAAAAAGCAAATACACCAGAAAGCTTTAAGTATAGTAAACAAGAAGAGAGGTATAGTCAATAGAAGTCAGGGGGCTGGAGGGATGGTAACCAGTACTGCAACAGTGAATACACTAGAACATCTACATTAACGCAAGTGCATACAAGTGTACTATGTTCATGTTTCACTGTTGCAGTCATTACATTTGGGTAGATTCCCAAAGCTAAGGAAGGGAGGAGCCAATTAGAGAGCATTAGGACCAGCTAATAGGCCCTGCAAGACTGCAGTGGCAAAACCAGCTCTGGATTTAGAAAAAAAATTGGCAAATGGCAATGCTTGGTGAAGGTATGTACAGAACTCCAGGTAGCAGCTTCTAGGATGCCCCTGGTAGGAACACCTCTGAGAAAGGCTGTAGAAGTAGATGCAGCCCTGGTGGAATAGGGTCTTATCCCCTGTGGGGCAGGCTTTCCATGGTGCTTATAGCAGAAATTAATGCAATGGTCTATCCACTTAGAAATGGTTTGCTTTAAAATGGACTTACCCTCTGCCCCTGCAGCAAATGCAACCAGCAGCTGTTCAGATTTCCTGAGAGGCTTAGTCCTGTCCAAGTAAAATCTAAGTGGTCTGTGCATGTCCAAGGAGTGCAGTATTGTTCCCCTTTGTTCTGTGGATTAGAAAAGAAGGCTGGCAAACAAATGGACTGATTAAGGGCCACACTGAATACCGGCTTGGGCATAAAGGAAGTATTGGTCCTGAGGGACACCCTGTTCGCATGAAAGATGATGAAAGGCTCCACTACCATGAGGACCTGTCAGGAGCGAACTTAGGTCAGCTGGTGCCCTAGGCAAAAGGGCTCCACGGTGCGCCCCACCACACCACTGGTGCCCCCATCCTGGTCTACCTACATCAAACAAATGCTGGAAAAGCACCCCTGCTAGACCGGCGCCCTAGGCGGCTGCCTAGTTGGCCTATGCCTAAGGCCGGCTATCGGGCCTGTAATTCAGACACCCTTCTTGCTGAAGTGATGGCTAGAAGAAAGGCTGTTTTCCAAGAAAGGAATTTCAACTCTGCAGTTGCAGCTGGCTCAAAGGGATGAATTTTAATGGAAGAGAAGGAAAGGCATTTGGGAAGCATCTCAGTTAAGTACTGAAGAATATGCGGTAAATTGGGCACTATTGTGCCCATCCCCTGAGTTGGCTCCAGGAACATAATCTTTTTCACTTCTCTGCATACAATTTTCTAGTACTAGGCCTCCTTGCCTCCAGAATGACATCCAGCACTTGCTTACTGAGGGATGGTAATGGAGAGTTCAGGTAATTAGCCAGGCTGCAAAGTTCAGGGATTGAAGCTGGTGGTGGAGAATTCTAGCCCTCCTGCTGGGACAGCAGGGAAGGGGTCTGAGGCAGGTGCCATGGTTCCAGCAGCGACACACTGCGCAAGAGGGGATACCAGTGTTGGCGGGGCCAGTCTAGTGCAATGAGTATTGTCCTTGGTTTGTCCTGTTTGATCTTTAGTAGAACTTTGGAGAGGGGGAAAGGCATAAACTGATAGGTTTTTCCAGGTGAAGGACAGGGCATCCACTTTCCAAGCTTGTCTGTGGGGAGTCCTTGTGCAAAATTTGTCCAACTGGTAGTTCTGAGGGGAGGCAAACAGGTCTATCTCTGGTCTCCCCCATTTGTTTCTCAAAATGTTGAATATATTAGGTTCCGTTTTCCACTCGTGTGGGCCCATGAGATTTCTGCTTAGGTCAGTGTACTTAGCTTGCCTGGCAGGAATTGAGCTTGTAGGTGCACTTGGTAGTTCAAGGCTGCGTTCCACAGAGCCATGGCTAGTCTGCAGAGAGGGTATGAGTGGGTTCCCCCCTGCTTATGTACCACATAAAAGTGTATCAGTCTTTACCAATAACTGTCCTGGAAGAATGTGGTCCTTGAAGGCTGTCAGAGAATTCTGTACAGCTAACATTTCATTTTGATTGATATGCAGGTGCATTTGATTCAGGTTCCATTTGCACTGAATGCACTGCCCTGTCAAGCGAGCCCCCCATGCATAACCTAATGCGCCTGTTGCTATAGTTTGGGAGACGGGGGGGTAGAGTGAAAGGCAGTCCCTTGTTGTGGTGGCAGGCCTCTGCCCACCAAAGGAACTCTGTCTTTATACATAGAATGATAGGAATCATTGATTCTAGGTCCTGAGAATGTTGACACCATAGACTTTTTAGATACCACTGTAGTTTCCTCATATGCAGTCTTGCATACGGAATTAGCAGAATGCAAGAGGCCATAAACCCTAGGGCTTGCAGTATTTTCCTTGCAGATAGCTGGGTCTTTGTGGCCAGTAGTTTGAAGTTGGCTGTCAAACGTGTTTCTCTGGCGTGAGGTAGGCCATCTGAGAAGTTGTATTCAAGTTTGCTCCCAGGAATACAATTTGTTGGCAAGGTACTAGGGTGCGATTTATTTTCGTTTATGGTGTACCCCAGTGAAGTTAGTAGTTTCTTTACAAATGCAAGATGATTTAATAGTATGTCCTGGCTTTCTGCCTGAATTAGACAATTGTCAAGGTATGGGTATATTTGAATATTTATTTGCCTGCAGAATGCAATGACAGGAGCTAGGCACTTTGTGAATACCCTGGGCGCTGTAGATAAGCCAAAGGGCAGTGAAGATAACTGATCGGAGCTGCTCCGAAGCATAGGTATTTTCTGCAAGATTCCCTTATTGGGATGTGCAGGTAAGCTTCCTTTAAATTCAATGTTGCCAACCAAGTATTTTTGCCTAGCATGGGAAGCAGCTGATGAAGAGTTAGCATTCTGAATTTTGGGATTACCAAAAAGGTGTTTAGGATAGACAGGTCCAGGACAGGATGCCAAGAATGGCCTTTTCTGGGTACCAGGAAAAGTCTTGAGCAAAAACCTTGCCCCCATTCCTCTTCTGGGACAGGTTGAATAGCCCTGACACTCAGAAGAGAGAGAACCTGCTTTTGGGCCTCTGCCCACTGATTTGGGGGTAGCTCTGGCCAACCGTTTGGGGTTAGTAAGGAGTGGAAGCGGAATCTGCATTCTTGGGAAACTATATTTAAAACTCATTTGTCTTGGGTAATGAGTTCCCAGTTTTTTTCATGCAGGGCGATCTTTCTCCCTGAAGGAAAGGTCAGCTGAGCAGGACTTGGAAGGTTTAAGGTTAAGTAATTGTGACAGTTTACCATAGGGAGGGTGTCTTACTACCAGCTTTGGAAGTGAGAGCCCCCACTGCTTAGGCCGGTGAGTACCTTGAGACTGAAGCCTGGGTGGTCTGCTGGTCCTGGGTTTGGACTGAGAAGACCTGGAAAGAGACAAGAAAGGACCAATCCTTAGAAGGCCAGTGCCTACTAAATCTGGGAGGCTGTACTTGCAGGAAATCTTTAACAGTTTGCATAGATTTAGCTGTTCCCTCCATCTTTTTAAGTACTTCGTCTGCTTTGTTGCCAAACAGGCGGTCTTGGTTTAAGGGAGCATCCAGTAATTTAGCTTTAATATGATCTGGCAAAGTTTGCTCCTTAAGCCAAGCATGCCTTCTAAGTACAGACCTAGTGACAGCAGCCCTGCAAGATGCCTCTAATGAATTAAAACCACACTGCAAAGTATGTCTACCAACTTGTTCAGCAGAATGTATTAAATCCTGTAATTCTTTATTTTCAGCACAATCAGGAATCAACACCATTTTCTGTTTAAGTAATCCAATAATATGCTGCTAATACTTTAACATATGAAACTGGCAGTTGAAGGGCAATGGCCAAAGTAGCAGAAGTGTATACCTTCTTACCCCATCTGTCCATGGCCCTGGAATACATCAGAGGGGATAGGATTTTTGGCAGTAGTAGCCTTAATGCCTTTGGGTCCCTGTGAAATGGTCTATGGATCCACAGTAGGATTCTTGAAGAGGAACTTGTGAGAGTCAGGTACTCTATAATACCTGTCAGGTTTCCTGGGAGCTGGAGGTAAAGTGTCTGGGGCCAGGCTAGATTCCAAAAAGGCATCATCTACAATGTCCAGTACAGGAGGGATAGCTAAAGGCCTGTGTTGAGGTAGGAGTAAGAATTCCCTAAGCCTCTTTTTGGAGTCGGAGTAATCCTGGCTTTCCCAGCGGAAATGCTCCCCAAGAGTATGCAAAGTTACACCAAAAGAGAAATCTTCTGGAGGGAAAGCAGAGGGAATGGAGTCCTCTGCATCAGAATCCTCATAGGTAGATAAGGGCAAATCCTGGTCATCAGAAGAAACAAACTTCAGAATCTTGAACAGAAAGAATCAGAAGGAAAATCAGTTCTAGGTCTCAGAGGAGGGAGAAGGGTGGCTTCCTCCGATTAGAGTAATAAGGTCTTCAGCCATTCTTATTTATGTTTTTTAGGCATAGGGGCCTGACCATGCGGTCTGGGCGTCTGTTTTCAAGGCATGGACTGAGTTTCAGGCCTTGAAGAAGAAGATGGCGTTGGTTTAATATGCAAGTCAGTAGGCATGAATAAACCCTCTGAAGCCAGTGTCTGCACAGCAGCTCCTGACCCATCCAAGGTAGAGACATCCGCAGGTTCCATAGTCGAAGAAAAATCTTGCGACATACCGAACTCCGAATGGGTCTCGGAGGCCTGCAAATCTGAAGTAGCGGTTATCAGGGGCTGCGAAAGTGCCTCACTGAGTACCGGCAAACTGGCAACTAGCTTAACGGAAGCGTCATCGGCAGATTTGGACCTTTGCAGTCTGTCTCGGTCTTTATCTTTGTGTTTTTTCGGAAGGTATGAACGACAGTAGTTATAACTACTCAATGGCTAAAAATCCTTTTTTTGCCATTTGCCACGAAGATTTCACAGTGGGTTTTCTTGCTTCCTTTAGTACCTGCTGCATGTCCTCAAGCTTAATCAGAATTGAATTATCCAAGGAGTTAGTTGAAATTGTTTGAGAGTAGGGTGTATCAAACTCCCCTTCTCATGTAAGTAGGTTCAACTCAGAGAAAACCTGTGGCAACTACCCTTGGCCAATTCCATAAGAAGGGAGAAATGAAAGCAATTTACTTACCATAACCTTAGATCCACTTTTTCTTGAGCGACTCAACCTGTGTGTTATCAGACCCAAACGGATCAGAGGCTAGCAGGTTATACTCAGTTCTGAAACTTTGCCTCCTTTCCCACAATGCACTGTCCTTCCCTGCATCTCTTCAGATTGGGCTTGGCCTACTCTGTTCTAAGATACAGAAGGAAACCTTGGGCACTTGGGCACAAAGGGAAAAAGACCAACTACACCCAACACCCCAAAAGGTAGGTTTTGAGCGGGTTTGCAGTCCGCCAGACATGTCTAAAAATATGTCAATTTGAAAGGGGGAAGGCAGGATGGATGGTTGAGTGGATGGAAAAAGTATTGTTTAAGAATTTCCCATAACCTTAGATGTCCATCTCTTCTATATGCTGCTGTATTCATGATATTAGAAAGTTTGCTCTGGTGAACTTTCGAACGTCCGGCCATTATACAAAAGTTAAATGCTACCGCTAGGCTGTGTGCGACATCCTGCGCCTTTTCTTTGACATCAGTTGTAAATGGATGTCGGGTACAAAGCAGACGTCAGAATGCAACCACCTCGGAACTGAATGCTGTTGGAGTCGGCGACTTGTGAGTGGGTACTCCAGGAGTCAGGAATCAGGCAAGTGTGAGGGGGAAGGCTGTGTAGGAAAAGTACAGTTGTGTACACTTACCATAAATGTAGATGTTGGAGTGTATTTACTGTTGTAGTCATCACATTTGGGTTATCTGCCTGCAGGTAAGCCCCTCAGTCAGCCTGAATACCAGAGTCTTGGGATTTCTGCGTCGGACGCTGTCACTTCTTCCATGACGTCAGGTTGTCAGGGGTATAAAACATGCAGCCACCATTACTCAGTTTTTCTTGCCCTAGATGTCAGGTGCTCCCAAAACAGGAAGCAATTACATGGTATGGAACACCCTCAGCAAAAAAGCAAATACACATGACATAAGATATGCCAAACAAAAAAGATAGGCAAAAGTAAAGAGAAGTCAGGGGGCTGGAGGGAGGGTAACCAGGACTGCAACAGTGAATACACTTGAACATCTACATTTATGATAACAGTTCACAACTGTACTATGTTCTTCGTGTTTCACTGTTGCAGTCATCACATTTGGGTTGATTCCCAAAGCTAAGGAAGGGTGGACGCAGTTAAGAAGCATGTGGGCTGGCAATCAGGCCCTGTAAGACTGCTGTGGCAAATCCAGTTCTGGATTTAGAAAAGATAGGGTAATGCTTGGTGAAAGTGTTCACAGAGATCCAGGTTGCAGCTTCCAGGATTGTCCCTGGTAAGGACTCCCCCGAGGAATGCTGTAGAGTTTGATGTAGCCCTAGTGGAATGTATTCTGATCCCCTGTGGGATAGGTTTCCCATGGTGCTTGTAGCAGAAATGGATGCAGTATGCTATCCATTTAGAAATGGTTCGCTTTGAAATGGCCTTGCCCTCCCTGCCCCTGCAGCAAAGCTGACTAGCATCCGGTCGGATTTTCTGAAAGGCTTAGCCCTGCCCAGATAGAACCTGAGCTGCCTGTGCACGTCCAGGGAGTGCAGGATCCTTTCCCCTTTATACTGAGGATTAGGGAAAAAGTTGGCAAATTAATGGATTGGTTTAAAGCCACACTAAATACCACCTTGGGCATAAATGATGGGTTAGTCCTGAGGGAGACCCTGTCTGCATGGAAGATAATGAAGGGTTCCATGGTCATAAGGGCCTGCGATTCAGACACTCTTCTTGCTGAAGTGATGGCCAGAGGTAGAACTGTTTTCCATGAGAGGAATTTTAACTCAGCTGTGGCAGCAGGTTCAAAGTGCGGAAGCGTGAGCTTTTCCAATACAAAGTTAGGGTTCCAGGCAGGAGTGGGAGCTCTCCTGGGGGGGTCTTAAATTCTTGGCTCCTCTCAGGAACTGTTTGAGCAGAGGATGAGAGAAAAGGGGTGGCTCAGTATTATAATGAGCTGAGATGGCAGAGGCATGAAACAATTGGAGAAGGATAGGTCTTTGTGGAGCATTTCTATCAAGTAATCCAGTATATGAGGTACGTTGTACACAGGTGTGCCCATTCGCTGAGACTGGCTCCAGGAACAGTATATTTTCCACTTTTCTGAATAGGATTTTCTAGTACTAGGCCTCCTTGCCTCAAGAATGACATCCAGCACCTGCTTACTGAGAAATACTGGTGAAGAATGCAGAGGGCGAGCCAGGCTGCTATGTTCAGGGTCTGTAGCTGAAGATGCAGAATCTGGCCTGCCTGCTGAGGCAGGTGCCGTGATGGCAGCACGGTCAGGCAGCACAAAAGAGGGTACCAGTGCTGGTGTGGCCAATCTGGTGCAATCAGGATTGTATTTAGCTTTCCCTGTTTGATCTTTAGCAGAACCTTCAAGAGGAGGGGCAGAGGGAGAAAGGCATAGAGAGGTTTTTCCAGGTGAAGGACAGGGCATCCACTTTCCAAGCTTGGCTGTGAGGAGTTTTGGTGCAATATTTGCTCAACTGATAGGTCTCTGGTGTCCCCCACCTGTTCCTCAAAAGCTTGAATATTGTGGGTTCCAGTTTCCACTCGTGTAGGTCCATGAGACTTCTGCTTAAGTAGTCTGCCAGTGAATTTAGTTTGCCTGGCAGGAATTGAGCTTGCAGGTGGCACTTGGCTGCTCAAGGCTGTGTTCCACAGAGCCATTGCTAATCTGCAGAGTGGGTAGGAATGGTGCTTGTTTACGTACTGCATAACTGTGGTGTTGTCTGTTTTTACCAATAGTTGTTCTGGAAGAATAAGGCCTTTGAAGGCTGTCAGAGCATTCCGTACAGCTAACATTTCTTTTTGATTGATATGCAGGTGCATTTGCTTTGGGTTCCATTTGCCCTGAATGCACTACCCTGCCATGTGAGCCCCCCCCATGCATAGTCTGATGCATCTGTTGGGGTATGGGCAGCAGGGGGTAAAGTGAAAGGGAGTCCCTTGTTGTGGTTGCAGGCCTCTGCCCACCAAAGCAACTCTGCCCTTAAGCAAGGAATGATATGAATCATTGTTTCCAGGTCCTGAGAATGTTGACACCAAAGACTTTTTAGGTGCCATTGAGATTTTCTCATATGCAGTCTTGTATATGGAAATAATAGAATGCAAGAGGCCATGAACCCTAGGGCTTGTAGTATTTTTCTTGCAGATAGCCGGGTTTTGGTAGCCAGTAGATTGAAGTAGTTTGACAAACAAATTTGTTTCTCTGGAGTGAGGAATGCCATCTGGGAAGATGTGTTCAAGCTTGTTCCCAGGAATACAATCTGTTGGCAGGGTACCAGATGTAATTTGTTTTCGTTAATGGTGTACCCCACTGGTGTTAGAGTTTCTTTACAAATGCCAGGTGCTATAGTAGCAAGTCCTGACTGTCTGCCTGAATCAGGCAATTGTCCAAGTATGGGTAAATCTTAATTCTTTTCTGCCTGCAATATGAAATGGCTGGAGCTAGGCACTTTGTGAATACCCTGGAAGCAGTAGATAAGCCAAAGGGAAGTGCAGAGAACTGATAGTGCATAGAGCCTGCTCTGAAGCGTAGGTATTTCCTGCAAGATTCCCCTATGTGGATGTGCAGATGGGCTTCTTTTAAGTCTAGGGTCGCTAGCCAGGAGTCCTTGGCTAGCATAGGAAGCAGCTGTTGGAGTCAGCATTTTGAATTTTGGAACCACCAGAAAGGTGTTGAGAATAGACAGATCCAGGATAGGACGCCAAGAGTTTTCTTTTCTGGGAACCAGAAACAGTCTGGAATAAAAGCCTTGTTCCCTTTGTTCTACTGGGACAGGTTGAACCGCCTTGATAGTGAAGAGAAAGTACTTGCTTTAGGGCCTCTACCCACTGGTTTGGGGGGAGGCTCTGGCCATCCACTTAGGGTTAGGAGTGAGTGGAAATGGAATCTGTATCCCTGGGAAACAATGTTTAAGACCCATCTGTCTTGGGTACTGTATTCCCAGTTTTTGGCATGCAGGGCAAGTTTCCCTCCTAAAGGTGCAAGTACTTGGGCAAAACTTGGAAAAGGTAAGGATAAATCATTGTGACATTTTACCATAGGATGGTGGCTTACTACTCCTTGTTTTGGACGTGGGAGCACTCCATTGCTTAGATCTGTGCATAACTTGAGACTGAAGTCTTGGTGGTCTGCTGCCCCTGGGCTTGGACTGAAGGCCTGGAAGGGATTGGAAAAGACCAGTTTTTTTGAAGGCCAATGCCTACTGAATCTAGGTGGCTGTACTTGTAAGAAATCATTAACAGTTTGCATAGATTTAGCTTTCTCCTCCATCCTTTTAAGGACCTCTTCTGTTTTATTGCCAAATAAATGCTCTTGGTTTAATGGTGCATCCAGAAATTTTGCTTTGACACGATCTGGCAAGTTTTGTTCCTTAAGCCAAGCATGTCTTCTAACAGACCCAGTGACAGCAGCCCTGCAAGATGCTTCTAAGGCATCAAACCCACAGTGCAAAGTTATGTTTACCAACTTGGTTAGCAGAATGCATTAACTCTTGTAATCTTTGTGTCCTGCAGTCAGGAATCAACATTTTCTGTTTAATTAGCGCCACAATATTTTGCTGATACTTTAACATATGAAACTGGAAATTTAAAGCCCTAATGGCAAGAGTAGCAAAGGTGCATATCTTCTTACCCCATCTGTCTAAAGCCCTATAAT
Organism: Protopterus annectens; assembly: GCF_019279795.1. Lineage (NCBI taxonomy): Eukaryota > Metazoa > Chordata > Ceratodontiformes > Protopteridae > Protopterus > Protopterus annectens. Next base: position 1,808,321,690 of record NC_056737.1, on the reverse strand, counting down.
CCCTGTCTGTAGGGGTAGGATTTTTGGCAGTTGTAGCCTTAATGCCTTTAGGTCCCTGGGAAATGGTCTCTGGATCAGCAGTAGTATTCTTGAAAAGGAATTTGGGGGAGTCAGGTACTCTATAGTACCGGTCAGGTTTCCTGGGAGCTGGAGGCAAAGTATCAGGGATAAGGCTGGATTCTAAGAAGACATCTACAATTTCCAGAACAGGAGGGATAGCTAGAGGCATGTGCTGAGGTAAGTTTAAAAATTCCCTGAGTCTCTTTTTGGACTGAGAGTAGTCCTGGCTCTCCCAGCGGAAATGCTCTCTAAGGGCATGCAGGGTTTCACCAAAAGAAAAATCTTCTGGAGGGGAAGCAAAGGGAATGGAATCCTCTGCGTCAGAATCCTCATAGGTAGATAAAGGTATGTCCTGATAATCAGAAGGATCAGAGTTATCAGATTCCTGATCAGAATCAGAAGGAAAATCAGTTGGGGGGGAAGGCTGACTTCCCATAATTAAGGTAATGAGGTCTTCAGCCATTCTAAATATTTGTTTTTTTTTTGGCATGTGGGCCTGAGAATGCGCTTTGTTCGCCGGTTTCCTAGGTGTAGTGTGAACTTTAGGCCTGAGAAATTCGGTATTTTTGGTTTGAAACAAAGTCATCTGTTTAATATGAAAATTGGAAGGCCTGAATACACCCTCAGAAGCCAGTCCCCTGCACAGCGTCTCCAGACCCGTTCAAGGTAGACACATCTGCAGGCTCCATAGTCGAAGAAGCATGTCGTGGCATACCCGACTTCGAATGGGTCTCAGAGGCCTGCGAATCTGCAGAAGATGGTATCAGGGGCTGCGAAAGCAGCAGAGTACCAGCAGACTGGCGACTAGCTTAAAGGTAGCGTCATTGGCAGTTTTGGACTTATGCGGTCTCTGTCTTTATCCTTATGTTTTTTCAGAAGATCGGTAGTCAGATGGCTTATCGAAGCCATTTTGGTGTATGGAGATTGAGCTACAAAAAATGTCCAACAACAAATAGTTTGGGGGTTGAACAAGGCACAAAACTGAGGGGGGACGTTGTGGTCTGGGCCTCTAAACAGGTGACACAGTAAGAATGAAAATCTCTGAGGTATTTGCTTTCCACAGGCAAGACCATTATTAATTTTTTTCTGTCATCGATTAGAGCAAGAAAAAAAGGATCCCCAACAGGGCACTTATCTTTTGAAGACTTCAGGTCTGAAACTCGAAAAACGAAAATTTCAGGAGGCGGCCAACTGGCACATGCGAACTGCTTCTGCTTTGGGTACCGCACGGCAAGAAAGACTGATGCAATGGCGTTGGCTGCCTGTTTTATATCCCTGACTTCATGGAAGAAGCGACAGCATCCGTCGCAGAAATCCCAAGACTCTGGTATTCAGGCTGACTGCGGGCTACCTACAGGCAGATAACCCAAATGCGACTGCAACAGTGAAACACGAAGAACATCTATACAGCAGCATATAGAAGATAAGGAAATCTAAGGTTATGGTAAGTTAACACAACAATACTATGTCCTTCTATTCATATGCTGCTGTATTCATGACATCAGGGAGGCTGCAAAAGCTCCTGTCCTGTGGAAGGGGAGGCGGACCAGAAGCACTTTCCTCAAACCCATGGAGGATGGCTCGGACAAATCTTGCCCTGGCTCTAAAGACCATGTCAAGCTTGTAGTGCCTAGTAGAAGTGTGACCAGGACACCATGTAGTTGCTTCAAGGATAGCAGCTGTGTTTACTGGAAGTGTGAACAGTGTACCATGTAGCTGCTTCAAGGATAGCAGCCGTGTTTAATCCTTTAAGTAATGCCCCAGAGGACACTGCCCTGGTAGAGTGAGCCCTAACTGGGGCTTGGAGAGACTTACCATGACTAGTATAACAGCATGAAATAGTTTTAGATATCAAAGAGGACATGGTTTGCTTGGAAACAGGTTGACCAGGGCTCTTGGGTGGTAAGAGACAATGAGCCCGATTTGCGTAGGCATTTGGTTTTGGCCAAGTAATAGCTGAGCAGTCTGTGAACATCTAGGGGATGAAGCATCTCCTCTGCCCTTGTTCTGTGGAGAAGGGAAAAAGGTTGGCAGATTTATAGTTTGATTTAAAGACAGCTCATTGACCACTTTGGGCATGAAAGAGAGTTTAGTGCACAAGCATACCCTGCCCTCGTGGCAGACAGTGAAGGGGCGGTCTGCCATAAGGGCCTGGAGCTTCGAGACTCTTCTGGCTGATGTGATGGCCACCAGGAGTATAATTTTCCAGGTGCGGTGTTGGGAGGGAGCAGTCTTTGGCTGGTTCGAAGGGTGGGAGCGCCAATTTCTCCAGGACAAAGTTAAGATCCCAAGGGGGGGGGGGGTTCCTTGGGGGTCTGAGATGAAGTGCTCCTCTCGGAAAGAGTTTGACATCTAACCTGGAAGCTAAAGGGGATACTAAAGGTAGACATGCAGAGATGGCAGACAAATGTATTTTAATGGAGGAATAAGATAACCCAGACTTCATAAGGTCACACAGATAAGACAAGACCAGTGGAGGCTTTGCTCCCAGTGGCTGCAGGTTATTTTTTTAGACACCACAATGACAACCTCTTCCATTTTGACAGGCAGGATTTTCTAGTAGTCTGTTTTCTGGCCTTCTGCAGAAGCTGGATCACATCTTCTTAGTATAGGTGTCTGAAGGGAATCAGCGCCGTATCACCCACAGTGTGAGTTTCAGTGTGGACAGCTGGGGGTGAAGGAGTGTACCCTTGTCCCGTGCGAGTAAGTCCATTCGCTGGGGTAACTTGTGGTGACTGACCTTGGCTAGGTGAAATAGAAGAGGGAACCAGTGCTGCTGTGGCCAATAGGGAGTCACCAGCAAGATTTGAGGGGGTTCCTTCTGAATTTTCACCAGGACACTCTCCATGAGTGTGAAGGGGGTGGATGCATAGGTGTACGTTCCCTTCCAGGAAATCGAGACAGCATCCACCTTCCAAGCCTCTAGGGTGAGGTACCCTGGAAGAGAAGGTCGGGAGCTGTCTGCTCATGGGGGAGGTGAAGAGATCCACATATGGGATACCCCATCTATGGACCTGGTCCAGAAACACATCCCTGTTCAGCATCCATTTGTGAAACAGTGTCATCGTCCTGCTCAATGAAATCTGCCATCACATTTTCTGCAGAAGAAATATAAACTGCCTGGAGAAGGATCCGTTTCCCCAGTGACATTTCCCAAGCCTGCAGTGTTGGTCTCAACAGGAGATAGGACTTTGTCCCCCCCTGCTTGATGCATCACAGCACAGTGGTATGGCCTGTGTACCACATTAGTGTGTCTTGGTAGAAAGTGATCCTTGAAAATTTTTAAAGGCCAATATCAGGACTCTCATTTCCTTGATATTGATGTGCTCCTTCTGTTGGGTGTGGGTCCATGTGTTCCTCACTCTCCAGTTTCCTAGGGTTGCACCCCAGCCTGTGTCTGAGGCATCCATGAGGAGATCCTTGTTGGGAGGTATGAGCTGTAGGGGCAGGCCAGGACTCTTCTGAATCTGGGAGATCCACCATTTGAATATCCTGGTCAGGGCATGGCAGCATGGGAATCATGAATTCCAGAGGGTGCAAGTGTTGTTTCCAGAATGAACCTGGATACTAATGGAACTTCATGTGGTGCCTTGCCAGGAGGGGGACCATGGGGATAGTAGAGGGCATAAACTCCAGGAGTCTGAGGAATTCCTTGGCTGAGATGGCTTTGAGAGGAAGAACTCCCTTGAAGTAAGATGTGAGCATCATAAATCTTGTCTGGTGGTAGGCAAGCCATCATTTCCCTTGTCAGAATTCGACACCCTAGGAACACCTGATCTTGGGAGGATATCAGGGAGGATTTTTTGAGGTTTATGGTAAATCTAAGGACTGATAGGGAGATGGTGAAGCTCAGGTACTGTAGGGATGTGGAACTTGAGGGAGCCTGGATAAGGATGTCGTCTAAGGGAAAAGCTGTATTCCCTTGTTCTGGTGAATGCCACGACTGGAGCCAAACATTACTGAGAAGCAGAGGTACCTCCTAAAAAGTGGGTGAATGGGGATGTATAACTATGTCCAAGGACACTAGGAAGGCCTGAGGAAGGATCAGGGGTAGAAGAGTAGGGAGAGAAAGCATCCTTAAGGAGGGAACTCTGAGGAAAGTGTTGAGGTGAGATAGGTGGAGGATAGGCCCTCCAGCGGCCATCCTTTCTGACCAGAGACTTGAATAAAATCCTCTTCTTGCCATGTTGGGTACCTCCTGAATGGTTCCGAGCAAGACGTTCTTGCAGGATTGGTGGAAAGAGATAATTGGTCTCAGGGTGGGTGAAAGATACCTTTGGGGGTGGGTCTGGCCTCCCAGGACAGCTCAGATGGCTTAGTGGTAAATTGTGTGGCTATGGTGTGCAGGGTCTTGGGCTCAAGGCTTGCAAGGATCGCCCTGCTAGACAGGGGTCCAGGAAAGTAAATACTGTGGGAAGAAATAGCCAGGGAATTGTTATGGCTAGGCTTGTATAGGACCCTAGGGCCGATAGCCTAGTACCAACCTATGAACCTATACCTATGAAGTATCCCTGTTTTATGATCGAGAGGACGACAGAGTCCTGGGTAACCTGCTTTCAAGCAGGAAGGGAGAGGCACATGGACAGAGGAATGGCAGGAAGGGAGAGGCACATGGACAGAGGAATGGTGAGAAGCCTGATAGTCACAGACAACCAGGTTTTCTCTGAAAGGGCTGGCAGAGGCAGGCCTGAGTGGGGCCTATTTCCTGTGTTCCTTTCTGGGTTTTGATTGAGGTCTCTTACCAGAAGCTCTTACAAATGAAGTTTTTGTTGGGTAATTCCTCTGAAAATGAGGTACTGGAGAGAGAAAGATATGTCAGTTCCTGCAGTTCCTTCCCTTTAGCTTGGAAGGCTTTGAAGAGATCAGCAGCTGCTGTGCCAAACAGGTGACTGTTGTAAAGAGGTGAATCCAGGAGTTTGGATTTGATGTCATCAGGGAGAGGTTGCAGTCTCAGCCATGAGCATCAGCTGATGACAGAGTCTGAGGCAGCAGCTCTAGCATAGGCTTCTACACCATTGTAGCTGAACTTAATAGAAAGCTTTGTGACCTGGGTGCAAGGACTCGGGGGAAGAGATGTTAGTCTTAGCAGGGGGATCCGGTAGTTCTCCAAATTGTTTCGTTATATCTGCCATGAGAGCCAGGGCATATTTTCCCACTTATCTGACAGTTCATGCCTCTTATTGCCAGGGTGGCATAAGTGTAAACCTTCTTTCCCAGACATTATATCATCCTGCTCTCTGAAAGAGGGCAGAAGAGAAGTGGAGGGGAGCAATTTGGAAGTTTTGTCCATGGTCACAGAATAACTGCAGGATCTGCAGAAGGAGCCTTGTAGAGAAAGGTTGCTGCCTCAGGCACCTTACAGAATCTGTTTGGACACGTGGGGGCTGTGAAACAGGCTTTTTAGAAGCAGCCACGAATGCATCCAGAAATGCAGGGTGTACAGGGGGCCACTGCAGAAGGACTAGGAGACTCCAACTGAAGTAATTCAAAATATCTTTTGAGTCTTGGCTGCTATCCCATTTAAAGAAATCTTGCATCTTCGTGATGGTCTCACCAAAGGTGAGATCCTCGCCTGTGGAATCTGTGCTACTGGACTCCTCCTCTGGGGAGGCATATCCCAGGGGAGAAGCCATTTGAAAGGGGTAGGTGAGGGATTCCTCCTCCTCCTCCTCTGATGAATCCTCTCTTTCACAGAGGGGTCATCAGGGATTGCTCCCGTAGAGGCCGTAGGGGCCTGAGTACGGATCGGGCCCTGACATAGGCCAGGAATGCGCTGAGCAGCCCTTGGGTAAAAGTCAGTCAATCTGGGGGCTATTTGATGTTTGGAGAATACAGAAGTTGGGAAATAAGCTTAGTTTTCTGTTTTCTCTTCTTAAGAGTTGCTGGAGGAGAAGTTTGTGAAATACGGTGGAGGGTAGGAGGGCTAACGCTTACCTGAACTCCAAAATACGTCCTATTCTATGTCTTTGTGTACTACAATTTGAGAAACCCCATGCAGTCCTTCAGAAATAAGCCTAGGTTCCCCCTCGGCGACTGACTCAGACGCCAGAGTTTCCCTCCTGGATGTGACCTCTGGCAACTGAATAGTTTCCTCCAGGCTTTCCACTGAAGGAAGCTCCGAGGACTCCGGGCCTTCTGCTGAAGGAAGCTCAGAGGACTCCGGGCCTTTACTGGCCTCGAGAGGTACAGCTGGAGTGGAGAGCGCAGCAGTCGATTCAGGCCCACTCTTTTTGGCCTTGACTGGGGGCATGTCCAAGGGTTCCGACGCCAGATCCATAAGTGCGGCTAGATGTTTAAGTCTTTGGTTCTCAAGGTACAAATTCAAAGCTGCTAGATAGCTTTTAAGGGTTTTGGGGACAAAGGCCTGACAAATACTACATGTTGTATGGTTGTGTTCTTGGCCTAGACAAAATAGGCAGACCTCATGCCTTCCACACCTACATTTGCCCTTCCTACCAGACATGAAACCCAAAACAGTAGCAAGTAAAGATTAGAAACCCTACGGGGTACTTATCTGGAGCCGGATGTAGAAAAACTCTTCTTCCGTTAAAGTGATGACCGGAGCGGTTAGTCACAAAGGCGGCAGAAAAGTTCTGAGGTGGATGCGTGCTGACGTCCGATTTATACAAGACATCCATTTATAACTGATGTCAGAAGCAGCGCATGACATCAGCCACACCCTAGCAGTAGCATTTAAATTTGTATAATGTCTGGACGTTCGAGAGTTCACCACAGCAAACTCCCTGATGTCATGAATAAAGCAGCATATGAATAGAACATCTGAAAGGGATGATGGCAGAAAAAGGTTATGTACTCACCATAACGTTCCATCTGAGTTGTTGCTTTTCATTTGCCTTCAACCTGTGGGAATATGGATCCGCCTTGGCTGCATTTTCCAGCATGGGATCCAAGGTTCCTCCCCTACCCATAACGTCCCTGTCTTTGTCCTCCCCTCAAATCGAGTTTGATGCAAACAGTAGCACCCCATCTTAATCATGTGCGTAACACTCTGGCATTAGCACCAATAAGCACCAAAAAGAAGACAAGGCACACCAGAGTAGAGGCAGTCTCTCTTCCATCCGGTCCACAACACAGCCCATCATGTAAGGCGGGGGGGGGACGGACATTTAAAGACAAATGAAAAGTAACAACTCAGATGGAACGGTATGGTGAGTACATAACTATCTGAAGTGAAGTTATTGTTCATTTGATCTTCAACCTGTAGGACAGAGTGCCCAGCTACCAAAAAACCCTGGGAGGTCTTCATGGAAGGCTGTTCAGGAGCACAGCGGAGCAGAAAGATGCCCTGCCTCTTGACAGAAGATCTAATTTATAATGTGAAATAAATGTGTGATGATGCTCAAGTAGCTACAGAGCAAATCTTATCTAAAGAAACCCTAGATCAAAAGGCCGCTGAAGTAGCCTCAGATCTGGTAGAATGTGCCCTGACATGACCTGGTGGAAATGATCCTTTAGCTTTACAGGCCAAAGCTATGCACGGAGAGATCCAACTAGCAACAGTTACTTTAGAAACTAAGACTTAAAGGAAACAAAATGCTGATTAGACTTACAAAAAGGTTTTTGTTCTATGCAAACAAATGTAGTTGCCTATGAACATTGAGCAAATGCAACTTATACTCTCCCTTATTCTGAAAGTTCAGAAAGAAAACATGGAGCTGACCGACCGGCACTTGCGAACTGCTTCTGCTTCGGGCACCGCGGCAAGAAAGACTGAAGAAAATGGCGTCGGCTGATGCTTATGTACTCCAGCCGCTCTGACGTCGGAGAGAAATGCGACATCAGCATCGCCGGACCCAGACTTTGGAATCCGGCCGACCGAGGGCTGCCTGAGGCAGGACAACCCACATGTTATGACTGCAGTTGCATTCTTGAAGGACATCATGGAGATTGATGACCTGGTTAATATTGGACTCTGAAGCCACTTTCGGAAGAAAGGAAGTGTTCGTCCGTAAGGAAACCCTGTCTTTATAAAACCCCATATAAAGGGGTTTGACAGGTGAGGCCTGGATCTCCAATCCCCTTTAAGCCAAAGTAATGGCGACCAGAAAGGCTGTCTTCAAGACAGGAATTGCAATTCCACTGTAGCCGCTGGTTCAAAGGGGGAAGAAAAAAAGTTATGACTTACCATAACTTTCCCATCTGTGATGTAGATCTTCATTCATTCATTACTGATAGGACTTCAGTTCCATCCTTGGAACCGACACGGGTGGTACCAAGCTCACGCCAGCCAAAAACTCTCAGATAAGACCTACCCACAATGCCCCTCTGTCTCTTCAGATAGAGTTTGCCCACCCTTATAAGCATAGAAATAATAATAATAGTGGTAGTATAGTGGTAGTAGCAGGCTCTGTCTGAGCAGGTACTTTAACTAATAAGGAGAATCTAAAGTCCACCAGGAGTCCAGGCAGGGGGAAGGAGGGCAGGAAGTAATGAATGAATGAATGATCTACAACACAGAACGTTATGGTAAGACATAACTTTTTTTATCTGATGTTGTTTATCTTCATTCATTCCTTACTGATGACAGTCCCAGGTTACTGGAGTCCTGGGTGGCCCTAAGGAAGGACATTCCTGAGCACCACAGAAAGTACAGTTTTGTACCTACCATAAATGTAGATGTTCGAGTGTATACACTGCTGCAGTCATTACACTTGGGTTATCCTGCCATCAGGCGGTTCCCCAGTCGGCCTGAGTTCCAAAGTCTTGGTCCGGCATCGGTTGCTGTCGCCTCCTCCCTGACGTCAGTGCGACAGGGGTATACAAGATGCAGCCGATGCCATTTTCTTCAGTTTTTCTTGCCCCGGATGTCAGGTGCCTCTAAATAGGTAGGCAATTCCAATTGCTAAACAAACATACATAAGAAAAGCAAAAAACAACTTACAGCTACTAGCAAATACTCCCCCCATAGGTAGTAAAGGTAGAAGACATAGGTACGTACCAGCCAGTAAGAAGGGAAGGAAGGAGGGTAACCTGGACTGCAGCAGTGTATACACTCTAACATCTACATTTATGGTAGGTACAAAACTGTACTATTTTCATCGTGTTACACTGCTGCAGTCATTACACTTGGGTAGAATCCCAAAGCTGAGGTAGGGTGGCTGGTTCTACAAGGCATTAGGAGTGGCTATACGGCCCTGCAGCACTGCAGTGGCAAAGCCAGCTCCGGATTTGGAGTATAGAGGCAGATGGTAACGCTTGGTGAAGGTATGCACAGAAAGTACAGTTTTGTACCTACCATAAATGTAGATGTCCGATAGGTATGCATCTGCAGTCCTAACAAATGGGTTGTCCTGTCTCAGGCAGCCCTTCGGTCGGCCGGATTCCAAAGTCTGGGTCTGGCCTTGGCTGATGTCGCACTTCACCCGACGTCATCGCTGCTGGGGTATAAAGGCATCAGCCGACGCCATTTTCCTCAGTGTTTCTTGCCCCAGATGCCAGGTGCCCTCTAGGAAGGCTAAATTTGGATAAATGCAGATAATTCCAAACAATAGAGAGCAAAATATATATACATATACATATATATATATATATATATATATCTATACAAACAAATACACCATAATAGATTCCCCCAGCTAGCTAAAAGTGGGGTAAGTACCCTAGGAATACCACAGAGGGGAAGGAGGGTGGGTAATCCTGACTGCAGATGCATACCTATCGGACATCTACATTTATGGTAGGTACAAAACTGTACTATGTCCTTCAAGGATGCATCTGCAGTCCTAACAAATGGGTAGAATACCATAGCCAAACTGGGGAGGAGGCACTAAGATAATGATGGTGTAGTTAAGATCCCTTGCAAAACAGCAGTTGCAAAACCTGCTCGGGATCTGGAGTATAAAGGAAGATTATAATGCTTGGCAAATGTATGCACGGAGCTCCAAGTAGCAGCTTCTAAAATGTCTTTGGTAGCCACTCCTCGTAGGAAAGCTGTAGTGGTGGCTGTAGCTCTTGTGGAATGAGGCCTGATATTTTCAGGAGTTGTCTTTCCATGAAAAGAGTAGCAGAATCTAATGCAATTTCCTATCCATTTTGAGATTGTCTGTTTTGATATTGCTTTTCCTTGCACTCCTGTTGCATATGCTACCAGAAGCTGATCAGTTTTTCTGCTGGCTTTAGTTCTGTCCAGATAGTAGCGTAGTTGTCTGTGCACATCCAAGGTGTGTAGTAGTCTTTCCCCCCTGTTCTGTGGGTTGGGGAAGAATGTAGGTAAATGTATAGCTTGGTTCAAGGATACCTTGGAGACCACCTTTGGCATAAAAGTAGGATTGGTTCTCAGAGACGCTCTATCCTGATGGAAGATAAGGAAAGGCTGTACTGCCATTAATGCCTGTAACTCAGATACTCTTCTTGCTGAAGTGATTGCTAGCAGGAATGCAGTTTTCCAAGATAAGAACTGTAAGTCTGCTGTTGCTGCTGGTTCAAAAGGGGGAAGTGTTAATTTTTCCAGCACAAAGTTGAGATCCCATGCAGGCAGAGGTGGTTTCCTTGGAGGCTTTACGTTCTTGATTCCCCTCAAAAACTGCCTGAGTAGAGGGTGAGAGAAGACAGGAGGATCCATGTTGTACTCTGCTGAAATTGCTGATGCATGAATCTTAATGGAGGAGTGGGACAGGCCATTGTGGAACAGTTCTGCTAAGTATTCCAGGATGTGTGCTATGTTTGCCATTGAGACATTTTCTCCCTTTGCTGCACTCCAAATGAGGAATCTTTTCCATTTGGCTGAATATGTTTTCCTTGTGGAGGGTCTGCGAGCCTCCAGGATAATGTCCTTAACCCTCTGAGTTAAATCTGGTTGATTTTGTTTCATGGGATATTCCAAGCAGTTAGCTGCAGTGTCTTCAAGTTTGGATGCAGGGTCTTGTAGTTGTTCTGTGTTAGAAGTAAGGGGCATATAGGTAGAGGCCATGAGTGTGCCCGAGACATGCTTCTCAGAAGCGGGTACAAATGTTGTCTTGGCCAGTCCGGAGCTATCAGAATTACCTTTGGCTGTTCCTCTCTGATCTTCAGTAGGACTTTGTACATCAAAGGAAGAGGTGGAAATGCATATGCTGTCAGGTCTTTCCAGCTGAAGGATAGAGAGTCCACCCTCCAGGCAAGTGGGTGGTATACTCTTGAGCAGCATTTCTTCAATTGGTGGTTGTGTGGGGAGGCGAACAGGTCTATCTCTGGCATTCCCCATTTCTTTGTTATGGTTCTGAAGATATCTGGATGCAGCATCCATTCGTGAGCATCCGTGGTAGTTCTGCTTAAGGTGTCTGCTAGTGAATTTTCTTTCCCTGGTACAAATCTGGCCTGCAGTTGAATGTTGAGATTCAGGGCCAAATGCCACAGGTCCATTGCCATCCGGCATAGAGGGTATGAGTGAGTACCTCCCTGTTTGTTGATGTACCACATAACTGTGGTGTTGTCCGTCCTTATCAGCAGGTGTCCTTGTTGGAGGAATGGTCTGAATGCCTCGATTGCATGTTTCACTGCCAGCATCTCTTTTAGATTTATGTGAAGATTCAACTGGTCTTGGGACCATAGGCCTTGTATACACTTGTCTTTCATGTGTGCCCCCCAGCCTAGGTCTGAGGCGTCCGTGGTGATTGTCTGGTTTGGATGTGGTTTGTGGAAAGGCAATCCTCTGTTTATCTGACAGGCCTGAGCCCACCACAGGAATTCTTTCTTCAGGCATGGAATAATTGGTATCTGGGCTTCTAGACTGTGCTTGTGTTGAGACCATACATTCCTTAGGTACCATTGTAACTTTCTCATATGCAGCCTGGAATGCGGAATCAATATTATGCAGGATGCCATGTAACCCCGGGCTTGCAGGATTTTCCTTGCCGTAAGCTGAGTTTGTGTTGTTAGTGCCATGAAATAGACTGGTAGCTGCTTTTGTTTTTCTTCTGTGAGAAAAGCCATCTGAGTTGTTGTATCCAGTTCTGCACCCAGAAATGTTATCCTTTGGGATGGTACTAGTCTTGACTTTTGAATGTTGACTGTGTATCCCAAGGCTTGCAACAGGTGTATGACCTTGGCCAAATCCTTTATTAATTTTGTCTTGCTGTCCGCTTGTATTAGGCAGTCGTCCAGGTATGGGTAAATTTGAATTCCCCGAAGCCTGCAATGAGCAATTACTGATGCCAGGCATTTCGTGAATACTCTGGGCAGTAGCTAAGCCAAAGCGTAATGCTGAGTACTCATAATGCTCTGATCCTGCAAGAAATCTGAGGTGTCTTCTGCAGTCTGGTCGATAGGGACGTGCAGGTATGCCTCCTTGAGATCTAGAGTCACCAGCCAAGACTCCTTGCCCAGCATGGGAAGAAGTTGCTGGAGGGTCAGCATTTTGAATTTTGGAACAATGAGGTATGTGTTCAGTGCGGACAAGTCGAGAATAGGCCTCCATTGATTTTCTTTTCTTGGTACAAGAAATAGTCTGGAGTAAAATCCTTGGCCTTGCTCCATAGGTGGTACCTTTTCGATTGCTCTCATCTTTAGTAAACTGATGATTTGTTTTATAGCTTCTGTTTTTTGGCTTGGTGGAAGGTTTGGCATTCCTCTCCTTTTTGGTAGAGTGTGGAAGTGAAACCTGTAGCCCTTGTCTATTGTTTGTAAAGTCCATTTGTCTCCTGTAATGCAATGACAGTTTTCTGAAAATAAAGCTAGCTTTCCGCCCAAGGGTGCTTCTAGTTGTTCCCTGGTAGGCGGAATGAGAGTCAAGTCATTGTGTCTGTCCTGTGGAAGTGGTTGTAGTGGCAGCTGTGGCAGCACTTCTCTGGTTGGCAGGTTGCCATTGACCCCTGTAGGCACCTCTTGATTGGTTTCTGCCTCTTGGACGTCTATTTCTGCCTCTCTGTGATTTGGATGTGTCTGGAAAGGACCAATTTTTCGAGGGCCAATTCCTGCTAAACCTCGGAGGTTGGACCTGTAAAAAATCCTTGACTGTTTGGACAGATTTTGCTTTTTCTTCCACTTTCTTTAGAACCTCCTGTGCTGGGGAGCCAAACAAACTTTGCTTCTCCATAGGAGCATCTAGGAGTTTTGACTTAACATGGTCTGGTAAGGATTGCTCTTTTAACCAGGCATGCCTTCGAATCACTGCTCCAGTCATAGCTGATCTAAAAGAAGCCTCCAGTGCATCAAAGCCACATTTTAAAAAATGACTACTGACCTGCTGAGAGTTATGTACCAATTCCTGAAGGGACTTACAGTCTATAGGTTCAGGAGAGGACAGTTTTTTTATTTAGCTGGTCTAATAAAAATTCCTGGTACTGCATCATGTGAAATTGACAGTTTAAGGCCCTGGCAGAAAGAGTAGCAGATGTATAAACTTTTTTACCCCATCTCTCCAATGCTCTAGATTCCCTTTCAGAGGGAAGAGGGTTTTTGGCAGAGGCAGCTGCAACACCCTTAGGGCCCTGAGAAATGGTTTCTGGGTCTGCAACATGAGCCTTATACAAGTGGTAGTGAGAGTTCGGAACCCTGTAATATCTGTCAGGCTTTGCAGGGGCCGGAGGAAGAGAATCAGGGGCAGTACTGGCATCATTATATGCATCATCAACAACAGATAGTACAGGAGGTATGGCTAAAGGCCTGTGCTGTGGTAAATGTAAAAAAGTCCTTAGCCTTTTCCTTGAATCTGAAAAATCCTGGCCCTGCCATTGGAAGTATTCCTTCATTGAGTGTAGGGTTTCCCCAAAAGAAAATTCTTCGGGAGGAGAAGCAGAAGGTATGGAGTCTTCTGCATCAGAATCCTCATAAGGTGAATATGGGCCTTCCTGATGGTCAGATAAATCTGAGCCATCCGAGGAATAGTCTGAAGAGAGAGGTTCAGGTGGTTCAGTCCTAGGTCTCATCTGCAGGGGGTTGAGAGGCCCTGTCAGGGTGAGGTTGGGACCCCCTGATCAAAGAAATAAGGTCCTCAGCAAGGCTGAGTATCTGGGAACTAGAAGTAGGCCTGTGAGAGGGAGCTTTAGTAGGTAAGGCCTTGGAAATTTTGGCTGCTTTAGCCCTGGAAAAGGCCTTGATAGACATAGAAGCAGGGGGTCTAGCAGCCCCACGTGCAGGAGTAGAGATGTCTAAAGGTATAGTGTCTGACAAATCCTGGGTGACTGCTTCTGCAGCAGTAATATCGGAAGCCGATTCAGCCATGGTCTGTGTGGCCTCGGTTATCGGAGGCATGCTTTCAGCCGAAGGAAGAACCGAGGACTCTGTTTCAGCCGAAACCGAGACACTCGCGGTAGGCCTAACCGTGGTTTCAGCCGAAACCGCGGGCCACGAGTTGTCAGTCCTTTTCCTTGCGTTTTTTAGCTAATTGTGTAGTCGGAGTCTCCGACGGCATTTTATATGCAAAAGCGGGACCAAAAAACTCTTCTGCAAACTCCGACCGACAGATGCGTCCGTCGGTTGAAGGATGCACAGGCTAAACAAGCTGATACGTCGTTGTCTGGGCCTAAGCAAGGAAGGCAGTAAGAGTGGAAATCCTTATGAGGTATTTGTTTCCCCACAAGTTAAACAATTATTTACTTTTTCGGACATCGGCTGAGGCAAGAAAGAGTCCCCAACGGGGTACTTAGCTTTTTTAGAAGTCTTCGGTAGTAGAAATCTCTGGAACTGACCGACCGGCACTTGCTAACAGCTTCTGCTTCGGGCACCGCACGGCAAGAAAGACTGAGGAAAATGGCGTCGGCTGATACCTTTATACCCCAGCAGCGATGACGTCGGGTGAAGTGCGACAGCCGAGGCCAGACCCAGACTTTGGAATCCGGCCGACCGAAGGGCTGCCTGAGGCAGGACAACCCATTTGTTAGGACTGCAGATGCATCCTTGAAGGACATCTCCAAATTGCTGCTTCCAAAATATCCTTGGTAGGCAGTTGAAGTGGCTGTTGCCCTGGTGGAGTGAGATCTAATGCTGCTAGGTAGAGGTTTTCCATGGTATGTGTAGCAGAAACGTATACAATGTCCTATCCATTTTAAAATAGTCTGTTTTAAAATGGCTTTTCCCTGTGCTCCTGCAGCATATGCTACCAATAATTGCTTAGATTTTCTGAAAGCTTTGGTTTTGTCCAAGTAGAAGCGTAACTGCCTGTGAATGTCCAAAGAGTGCAGTAGTCTCTCCCCTTTATTCTGTGGTTTAGGATAAAAAGTTGGCAGGTGAATAATTTGGTTTAGAGCCACACTGGATACCACCTTTGGCATAAAAGTAAGGTTAATTCTTAAAGACACCCTGTCCTGGTGGAAAATAAGGAAAGGTTCCACTGCCATTAGTGCCTGTAATTCTGAAACTCTTCGTGCTGATGTTATTGCCAGGAGCAGAGCAGTTTTCCAAGAGATATATTTTAATTCTGCTGTGTTGGCTGGCTCAAAAGGAGGTAAGGTTAGCTTTTCCAAAACAAAGTTGAGGTCCCAAGATGGAGTAGGTGCTCTACAGGGTGGTCTTATGTTTTTAGCCCCTCTGAGGTACTATTTTAACAGAGGATTAGAGAAAATTGGTGGATCCGTGTTGTAATGAGCAGAGATGGCAGAGGCGTGGATCTTGATGGATGAAAAGGAGAGGCCTTTGTCCAGCATCTCAGTTAAGTATTGCAGTATCTGAGGAATGTTTGGGACAAGAGGGTCAAGGCTGTGAGCTTGGTTCCAGGCACAGAATCTCTTCCATTTATTCGAATAGGCTTTCCTGGTACTCTGCCTTCTGGCCTCCAGAATGACATCTATAACAGCTTTGGAGAGAGGCATTGCTTGCTTGACTAAGGAATCTTCCATGCATCTAGGTTTAAAGTCTTTAGCTGGCTGTGTAGTATTTGTTTGTTGCGCTGAGTCAGCAGATGTGGGATTTGAGGCAAAATCCAGGGTGGTTCTTGTGCCAAGCTCCTTAAGATTGGGTACCAGTGCTGGCGTGGCCAGTCTGGTGCAATCACGATCATCTTTGGCTCTTCCTGCCTGGCTTTTATGAGTACCTTTGGCAGGAGAGGTAGTGGTAGGAAAGCGTACACTTGTAGGTTCTCCCGCTGAATGAGAGGGCATCCACTTTCCATGCTTGTGGATGGTAACTCCTTGTGCAGAACTTTTGTAGCTGGCAGTTTATCGGGGATGAAAACAGATCTATGTCCGGGCTCCACCATTTCTGTGCTATCATTCTGAATATTTGTGGATTCAACTCCCATTCGTGGGGATCCATGATGTTTCTGCTTAAGTCGTCTGCCAGTGTGTTTCTCTCTCCTGGCAGGAATTGTGCTTGCAGATTAACTTGAAGGTTTATAGCTGTATTCCACAAGGTCATGGCTTGTCTGCATAGAGTGTAGGAGTGAGTGCCCCCTTGCTTGTTTATGTACCACATAACTGTGGTGTTGTCCGTCTTTAGTAGTAGTTGTCCTGGATGCAGCAGGTCCTTGAAAGCTATAAGAGCATTTTGTACAGCTAACATCTCTTGTTGATTAATGTGAAGATGCCTTTGTTCTGCGGGTCACGTGCCCCGAATACATTTGCCTGCCATGTGTGCTCCCCAGGCGTAATCCGATGCATCTGTTGTCAGTGTTTGCCTGGCTGTGGGTTGTGTAAAAGGCTGTCCCTTGTTGAGGTGACTAGCTTGAGCCCACCACTGAAACTCCTGTTGAAGGCAAGGGATTAGTGGTATAACTGTTTCCAAACTTTGACAGTGTTGAGACCATACATTCTTTAGGTACCACTGTAGTTTCCTCATATGCAGTCTGGCATATGGAATTAGTAGTATGCAGGATGCCATGTAACCCAAGGCCTGCAGAATTTTTCTTGCAGGGAGCTGGGTCTTTGTTGCCATCAAATGAAAGTATTGAGTCAGTTGTCCTTGTTTGTCTGGCGTGAGATACGCCATCTGGGCCGTTGTGTTCAAGCTGGCACCCAGGAATATAATCTCTTGTGAGGGCACTAGTTTTGATTTCTTTTCGTTTACTGTGTACCACAGGCAACTTAACTTTTTTACAAACACTAGATGCTTTAGAAGAATGTCCTTGCTCTCTGCTTGAATCAGGCAGTCGTCCAGGTACGGACAAATTTGAATTCCTTTCTGTCTGCAAAATGCAATTACTGGTGCCAGGCACTTTGTAAAGACCCTGGGTGCAGTAGATAAGCCAAAGGGCAGTGCAGAGAATTGGTAGTGCATTGAACCAGCTATGAATCTGAGGTATCTTCTGCAGTTTTGTCTGATAGGGACATACAGGTATGCCTCTGAGGTCCAAAGTCACGAGCCAAGCTTTCTTGCCCAGCATGGGAAGAAGCTGCTGTAGTGTCAACATTTTGAATTTCGGAACATCCAGGTAAGTGTTTAGAGATGAAAGATCCAGAATGGGCCTCCAGGCTTTGTCGTTTCTTGGTACCAGAAGGAGTCTTGAGTAAAATCCTTGCCCTTGCTCCTGTGATGGTACCTTTTGAATAGCTCTCATATCCACGAGTGCTGTAATTTGTTTTTGAGCCTCTGCCCACTGATTTGGTGGCAGATTTGGCATTCCTTTTAACCTTGGCAGAGTGTGAAAGTGGAACCTGTAAACCTTGAAACACAATGTTGAGAACCCATTTGTCTTTGGTGATCATTTGCCAATTGTGGTAGAAGAGTGCCAGTTTTCCTCCCAAGGGGGCTGCCATGAAGATTTGTTTGGCAGCTGTAGTGGGAAGTCATTGGAGCTGCTTTTTATATGGTTGGGGCCTATCTTCTCCTTCTTTCTGGCCTGATGCAACCCATTGTCGAGGCCTGAAAGGACCTTGTGTTTGACCTCTACCTCTTGGTTGTCTGTATCTTCCCCTTTGAGGTCTGTCTGTAATTGGAAAGGACCAATTCTTAGTTGGCCAGTTTCTGCTAAATCTAGGAGGCTGAACCTGTAAGAAATACTTCACCGTTTGCATAGATTTTTTATTTTTATTTAACATTTGTTGACCGGGAAAAGATTTTGCCTTATCCTCCATTTTCTTTAATACCTCTTCTGCCTTAACTCCAAACAACACATCCTGCTGCAAAGGTGCATCCAATAATTTTGTTTTAACATGATCTGGTAACGTATGTTCTTTTAACCAAGCATGTCTTCTAATGACAGAGCCTGTAACTGCTGCTCTGCAGGAGGCCTCTAGAGAATCAAAACCACATTGCAAAGAATGCTTTCCCACTTGTTCAGCTGCATGCAATAAATCCTGCATCTCTTTAAAATTAGGAGGATCTGATTCTGGAAGCATTTTTTGTTTTAACTGAGATAGCAAAAATTGCTGATATTTTAGCATGTGAAACTGGCAATTTAAGGCTCTCATTGCTAAAGTTGCAGACATATATACTTTCTTTCCCCATCTGTCTAATGCTCTGGAATCTCTGTCAGAGGGAACTGGATTCTTGGCTGATGAGGCCTTAACTCCTTTGGGTCCCTGAGAAATAGTTTCAGGGTCAGCTACAGGGCTTTTATACAGAAATTTATGCGAGTCAGGGACTCTGTAGTATCTGTCAGGTTCAACAGGGGCTGGAGGTAAAGAATCAGGATTTAAGCTGGATTCAGTATACATATCATCCACAATATCCAACACTGGCGGAATAGCAAGGGGTCTGTGTTGAGGTAATAAAAGGAAGTCTCTGAGCCTTTTCTTGGATTCTGAGCAAGCCTGGCCTTCCCAGTGGAAATGCTCCCTTCATGGTATGTAGGGTTGCCCCAAAGGAGTAGTCCTCAGGCGGTGAGGCTGATGGAATTGATTCCTCAGCATCAGAATCCTCATAAGGGGGTAAAGAGTATCCTAGGTCTGAGGATGAATCAGAAGAGATGGACACCTGGTCGAATGAGTCATAGTCTGCATCCTGTCCTGTCTAGGCCTTTTATCATGAAAGGGATGGGACCCCCTGATCAGAGTGATTAGGTCTTCGGCCATTTTGAGCATTTGTTTCTTAGGCATGGAGGCCTGTCCTGGAGAATGCTGTATTTGTTTCTTTGATTTTAAAGGAGGCTTAGACTTAGTTGAGTGTCTAATGCTTAACTGAGTAGGTCTGAAGACACCCTCTGTAGCTGTGGGTTGCTCAGCTACTCCGGATCCCTCAGAAAGGTTAGTCTTGGTAGGCTGAAGAACTTGTGCGTCTGAAGGCCCAGCCATCTCCACGTGGGAGTCAGAGGTGGCCTGTGGTTCTACAGAAGCAGTCGTCAGGGGCTGCGAAGGCGCCTCGCTGAAACCCGGAGAACCGGCGACTGGCCTAGAAGAGGCTTAGTCAGTTTTGGGCCTTGGATGCCTACCCTTGTCTTTGCGCTTTTTGTGTATTCCAGTCGTCGGAAGTTCTGATGGCATGGTATAATTTAATTTTCTACCAAAATAATGTTGGGCAAAATCAGACGTTTAATAGTGTGCTTGTTAAACCTAGCACAAAACAGACAACCAGTGACATTGTGGTCAGGGCCTAGGCATGGAATACAATAGGAATGGAAATCCTTATGAGGTATTTGCTTCCCACAAGAAATACAGTTAACAACTTTTACTTACATCGGTCTGAGGCAAGAAAAAGTTTCCTCAACGGGGTACTTAGCTTTGTAGAAGACTTCAGTTCTGGATTCGGAAATGAAAATCTCAGGAGACGGCTGACCGGCACTTGCGAACTGCTTTTGCTTCGGGCACCGCGCGGCAAGAAAGACTGCGGAAAATGGTGTCGGCTGCATCTTATATACCCCTGTCGCACTGACGTCAAGGAGGAGGCAACAGCAACCGACGCCAGACCAATACTTTGGAACTCAGGCCGACTGGGGAACCGCCTGACGGCAGGATAACCCAAGTGTAATGACTGCAGCAGTGTAACACGATGAACATCCAAAAGATGCTCATCCCCTGGAGGCCAAATCCAATTTCTAATGAGTGATAAAGGTATGAGGGGAGGGGTCTTGCCCAAGTGGGTGCTGTGCAGATAAGATCCATAGAGGCTCTGGAAAGAAAGGCCACTGAGGTAGCTATCTATCTAGTAGAGTGAGCCTTTATTTTGGAAGGCAAGGACACTGTTTTGATGGTAGATGAAAGTAATGGTATTTCTGAGTCAAGAAGATAAGTAAGTTTGGAACCAGGCTTACCCATTCCGTCCGGGTCCGACGAAGACCACAAACAATTGATCTGAAAGATTTACTTCTGTCCAAGTAGAAATGAAGTTGTCTATGGACATCGAAGGTATGCAGAAGGTATTTCCCTCTATTTGAATGGTGGGAAAAGAAAACCGGTAAGTCAGTAGACTGGTTAATGGAAAAAACAAAAATGACCTTGGGCAAAAAGGAGGTGTCAGTATGTAGAGTGTAGAGAAACTATTTCCCTATGAAAAAATCAAGTATGGTCTCTTGACACTTGAGGCCTGCAACTCAGATACTCTTCTCGCTGAGGTAAGGGCTACTAGAAGAGTTTTCCAAGACAAAAATTTTGTATCACAGGAGTTAGAAGGCTCAAAGGGAGGACTAACGACTGAAGCCCCAAAGTCAAGTCCCATGGCTCTATAGGAGGCTTGACAGGAGGTTTAATATGTACCACTCCTTTCATGAAGGTTATGTACAGTCGCACCGACTATGAATTGTCAATTCCACTGTGAAAGCTTGCAATAGCTGCTCAATGCACTGTAATCGTCGATGCTGAAGCTCCTGCATGCAACAGGGTAGGGATGTATTGTAGGATCTTCTGAATAGGCATGGAAAAGGGGTCTGTGTTATTGTTCTTTGGCCCATCTAGAGAACCTAGTCCACTTACTGGAATAAATTTTTCTGGTGAAAGGTTTGTACGAAGCCAGAAGGATCTTGTGAATGGGGGATGAAATATCAGGTAGCCTGGCAATCATCGGAAGTGGAGAAACCAAGCTTTGAGCTTAAGGCTGTGGAGATTGGGGTGAATCAGTCCCAGAGGATGAGACAGCAGTCCTTAGGATTGATCCAGGATCAACGAGCTGTGAATCAGGTGAAGCCATAGGAATGGGAACTAGACTTGACAAGGCCAATAAAGGGCAATGAGGATCACTTTGCTTCTCAACTTTTGAGCTTTCTGTAGAAATTTCGGGATGAGGGGAAATGGCGTACAGTAGACCCGGGAGCCAATCATGCTTAAGAGCATCCCTCGGTGACTTCCCCCCTGAGGGGGAAATCATGGAAAAGTAGCTTCTGCATTTGATGTTTGAGGTGAAGCAAACAGGTCACAGCAAGGCCTGCCCCAGTGGCAGAAGATTTGAGCTGCTATTATCGGATTGAGGGACCACTCATGAGGCATCAAAATGTCCCTGCTCAGGTTGGAACTCCCAAAAATGTGCGCTGCTATGAGAAAGTGGTTGGAAGCCATCAACCAATGCCAAATTCTCATGGCTTCCCAACAAAGGGGGTAAGACCTGGTTCGGCCTTGTTTGTTGATATACCAGACAACTGACATGTTGTCAGACTGAATTGCAATGGTCCCGGAAGGAAGGAATGTGTGGAACGCTTGCAACGCTAAGAGAACTGCTTTCAATTCCAGGACATTTATGTGCAAATTGGCCTCCCCCCCCCACACCTTAACAGGGAAGTGTCTGCAGCATGGCCCTGGGCTGGGGAAAACAGAACGGTCGACACCAAAGATGCATTTTCTGGCTTCATCCACCATAGCATTTCTTTCTTGTAAAGGTTTGTAAGGCATATCATGTGGTCAAGTGGGTGGGTTAAGATCCATCATTGTGATGAAAGGAGTTACCGTAACAGTCTCATGTGCAACCTTGCCAGTGGTACTAAGGTAATGGTTGCTGCCATAGAGCCCAACAGTTGCAGTACAAGGCGTGCTGGTACAAATGTCTGCGGAAGGAGGACTTGAATCTGGTTTCTTATTTTTAAAAGCCTGTGAGGAGGAAGGGAAGCTTGAAAGAAAGCTGTGTCGAAGATCGCTCCAATGAATTCCAGTGCTCTTGTTGGAAACGTGTGATTTGTCCATGTTGATCATGATACATAGGCGAAGAGCAAGACGTAGTGCAACACATACTGAGAAGGAGAAGATTCCTGGTCGTGGAGGTAAGAAGCCAATCGTCTACATATGGAAACACCTGGAATCCTTGTAGTCGAAGATGAACTACTACGACTGTCATACATTTGGTAACACTCTGGGGGCTGTCAAGAGACCAAATGGCAGTACCCTGAACTGATAATGATTGGCTCCCAGCCAGAAGCAGAGAAATCTCCGGGAGTGTTTGTCTGTTATGTGGTAATACACATCCTGGAGGTCTATAGAGCACATCCGGTTGTCCTTCCCCAGAAAGGGGAGAATGGACTGTACCATGACCATCCAAAATTTTTGAGGTTTGATGAATTTTAGTAAGCTGAGATATAGGATTCGTCTCCAGTCCCCTGTCTTTTTTGGCACTAGAAAGAACCTCGGGTAAAACCCAGAACCTATTTTGTCTGGTGGGGCTGGTTGGAGGACTTTTTCTTAGCAGCTTTTCGATTTCTAAGGCTGCAGCCTCCCTCTGACTGGGTGGATCATCAGTGATTTGTTTTACAGGTCTGGGAGTAAGGTCGAATGGGATATGATAGACTCCGGATATTACTCTCAGCACCCACGCATCTGTTATGATTTGCCAAGCCTGTAGAGGCAGAGAAAAACGACCCCGACTGCTTCCAGAGGAAAGCAATCGGCCCCTGTTCAGGAGCGCTGGGTCGGCCAAAGAAGTAATCTCTAGCGTGCTGGTTGTGCGGACACCCACTGCCCCGAAAGGGGAGTCTTCCAGATGAGTTGCTCCCTCTCCCTCGAGGGAATTGCTCATCACGAGTGTCACAAAAAGATCCTTGGGACTTCTTGAATCATTTTCCTCCCCCCTCTGATTCCTGGAGTAGGATCTCTAGGGGTGGGGGTGGAAAAACGTATGCCCACAGCAGACAAGGTCTTTCTGTCCTTCTCACTATGTGATAGTGTCTCTCTTACTTTGGGACCAAAAAGGGAAGATTCGTCAACAGGCCCATTGACAAAGGAAGATTTAAAAGGGTCCACGAAGTGTCAAACACATCCAAGCATGCCATCTCATAACGATGCCCGATGCGGCTGCTTGAGCTGCCCCCCTCGATAGTGTGAAAAATCAAGCGCATCGAGAAGTTTGAGATGGATTCCAGGGTAACTAGCTGAGAGGCAACAGTATCGCATACCTCCTCAGGCAGTACCCCCGCCAAAGAGGCAGACATTTCATAGATTAGGTCTCTTCGAAAGCATGTAAAATGTGCCAAGTAATTCAGCGACCGAATGGCAAAGGTCACTGAAGCATAGGTCCGCTTCCCCAATCTGTCCCATAGCCTGAGACTCCCTGTTCAGGAGATGAGCAGTGAAACTATCTTCTGCCAGTTCCCTCTTGGTGGCAGCCGCCATGACCATGGAATCAACTTCCAGCTGTTTGGACCAGTTGGGTTGGTCTTTAGGACTGGACAAAATTTTATCTGGTTCTATGTTGTCCAGGGCCTTCCAGGCATGCTGCTCATCCGCAGGTGAGATCACCCAGGAAATAGATGGTCAAGCACAGAAAGCCTGCAAGAACACAGATTCCTTCAAAGGGTTGGAGGGCTTCCAGTCACCCCTCTGCTTGAGGATCTCGAGAATGTCTCCAAATGAGATGTCTTCTGGGGGAGACCGTGGAGACCCTTCTCCCTCATTACAATCTGCGTCTTCGGTGACGGACTCCTCATGGGAATCAAGATGCTTCCTCTTGCAAAGTTTCTTCCGGGGTGGCTCCCCAGTGGGATCTTCTGAGGATGACTCCGGAGAAAGGGTTCCCTTCAAGGGAAGGTCTTGTGGCTCCCGTGCTAGAAGTAGGGTGTTGGGACAGCTGCATGGTAGAGGGGGTTCTGGTGACGATGCCAATGCTGCCAACTGCGAGCCTGTTGAAGCAAGAACGCACTCCCTCATCTGGAAAGCAGACCCGCCCAAAGAGGGATGGGAGCCCAGAACAGGGGACGACGACCGCGATACCGGGGTCACACACCACCCGCAGGAGCCCGACACCAGGTGAGGAGCTCTGAAAGGACTGGTAGCTGCCAGGAGAGCCGTGGCCGTAGACAGCTCCAAAGAAACAAAAATTGGCACCAAGGTGCTGACAGCCCAATCACTGCTCCAAGAGTGCTCCAGTTCCAAAGAAGCCATTGTACTAAGAGTAATCCATGCCGACAGAGAAAGCCTCTGCTGTCGGAGCAGAGACCGAGTGCACCAGAATGGTCATCGGTACCGAAGTCTCCAAAGACCTGGGAGGAGGTCGGAGGAGGATAGACAGGAGAATACACTGTGAGAGCTTCCATTCCAAAGAAAGGGAAGACCTAGTCAGTGTGGGTAACCCTCTAGCTGCCAAAAGCTGGTCCATAACTCTCACTACATCTTGTACCAAAAGACTCGGTGGATCTGAAGGAAGCCGCCAATGGAGATTCCGGTCTCTCAAGAAGTGGACTAAATTTTGCCCCAAAAAGGGGTCATAAGAGGGAGAATATACCTGGTTCATCGGTACCATGGCCAGGGATGGTGCCAATGCAAGTACAGTGGTTGGAGCCTGTGTCAGAAATAAGGTCTGCACCAAGGGGAATGGTGCCGAAGCTGGTACAGTGGTAGGAGTCAGAGTCAGAATCAAGGACGACACAGAGGGAGAAGACAGGGACCCTGGTGCCGAAGCTGTTTGCATGGAAGGCGCAGGAGAAGCCCCGTGTCAACTCGGTTCCGAGGAGAACAGGGATGTTGGAACCGAAGGACTCAGTTTCTGCTTATGCTTTTTCACATCCTTATGCTTAGGAGGTGGTGAGACCTCCCATCCCAGAAAACCTCCACTAAGGGTGATTTCAGCATACCCTTTAGAATAAGCTTGTTCTTGCGTTCAGCCAACGTACGGTTGCTGAAGCTAGATTTCACAAGAAACGTTAATGTGGGTCAACGCCCAAACAATAAACACACTGGGTGTGACAGTCATAATTGGGCATCTTGCGCCCAACACTTATGACACTGCTTGAACCCAAGCTTGGGCTTATCCGACATAGCACACTGGTACTACCACACACAAACTATAACTACCAAACAAGAGGATATCGACATTTTTTTTTTTTTTTTTGTAGGGATAGCTAGGAAAAGAGTACCAACAATGGTACTAAAAATACCAAAAAAGGTAAGAGAAGGGCCTACGTATGGAAAAGGGAGTAGTACCAACAATGGTACGAAAGAACTACCAAGGTAGTGGGTAGGGTTTAGTCAGGAAATAGAAAGAAGAGCAATCTTAGATGAGAAAAACTGGCTAACAAACACTAGAGATAACCACAAAAAATGCTACACTTAGCTTGACAGAAGGCTTGGCACGTCTGACGAGGAACACTGCAAATGAGATTAGGAGAGAGTGACAGGGGCAATGTGGGTAAGTCTTACCTGAGGGTTTTTGGCTGGAGCAAGCTTGGTATCGGCCGTGTCAGTTCCGAGGATAGAACTGAAGTCCTAACAGTAAGGAATGCAGATTTACAACATCAGATCCAAGGATTTTTGTAGGACTAGGATAAGATTTCAAGGGGACACAGGATCCTTAACTGGAGGCTTAAGTAAAAAGATAGCTTTCAAAAAGACTTTACAAAGCTAGGAAGAAAAAGAAGCTAAATTGTCTACTACATGAAAACTGGAGATAGCTACCAATTTTACCTTTACAATTGAAAAGCTAGCACCCTGATGAAAAATATCTGCCAGAAACTCCAAAATGCCTGGGACTGGAGCAGTGAAGGGGTCTAAACCATGCTGAGAAACTCATATCGAAAAGTGTTACCACTTACTGGAATAAACCTTCCTAGTGGAAGATTGTGAGCTGCTGCCAAAATCTTCTTTACAGGACAAGACAAACCGAGTATCCTAGCTATCACTGGAACTGGAGCAGCCAAGCCGTGAGCTTCAGACTGACCAGACCTGGGTGTGGAATCTGTAAGGGATGCATGATCAGATCCAGAACCAGGTCCAATGTCGACACACTGCATGAGACAGAGAGGGGAACCAAACTTGGCGAGACCAGAAGGCGGCAATGAAGATCAGTAAGCTCCCCAGAAGTCGAGCTTTCAGAGTGAATTTCAGGATCAGGGGGAGTGAAGGATAAGCATACAGAAGACTGGAGGGCCAAGCATGAACTAGACCGTCTCTGGAGACTCCCCAAGGAGGAGGTTCAGAGGGAAAAACTCACTGCACTTCGTGTTGGAAGGAGAGGCAATGAGATTGCAGTAAGGCCAACCCCACTTTAGAAAAATCTGTTCCACTACTGAATGATTCAGAGACCACTCATAAGGCATCAGAATAGATCTGCTGAGCCAGTCTGCCAGAATGTTGCCACCAGAAAAAAGTCGGAGGAGATTGCCCATTCCCACAATCTCATGGTTTCACGACAAAGGGGATTAGACCTGCTTTCCCTGTTTATTGGTGTACCAGACTACAGACATATTGTCTGTATGGATGGCAATCGTCCCTTGGGGAAGATGGGCATGAAGAGCTTGCAACGCCAACAGCACCCCCCTCATCTCCAGGATGTTGATATGCAGATGAGTCTCCATGGAAGACCACATGCCTTGGACTGTCGTTGCCAAGCAATGCCCCCCCTCACCAGAGTAGGGAGGCGTTCGTGGTCATTTTGGTCATCGGGGCAGGAAAGATAAACGGACGACCCAGAAGATGATCCGGGGATTGAAGCCACCAGAGAATCAAATCTCTGCAAGCCCGAGATAAGAGAAACTGATGAGATAATGGCAGGTCTAGCAACAACCACTGGACTGCTAGGGTCCACTGAAGAACCCTCATCTGAAAATGAGCCAGTAGGGATCAGGGTGATGGTGTCTGCCATGGACACCAACGCCCAAAGAACTAACTCCTCAGAGGGATACTGGGTCTGAACAATGTACAACACATGGTGTCTGAGGGATTGAAGTCTGTCTGGAGTTAGAAAAATCTTGCTGAGTGGTATCTAACCAAACTCCAATGAAGTTGCGAACCTGAACTGGATCCAATTGGGACTTGCGATTTATGGTTATGCCTAGCTGGTGGGTGGTGTGGAAAAGGAAATCCTTGGCTTGACAGAGTATGCCTGGAGAGAGAAGAAAGGAGGGGAAAGACCTGGAACCTGCAGGTGAGCTGCAACCACTGCCATCACTTTGGTGAACACCATGTGGGTGGTGAGACCAAAGAGGAGTGCTCTGAAATGACTGGTTTCCAGCCGAAAGTGGAGGAATCTCCAAGAGCGCCTGTTCATTTTGATGTGGTAGCACACGTTTTAGAGGTCTACAGAGCACATCGTCATTTCCTCTGCAGAAAGGGCAAAATGGACTGGAGAGTGACCATCCAGAATTTTGTCTTGGCAACCGTCAAGTTTAGGGTTGAAAGATCCAGGATGGGTCTCAAGTCCCCTGCCTTCTTTGGCACCAAAAAGAACATGGAATAGATGCCCGATATGGATTGGTCTGGGGGGACGGGCTGGATGACTCATTTTTCCAGCAGCTTGGAAGTTTCCAGTGCTGCCTCCCATTGCCTGGGTGGAACTTCCAAGAGGTGTTTTGGCGGGACTGGGGATTGAAAGAAGGAAACTGAATATCTTCTGGATATAATCAGCAACACCCAACAATAGTCTGTGATGGACTCCCAGGCTGTTGGGTGCAGACAGAGATGTCCTCCGATTGACACCAGAGACTAGCGAGTTGGGCAACCCTTCGGGGCTGCTGGGAGAGTCCGTCTGGGAAGGGATCCAGAGAAGCTTGGCTCCTCAGACCCCCTCTGCCGCAAAGAAGGCATCTGTCATATCCCCCTCTGCCTCTGGGGAAGGAGAGTCCTAAGCGTTGTGGGAAATGCCCTGAGATTTTTGGAACCACTTCTTCACCCCACGTTGATTCCAGGAAAGATCTTTGTGGGGTTGAGAAGCGAATCCCGATGGTAGACAAGGTCTGGCCATCTTTCTCACTATGGACTAAAGTGTCCAGAACGGTCTTACCAAAAAAGGTGGAACTGTCAGAAGGGGTATTTGTAAAGGACGCCTTGAAGGGCTCCGAGAATGCACAAAGCCGGAGCCAAGCGTGACGCCTGACAGCAATGCCTGTTCCTGCCACCCTGGAAGCACTTTCCGTCGCGTGTGACAGTAGCCTCATAGAGGTACTGGAAATAGAAGTTAGGGTGACCATATGGGAGAACACCTTCTCTTCAGGCGACATGGACCCCGGGACAGACTCCGCAACCTCTGGCCAGGGCCTGCTGTAGTCTGAGGACACGTGCCATAGAGTTCAGAGCACACAAGGCAAACATGGCTGAAGTGTAAGCCCACTTCCCGAAAACAGTACATGGCCTGGGACTCTCAGTCCGGTGGATGAGCTGTAAAGCTCTCCTGAGCTAGCTCTTTCTTGTTGGCTGCCGCAACCACCATGGCATCAACTGGGGAACCCTTAAACCAATGCAGTTTGTCCTAAGGGGCACTTAGAATTTATCAGGGTGCTTGGGAATGGGCTCCACTATGTCAGGCTCATTCCATGCGCAAGATGAAATCAAGTCTACAAGCGGATCAGTGGGAGAAGACACCAAAGAGGTAGGGGGTTCTGTGTCAAACACCTCCAGAACACTAACTCATCCAGTTTGGTTTTTGGACAGACCACCCCCAATGCTGGCGTAGGATTTCCATGATGTCTCCGAAGGAGACATCATCTTGAGGTGACCAGGGGCAACCCTCACCTGTGTCTAAGTCGGTGTCTTCTGTAAGAGATTCTGGAAGGAGTCCAAGTGCCTCCCTTCTGCATGTATGTTTCCAAGGGAGTTCCTTGGGGGGGCTCTGGGGAGGACTCAAACTTCTGGCCTTTCCTGGGAGGAAAACTGCCTGCGGTGGACAGGCTGTGCCTGAGGGAGCCAGGGCAGATTCAGAAAACTATAACGTCAAGGGTCTTGAAGGAAGAGAGAACCCTCTCCACAACATCAAAAGCAGAGGGAGAACAAATTGACTGGGAGCTGGATCCGAGCCTCCAGGCTTTGAGGCTCCGAGTGGAAGGGTCGACTCCGAAAACATCGAAGCAGACTACATCCCTTCAGATCTGGCACCAAAACTACAGCTCCGAACTGGTCAGAACCAAGCCACTCAGGGCCATGGTTAGCGTTGTGGTACCTGATAGCATCGGCGCCAACCCCTCAATGCTAAGAAGCCTCAGGCCCAAAGACTCCAAATCCCAGATTTGGATCAGAAAAGGAGCGATGGGAAGGCAGACTGCATGCTCACAGCCCTGGACAAGGAGGGGGGCAGGGAAGACACCCATCTGGATCTAGGTCCAGAAGAATTTTTGCATCATCCTGTCAATCTCTGCTTCAGAAATACTACAGGTGGACTAGATGGAGGAAGCTACAGCTATGGGCCTGGAGAAGTGCTGCGGAGAGGCCAATAAAGAGGATCAGGTCTGCAATACCTCCACCAAGAAAAGAGGCGACTGGAGCCAAGGGGAACCCGGGCTAGGAACCAAACAAGATTTGGCTGGGGCTCTGACAAAGAAGCACGGTTGGAGGACTGCTAACAGGGCCTATCCCGCTCCTTGTGATGGTGCTTTCCCCTGTCCCCAGCCTTCTTAGTGGAAGATTGAGTGCCAGAAGCCAGAGTGGAGGAATAAGCAGAGGCCTCAGAAGAAGGTGGGAGAAGGAGGCCTTTCAAAATAAAAGTATGTTTGACCTGTCGATCAATGCACGGGGGTTGAAGTCCGTGCAGATCGAACAGGGGGTGTCCAGGTGTGGTACTCCAAAACATACAAGACAGTGTGGAGATCAGAAGGGAGGAGCTTAGAGCCACATGCAGTGCACTTCCGAAAGCCTGGCTTGGGGATCTCAGCCATGGCAGACTGAAAACCAAACACACACACGGAAGCGCACGCACGCACACACACACACACACACGCACACACACGCACACACACGCACACACACGCACGCACACACACGCACACACACGCACACACACGCACACACACACACACACACACACGCACACGCACACACACGCACACACACGCACACACACGCACACACGCACACACACGCACACACGCACACGCACGCACCCACACGCACGCACCCACACGCGACGGAAAAGAAAGACAGGAAGAAAGGGACTTTTTTTTACATTAGAGAACAGACGCCTGAGCACAAGAACTGTTAGGGGATAGAAAGTACAGTTGTGTACACTTACCATAAATTTAGATGTTCGAGTGTATTCACTGTTGCAGTCATTACACTTGGGTTATCATGCTGGCAGTCGGCCTGAATTCCAAAGTCTTGGTCCGGCGTCGGTTGCTGTCGCCACTTCCCTGACGTCAGTGCGCCAGGGGAATAAAAGATGCAGCAGACGCCATTTTCTTCAGTTTTTCTTGCCCCAGATGTCAGGTGCCCCCAAAAAGAAAAGCTGAAAAATATGCCAATCAAACATGCATGCACCAAAGTAAATTATACCTTCATCTACAAGCAAATACACCACACAGGTTGTATAGGTTAGAGAAGTGCAGCTAAGTTCCCGCAAAAAGAGATGGGGGATGGTGGGTGGGTAAAGTACAGTTGTGTAAACGTACCATAAATGTAGATGTTAGAGTGCCTTCACTGTTGCAGTCATCACTGTAGGGTTCTTCCTGCCGGCAGGCAGCCCTCGGTCGGCCAGAATCCCAAAGTCTGGGTCCAGCATCGGCTGTTCAGTCATGCTCCCTGACGTCAGAGCGCCAGGAGTACAAAGCTGCCAGCCGACGCCATGTTCTCCAGTTTTTCTTGCCCCAGATGTCAGGTGCCCAAAAGTGAAGGCTAATAGTAAAACAAAAATGTAACATGAAACAAATCTCATACCCTGTAGCAAATACACCTCAGAAGAAGGGTGAAGTAGGAAACCACACCAATGGAAGTATAAGAGGGGACAGGAGGGTGGGTAACCCAGACTGCAACAGTGAAGACACTAACATCTACATTTATGGTAAGTGTACACAACTGTACTATGTTCATCGTGTTTCACTGTTGCAGTCATCACTGTAGGGTTGAATCCCAAAGCGGAGATAAAGGGTGGTTGAATCCCAAAGCGGAGATAAAGGGTGGTGGTTATAGAGTAGAAGGGGCGGCTAAAAGGCCCTGCACGACTGCAGAAGCAAAGCCTGCCCTAGACTTAGAGTAAAGAGGGAGATTATAGTGCTTAGAGAAAGTATGCACTGAACTCCAAGTTTCAGCTTCCAAAATATCTTTGGTAGGTACTCTCCTGAGAAAGGCAGCTGAAGTAGCAGCAGCTCTGGTAGAGTGAGTCCTAATTTTTCCAGGGATTTGCTTTCCATGATGAGAGTAACAAAATCTGATTCCATGAGCAATCCATTTAGAAATGGTCCGTTTTGAAATTGCTTTGCCTTGGGAATTTGTTGCATAAGAAAAGTACAGTTTTGTACCTACCATAAATGTAGATGTTCGAGGATCCACATTGCTGCAGTCCTAACTATTGGGTAGTCCGCTGTCCAGTCGGCCCGAATACCAAAGTATATGGCTGACGTCGGTCAGGGCGCATTAGACTGACGTCAGTACGTCAGGGTACTAATGCGCATGACCGACGTCATATCCTCAGTCTTTTCTTGCCCCAGATGTCAGAAGACCCTAAAAAGATAAGGCCAAAAACTCCCAACAAACCTGCACCAAAATATATATACAAAATTAGCAGAATATAACCTCACCTACACAACCACCCCTAAACACAGAGGGGAAGGAGGGAGGGTAAATTGGACTGCAGCAATGTGGATCCTCGAACATCTACATTTATGGTAGGTACAAAACTGTACTATGTTCTTCATTCCACATTGCTGCAGTCCTAACTATTGGGTAGAATCCCAAAGCAGAGGTAAGGGAGGCTGGCAAATCATAAGGAAGCAGGAACTGACAACATGCCTTGCAAAATAGCTGTGGCAAAACCAGCCCTAGACTTAGAGTAGAGAGGAAGGTGATAATGCTTAGAGAAAGTATGCACTGAACTCCAAGTAGCTGCCTCCAAAATATCCTTAGTTGCCACCCCTCAGAAATGCTGTTGAAGTGGCAGTAGCCCTAGTGGAATGAGGCCTAATCCCAGCTGGAATCTCCTTGCCATGATGGGAATAACAAAATGTAATGCAACACCCAATCCATCTAGAAATAGTTTGTTTTGACACAGGCTTGCCCTGAGAACTCAAAGCAAAAGAAACAAACAACTGCTGAGACTGCCTAAAATCCTTAGTCCTGCTCAAATAATAACGCAATTGCCTGTGTACATCTAAAGTGTGCAAAATCTTTTCCCCTTTATTTTGGGGATCTGCATAAAAAGTAGGCAAATGAATAGTTTGGTTTAAAGCCACACTAGAAACCACCTTAGGCATAAAGGAAGGATTAGTACGTAAAGATACCCTATCCTTATGAAAAATCAAAAAAGGCTCCACTGCCATAAGGGCCTGCAACTCAGAAACCCTTCTTGCAGAAGTAATGGCCAACAAAAAGCAGTCTTCCATGACAAGTATTTCAAGTCAGCAGTAGCCTCAGGCTCAAAAGGTTGTAGAGTAAGTTTCTCCAACACAAAATTGAGATCCCAAGCAGGAGTAGGAGCTCTACGGGGGTCTTATATTCTTTGCCCTCTAAGAAATTGCTTGAACAAAGGATGAAAACAATGGTGGGTCACAATCATAGTGAGCTGAAATTGCTGCAGCATGAATCTTAATGGAAGAGAAAGACAAACCTTTGTCCAATAACTCAGTAAGATATTGAAGAGCCACACTCAGATTTGGCTCGAAATCTCCAAATTGTTTGCTGCACTCCAAAATAAAAATCTCTTCCATTTTTCTGCGTACACTTTCCTTGTACTAGGTCTCCTGGCTTCCATAATCACATTTAAAACTTGTTGAGGAAGTTGAGACCTGCTGTCTTTCAAAATAGAATATGCCAGGCTGTTAGATGAAGAGAGTGAAGCTTGACATTGAGCAGGTGACCATCTCTCTGAGACAACAGGTGTGGAATCAAGGGTAAAGGCCATGGAGGCTTCTTTACCAGACTCCTCAGTAATGGGTACCAGTGCTGCCGAGGCCAATCTGGAGCTATTAAAATCATCCTTGGCTTGTCTTGTCTGATCTTTAGAAGCACCTTTGGAAGAAGAGGCAGAGGTGGAAAGCATACACATGAAGATTTTTCCAACTGAAAGAAAGAGCATCCACTTTCCAAGCTGTGTGATGAAACCTCTTTGTGCAAAACTTTGGCAGCTGGTGGTTTAGTGGAGAAGCGAACAGATCTATGTCTGGAGTTCCCCAGGACACTGTCAACGTTTGAAATACATGAAGATCCAGTTTCCACTCGTGGGGATCCATGATTTGTCTGCTTAACACATCTGCTAAGGAGTTCTGTGCTCCCGGCAGAAACCTTGCCTGAAGAGTTAGTTGCAAGCTGAGCGCAGTCTTCCATAAAATCATTGCTTGCCTGCACAATGGGTAAGAATGTGTTCCCCCTTGTTTGTTGATGTACCACATGACAGTTGTGTTGTCTGTTAGAATCAACACCTGCCCTGGAAGAAGTAACTCCTTGAAAGCCATTAATGCAAACTGGACTGCTAACATCTCCTTCATGTTGATATGTAGATGCTGTAGTCTGGCAGGCCACTTGTCTTGTATCCACTTTCCATTTAGATGAGCTCCCCAAGCAATGTCTGAGGCATCTGTCGTTAGAATCTGACTCGCCTCTGGCCGGGTCACAGAGAGTCCCTTGTTTAGGTGACATTCCTGAGCCCACCACAAAAATTCCTTTTGAATGCAAGGTATTATTTGAATGACAGTGTCCAAATCCTGGCAGTGCTGTGTCCATACATTTTTGAGATACCATTGTAGCTTCCTCATATGCAGTTTGGCATTGGGAAGCACCAGAATACAAGATGCCATGAACCCTAAGGCTTGAAGGACTGTCCTTGCAGTCAGCCCGGACTGAAGAGATAGTTGATGGAAGTAACTGGAAAGATTCTTTTGTTTGTCCGGGGTTAAAAAGGCCATCTGGGCTGCTGTATTCAGTCTCACACCCAGAAAGCACATGTCTTGAGAGGGTACTAGACTGGACTTTATTTCGTTCACAGAATACCCTAGGCATCTTAGCACTGCTATGACATATTCCAAATGCTGTAGAAGGTCTTCCTTTTCTTGAGCCAGAATCAGGCAATCGTCCAAGTAAGGATAGATTTGAATTCCTTTTAGCCTGAAGAAAGCTATCACTGGAGCCAGAACCTTTGTGAATACTCTGGGCGCAGTAGATAAGCCAAAGGGCAATGCAGAGAACTGATAATGAGAATTTCCAGCTCGAAAACGCAGATACTTTCTGCAACTTAGTCTTATAGGCACATGAAGGTAAGCTTCCTTGAGATCTAAAGTTACCATCCAGTGATCTTTGCCCAGCAGAGGTAAAAGCTGTTGTAACGTCAACATTTTGAACTTGGGAATGTCCAGATAAGTGTTGAGGATAGATAAATCCAAAATTGGTCTCCACGTGTTCCCCTTCTTCGGTACTAGGAACAGGCGAAAATAAAATCCTAGGCCCCTTTCTGGCACAGGAACCGGCTGAATGGCCCCTATTTGGAGTAACAGAGAAATTTGCTTGTGAGCCTCTTGTCTTTGTAGAGGAGGAATGTCTGGCATGCCTTTGAAAGGAGGCAAGGTATGGAAATAAAACCTGTAACCGTGGTGAATGATATCCAGAACCCATCTGTCTTGGGTAATTAAATCCCAATTTTCTTTGAAAAGAGACAGTCTTCCTCCCAACGGTGCTGCCAGGCGAGAATGAACTGGCAGCTGAAAAGGCAGGTCATTGGGTCTGCTTACGAAAGGACTGACCCCTGCCTTCACCAGAAGTCTGAGCAGGGGAACTCCCTGTCCTAGGCCTAAAAGAACCCTGAGCTCTGCCCCTACCACGTCTAGACCTACCCCTAGACTGGGAATCATAAGCAGGATAAGTCCATCCCTTAGCAGGCCAATTTCTACTAAACTTGGAGGCTGCACCTGCAAAAATCTTTAACAGTTTGCATAGACTTAGCCTTGTCCTCCATTTTCTTCAAAACTGCTTCTACAGGCGAACCAAACAACACATCAGACTGCAAAGGAGCATCCAAAATCCGTGTCTTAACATGCTCAGCTAAATTCTGATCTCTCAACCAGGCGTGCCTCGAAGAACAGAACCAGTGGCAGCCACCCTGGAGGAGGCCTGCACAGCATCAAAACCACATTGCAAGGAATGTTTACCCACCTGTTCAGACACATGAACTAAATCCTGCAACTCTTTACACTCAATACCTTCCGCCAAAGCATCCACCTTAGATTTCAACTGTGAAAGAAGATAATTCTGATATTTCAACATGTGAAACTGACAATTCAACGCCCTCATGGCTAAAGTGGAAGAAGTATACACTTTCTTGCCCCATCTATCCAAAGCCCTTGCCTCTTTATCAGGAGGGACAGGATTTTTAACAACTGAGGCCTTCACACCTTTGGGCCCCTGAGAGACAGTTTCCGGTCTGCCCTAGGACTCTTAAAAGATACTTATGAGCTTCAGGCACCCTATAATACCTATCCGGTTTAACTGGGGCAGGAGGCAAAGAATCAGGATTCAGGGAAGCCTCTGCAAAAACATCTTCCACCACATTCAAAACAGGAGGTATAGCTAAAGGCCTATGCTGGGGTAAAAACAAGAATTCCCTAAGCCTTTTCCTGGAATCAGAGAAATCTTGACCTTCCCATTTAAAATGCTCCCTCATGGAATGCAGAGTCTCTGAAAAAGAAAAATCCTCAGGAGGAGAAGCTGAAGGAGTAGAATCATCCACATCAGAATCAGAATAAGGAGGGAACTCCTGCAAGTCTTCAGCTGAAGACTCAGAAGCCTCCGAGCATTGCTCAAAACTCTCAAACTCAGGTTCCACCCTAGGCCTCTTATCAGGAGGGGGCATAGAACCCCTTATCATAGTAATCAAATCCTCTGCCATTTTAAGCATATGTTTCTTAGGCAAAGACCCTGAAGCACTAGGAGAAACCCCCACTGAAGCAAAACTTGGCCTGCCACTCAAAGAAGCCTTAGAAACAGAAGGAGGCTCTAACCACCTTAGGAAGAGAGGGAAGAACAGCCACCTGAGAAGCCCCCTCAGCCTGGCCTACTTCCTGAGAGGAAACATCCTGTAACAGTAAAGTCTCTCCCTGAGACTCCAAAGACACACCTGGCAAAACCTCCGGCTCCACTGAGCTCTCTAAAGAACCGACGTCTGGGACTGTCGGTTCTTCCACTCTAGGCTTTGCTGTTTTGTCCTTGCGTTTTTTAGCCGAAGCCGGCGTCGGAGCATCCGACGGCATTTTATAGTTACGCTTCCCAAACACTAACCTGGCACAGTCTAACCTTCTCTTAATAGTGCGTTTGTTAAATCTAGCACAAGAGCGGCATCCAACAACGTCGTGCTCAGGCCCTAAACAAGGTATACACAAAGTATGGTAATCCCTATGAGGTATCTGTTTCCCACAAGAAATACAGTTATTCACTTTTTCTGACATCCGGTTAAATACTGAGGCAAGAAAAAACCAAAATATTCCCCAACGGGGTACTTAGCCAACTTTGATTCGGTCTGAAACTCTGGCTTCAGAAACTTTCAGAACGCCAACCTGCACTCGCAAAATTGCTTCTGCATCGGACCATGCGGCAAAAAAGACTGAGGATATGACGTCGGTCATGCGCATTAGTACCCTGACGTACTGACGTCAGTCTAATGCGCCCTGACCGACGTCAGCCATACACTTTGGTATTCGGGCCGACTGGACAGCGGACTACCCAATAGTTAGGACTGCAGCAATGTGGAATGAAGAACATCAAACAGTTGCTCTGTTTTCCTGATATCCTTGGTTCTGTCCAGGTAACAACGAAGTTGCCTGTGTACATCCAAGGAATGCAAGATCCTTTCCCCCTTATTTTGTGGATTAGTGAAAAAAGTTGGCAGGTGAATAGTTTGATTTAAAGCCACTTTGGAAACCACTTTAGGCATGAAAGTAGGATTAGTCCTTACAAGACACCCTATCTTGATGAAAAATAATATAAGGTTCCACACCCATGAGTGCTTGTAACTCAGAGACTCTCCTGGCTGAAGTCAAAGCCAGTAGGATAGCTGTCTAACTAAATAATAAATAATATCAGATGTGGTAGCAGGCTCAAAAGGAGGCAGAGTGAGTTTTTCCAGAACATAGTTGAGGTCCCAGGCAGGTATCGGTGGTGTCCTAGGGGGGCTTAAATTCTTTGCTCAGAGATATTGTTTCAGAAGTGGATGCGAAAAGATTGGAGGATCTGTATTGTAAAGTGCAGAGATAGCGGAGGCATGTATTTTTATGGAGGAGAAGGATAAACCCTTATGTAGCATGTCTGTCAGGTAATGTAAAATCAATGGGATATTATGAATGAGAGGATCCGAATCCTGAGCATGCATCCAAGTGCAAATGCTCTTCCATTTACCTGCATAAGATTTTCTAGTGCTAGGCCGTCTGGCTTCTAAGATGACATCCATGACTTGTTGGGGAAGGGTAGGATTAATCATAGACCTTGAATACGCCAGGCTGAGAGTTTTGATGAGAGTGCAGAACCTGGCCCTGGTGTTGGGACAAAAGATTTGGAATCTGAGGTAGAATCCAAGGAGGCTCCGGTGATAGATTCATCAGTGTTAAGTACCAAAAGTGACGAGGCCAATTTGGGGCCAGTAAAATCATCTTGGGTTTGTCCTGCTTGATCATTAATAACACCTGTGGAAGAAGAGGTAGTGGAGGAAAGGCATACCCCGAGAGGTTCCTCCAACTGAAAGAGAGAGCATCCACTTTCCATGCTAGTTTGTGAAATGTCCTTGCGCAAAAAATCTTTAACTGGTGATTGAGGGGAGATGCAACTAGATCTATGTCCTGGCAGCCCCAGGCTTCTGTAATCATCTTGAATATTTGGGTGTCTAGCATCCACTTGTGTGGGTCTGACAAGTTCCTGCTCAGGCTGTCTGCCAGAATATTTTGTTTCCCTGGCAGGAACTGAGTTTGTAGATCCACTTTGCAAGCTAGAGCTGTGTTCCATAGTGTCATGGCTAGTCTGCAAAGGGGGTAGGAGTGTGAACCCCCTTGCTTGTTTATGTACCACATAACTGTGGTGTTGTCTGTCTGTATCAGTAGTTGTCCTGGCTGTAGAAGATCGCTGAAAGCCAGGAGGGCATTCTGTACAGCTAACATCTCTTTTAAATTGATATGTAGGTGCTTCTGATCCTCTGTCCAAAAACCTTGCAGGCCTTTCCCCTGCAAGTGGGCTCCCCATGCGTAATCTGAGGCGTCCGTGATTAACACTTGGCTAGCTGGAGGCAGACTGAAGGCTTTCCCTTTGTTGTGAAGACATGCCATGGTCCACCAATGGAATTCCTTTTGTAGGCAAGGCAATACAGCAATCTGTGTGTCTAGACTGTGGCAATGCTGGGACCATACACTTTTTAGGTACCATTATTTTTCTCACATGTGGTCTTGCATGTGGTATGAGAAGGATGCAGGAGGCCATGTAACCCAAAGCCTGAAGGAATTTCCTTGCAGTTAGCTGAGACATTAATGCCAAGGTTTTGAAAGCTGAAGCCAGCTGCAGCTGTTTATCGGATGTCAGGAATACCATCTGGGTTGTTGTGTTTAGAAGATCACCCAGAAAAGTTATCTGTTGTGTGGGTGTCAAATTTGACTTTATGTTCACAGTGAATCCCAGGTACTTGAGTAGATTTTGAACAAATTCCAGGTGCTGGAGTAAGACATCCTTGCTGTCTGCTTGAATAAGGCAGTCGTCTGGATAAGGGTAAATCTGAATTCCCTTGAGTCTGCAATAAGCTACTACTGGTGCCAGGCACTTGGTGAAGACCCTGAGCGCAGTAGACAAGCCAAAGGGCAGTGCAGAGAATTGGTAATGTTTCGAGCCGGCCTTGAACCTGAGGTATTTTCTGCACTCCTGTCTGACAGGGATTCCCACCTGGTTTAATGCCTCTGCCCATTGGTGTTTTGGTAGGTCTGGCCATCCGTTTGGTCTTGGCAAGGTATGAAAGTGGAATTTGTAACCTCTTGAAACTACATCCAGAACCCACTTGTCTTGGGTTATGTAAGTCCAATTTTGTTGAAAAAGAGTTTTCCTCCTAGAGGGGCTTCCAGGAGAGAAGTTCCTGGAGCCATGCAGGGAGAGTCATTGAGCCTGTTTTCTGTAAGACTGAGGTCTGTCCTCTCCACCCCTGGGGGTGGAAGCACTCCATTGTCTAGGTCTGTAAGAGGTCTGTGCTTGGGCCCTCCCTCTGGAGCTCCTATATCTACCCCTCTGAGGCCTGTCCGAGCTGGGACCAGTTTTTAGTTGGCCACTTTCGGCTAAATTTTGGGGGCTGAACTTGTAAGAAATCCTTAACCGTTTGCATGGATTTTGCCTTTTCCTCCATTTTCTTTATCACCTCTTCAGCCTTAGACCCAAACAAAACATTATGCTGAAAAGGAGCATCCAGTAAAAAGAAGTTATGTACTCACCATAACGTTCCATCTGAGTAGGTACTTCATTTATCTGCAACCTGTGGGTATCTGATCCGACCTCGGATCCTAGCAGGCAGCTTCACAAGCTAAAAGATCCGAGCTCCTAGCTCCTCCCCCTACCAATCCCTTGCTGCCTACTGTATTACCTCAGATCGAGTCTGCTCAGTCCTAAACAATTCACACCCTCGACAGAGGATCAAGCCCTGCTTCATCTCATGAAAAAGACATTTTGCAGATGACCAGTTATCCCGATGTGGTTAAGGGGTATGGAGGGGGAGTTGGTTGCAGACAACTGAAGTACCTACTCAGATGGAACGTTATGGTGAGTACATAACTTCTTTATCTGAAGTAGTTACTTCATTTGTTCTGCAACCTGTGGGACAGAGTCCCCAGCTACCTATAGAAAGTAACCCTGGGTGGTCTTACGGAAGGATATTCCGAAGCACCGCGGAGCCAAAGGAAGCTCTACTCCTCAAAATCATATCCAATTTATAATGGGAGATGAACGTATGAGAAGTGGACCAAGTAGCTGCTGAACATATGTCGTCCAGAGCAACCCTGGACCAGAAAGCTGCTGATGTAGCAATGGATCGGGTTGAGTGAGCGTGAATTCCAGTAGGAACTGGTTTACCTGAGGACGTATACCCGAGTATTATGCACTGGGAAATCCAATTTGCCAGAGTTACTTTAGAAATTGCCTTTCCCATAGCTGATTTGGCAAAAAACACAAACTGATCAGACTTGCGAAAATACTTAGTCCTGTGCAGGAAGAAACGTAACTGCCTGTGTACGTCCAGTTTGTGCAATGTGTATTCCCCCTTTGTTCTGAAAATTTTGAAAAAATTCTGGTAAATTGATCGATTGGTTAATATTTGAGAATGAAGCCACCTTCGGTAGGAAAGACGGGTTAGTCCTGAGAGACACTCTATCCTTGTGAAAAATGAGGTAGGGGGGTTTCATGCACAGGACTTGAAGTTCTGAGACCATCCTGGCTGATGTAATCGCCACTAAAAAGGCCGTTTTCCAAGACAAGAATTTCAATGGAACCGAAGAGGCAGGCTCGAAGGGTGGACTTGTCAAAGCTTGTAATACTAAAGTTAAGTCCCACGGGGGAACTACAGATTTCACCGGTGGTTTCAAAAGAAAAATGCCCCTCAGGAAGGTTTTGCATATCTTTGAGGATGCTATTGATCCCAGTCCATCCCCCACACGAAAGTGGGAAATGGCTGCTAACTGCACCTTAACTGTGGAAGCGCTCGCTCCCTTCTGAAAGATTAGTGACAAGAAATCCAGAATCGTTGGAATAGGAACTGTAAATGGATCCAGGCCCTTGCGTTCGGCCAAAATGGAAAAGCGTTTCCATTTACTGTAAATTTTTCTGGTAGCAGGTTTATGGGCCGCCACCAGAATGGCATTCACTGGTGATGAGATACCGGGAGTCCTAGCCATCAGAGGAACTGGATCAAACAAGCAGTCAGCTTGAGGTTTAGCAGGTTCGGGGTTTGGCATCCCGCAGGATGCGAGATCAAATCTGGAATGGGATCCAGAATCCATAGAGGAACACTGTGAGACCGTAGATAAGGGAACCAGATCTGACGAGGCCAGAATGGGGGTATGAGGATCACTCTCCTCCCCAACCGAAGTGCTTTCTGAATGAACTTCGCCATAAGTGGGAGGGGGGTAAGCATAAAGAAGACCGGG
The DNA here is from genome assembly GCF_019279795.1 of Protopterus annectens. NCBI lineage: Eukaryota > Metazoa > Chordata > Ceratodontiformes > Protopteridae > Protopterus > Protopterus annectens. The sequence goes on along the minus strand of NC_056737.1, from coordinate 1,808,280,424 downwards.
TGGCCAAGCATGTACCAGAGCGTCTCTTGGGGCTTCCCCTGAGGGGGAAGTATTGCGAAGTACTCGCTGCACTTCGTGTTTGAAGGAGAAGCGAAAAGATCTCAGCGAGGCCAACCCCATGCGCGGAAGATTTGCTTCACAACTGAAGGATTGAAAGACCACTCGTACGGGGTGAGAATCACCCGACTCAGTTTGTCCGCCAATATGTTGGACCGACCCGGAATGTGCGTTGCGATCAGAAAGCGGTTGGTGAATATCAACCATTTCCCACACTCTAATAGCTTCTCGGCAGAGGGGATAAGACCTGGTTCCCCCCTGTTTGTTTATGTACCAGACTACCGCCATGTTGTCTGTCTGGATCGCAATAGTCCCTAGAGGGAGAAGGTCGTGGAGAGCTTGCAACGCCAAAAGCACCGCCCTCATCTCTAGGACATTGATATGCAAAGCGGTCTCTATGGTGGTCCACATGCCTTGGACGGTTCTGCCCGAACAATGCCCCCCCCCCCACCCGAGCCGAGAAGCATCCGTGGTCAACGTGGCTTGGGGTGGGGGAATTACAAAAGGTCTCCCTTCTTGCAGCTCCTGCGAGCGAAGCCACCAAAGGAGGGAGTCCCTGCAAATTCTGCTCAGTGAAATCGGGGTGTTCAGCGGGTGAAGCACTAACGACCATTGAACTTGAAGAGTCCACTGTAAGATCCTCATCCGGAGGAGTGCATGAAGAGAGCCCGATGGCTGCTGCCATGGACCCAAGTGCCCTCAGGACTAACCCCACTGCAGGAGCTGGGCTTCGAAGAAAGGCTAAGACCTGATGCGATAGGCTGTTCAGTCTGTCCGGAGTTAGTAGGGCTCGACAAATGTGCGTGTTCAACTTGGCTCCTATAAACTCCAAGACCTGTACTGGCTGAAGGGAGGACTTTTGAAGGTTCACTGATATGCCCAACTTCTGGGCGAGAGTTAGAGTGTAATCCCTTGCAACGCCGAGTTGATGCCTGCTGGGGTGATGAGGAGCCAGTCGTCAGGTATGGAAAGACCTGAATTCCCTGGAGTCTCAGGTGGGCTGCGACCACTGCCATGACCTTGGTGAACACCCTGGGGGGTGAGGTGAGGCCAAACGGGAGTACCCTGAATTGATAATGACCGTCTCCTAGCCGGAAACGGAGAAACCTCCTGGATCGTCGGTCCATCATAATGTGGTAGTACGCATCCTGGAGGTCTATGGGGCACATCCAGTCATTCTCCCTAAGAAGGGGGAGAATAGCCTGAAGAGTGACCATCTGGAACTTTTCCTTGGGGACGAACAGGTTCAGAGCGGAGAGATCTAGAATCAGTTAAGTCCCCCCGTCTTCTTTGGCACTAAAAAGAACCTGGAGTAGTAGCCCAATCCGGACTGGTCTGGGGGGACGGGCTGGATGACTCTTTTCTAGCAGCTTTGACACTTCTAAGGCTGCAGCCTCCCTTTGATCGGGGAGGCGCATGACTTTGGGGGGTAGGTGTATGAAAGGAATGGAGTAACCTCTGGATATGATTTGGAGCATCCATCGATCTGTCGTGATGGACTCACAATTTGACAGATGCGCCGATAAATGCCCCCTGACTGCCTCCAGAGAGGGACAGCCGGGTAAGCCCTAAGGGCTGTTGCGCGGGCCTGTCCGAGAAAGGTTCCCTAGACCCGAAGTTACACGGCCCCCCTCTGTTTCTGGGCCGGCGTCCGCCTTGTCCTCGCGTCCGCCTTGTCCTCCTCTGCCTCTAGAGGACGAGGGGTGTGAAGCCGGGTGGGACTGCTGAGACTTGTGGAACCACAACGTCTTTTGTCCCCTCTGATTCCTAGAAAAGGATCGTTGGGGATTCGAGAAGCGGACCCCGACGGCAGACGTCTTCCCATCCTTCTCGCTTTGGACCAGCGTCTCGCATACGGTCTTGCCAAAAGCGAAGATCCGTCAAAGGGCGCATTCGCGAAGGACGCCTTGAAGGGATCCACGAAATCGCAAAGGTGGAGCCAGGCGTGACGCCACAGGACGACCCCAGCTCCGCTAGCCCTAGCGGCCCCCTCAGTAGCATGAGAGAGTAACTGCATGGACATGTTAGAGATAGACTTTAGAGTGGCCATACGAGTCGCAAATGTGCCCTTATCCGCGATTGTCATGGACTCTGCGGGGGCTGCAGCGTATTCCTTAATTAGGTCTCGCTGTAGCCTGATAATGTGTGCCATATAGTTCAGCGTCCCTATAGAGAAGGTTGCTGAAGCAAACATCCGCTTCCCAATGCGGTCCATCGCCCGAGATTCCTTATCCGGAGGATGGACCGAGGAACTCTCCTGTGCGAGTTCCTTCTTCGTGGCGGCCGCCACCAGCATGGCATCAACAGGGGACCCCTTAGCCCAGGACTGCCTATCTGCGGGCAGGCTAAGAACTTTGTCAGGACATCTGGGGATTGGCTCCACCGTGTCGGGTTCTTTCCACGCCCTGGTGGTAGGTAGACGGGCCCACCTCAAATGCCTCCAGGAACACTGATTCATCCAAGGAAGGTTTTTGGGCAGACGACCCCCCTCTAATACGCAACATTTCCATGATGTCTCCAAAGGCGACATCTTTGGGGGGTGATCTTGGGGAACCTTCCCCTTCATCCAAATCTGTGTCCGTGGGGATGGACTCAGGGGAGTCCAGGTGCCTCCTTTTACACTGCTGTTTGCGAGGCACCTCCTCGGTGGGACTGTCCGAGGAAGGCTCACCCACAGGGTCCTGTTCCTCCAAGGGAACTAACATGAGGGTTTGAGCAAGCTGTCCCATAGGGTGGATGATGGAGGCTAGACCCCACATGCATAGGGGGGTGGGAGGATCCGAGGCCCGGACCGGGGATCTGGAAGACCTCGACATAACCCTCTCCACTACCTCAAAAGCCGAAGGAGAACTACTTTCCCTAGGCTCCGAAAGTAGTCTCCTCAGCTCCAAAGCAGGGATCGGAGTCGGAGCCGAAGCAGTCAGATCCCAGAGGTGTGCTCCGACCTACACTGCACCGGAGATGCACCAATCCCCACGGATCCGATGCTCGGCCCCGAGAGCTAGGATCCGACACGCTCGAAGGCAAGGTCGGCGAAGATACCAGAACTATCGGCGCCGACGAAACACTGGCTCCGAAAGGGCCTGGATCCGATGACTCCAAAACCCTAAACCGGGTGGGAGAAGGAGTGATCAGAGCAAAGAGGGGCTGTGCTCCCCCCCTGAGGGGGGAGGAGGCAAGAGCACCCCCATCTGCATTTGGGTCTGCAGGAATCGCTGCATCATCCGATCCTGGTTGACCTAGAAGTCGCTGAGGTGGGCCGGGAGGGCCGCCTCGACGACCTTGAAGGAGACTGGTACTCTGGCGAGAAACGAGGCGAACAGAGATGAGAGGGGGAGGGATACAGGGACCTTCGAGGGAGAGCTGGTAACTTTCAAAGGGGGGGCTGAGGGGTGAGCCTCAGCCCGCCTTTTGTGAGACCTGTGCTTATCTTTCTCCTTGTGCCTTTTTTCCTTGGAGAAAGAAGCACTAGAGTCCCCCGAACTCTGCACAGCAGAGGGAGTTTGAGTCCCAGGTAGAGCGGTGGGAACTGAAGGCGCCGGGGCTACGATAGTAGCCTGAGCCTTTGAAGGGGAGGAAGAAGAAGCAGAATCCTGGGGAAGTAGGCCCACCAGGATCAGCTTGTTCTTTCTGTCCCTAACTGCCCGAAGATTAAAGGCTGCATAAATTTGGCAAGCCGTTGATAAGTGGGCCACCCCCAGGCACAAGACACACTGAGTGTGGCCATCAGCTGGGGAAAGCTTATGGCCACACTCAGTTTACTTGAAAAAAATGGCTTTGGGTCCTTCCGCCATTACACAACACACGCACACACACCCAAACACTAAGGGGGAGGGGAAGAAAAACGCTAATGACCACAGGAAAACTACAGAAAGGGGGCTAACACTCTATTTCTAAAGGGAAATTAACACTAACAAGCTTAAATTTAACAAAGAAATTTTCTCAAGGAGGAAAAGCTGAAACGACCTCACCAAGCTTAAGGAGCTCTTCACAAGTAGCTGTCTTCAGCCGCGGCAAACTAGATCTGAGGTAATACAGCAGGCAGCAGGGGATTATGGGTAGGGGGAGGAGCTAGGAGCTCGGATCTTTTAGCTTGTGAAGCTGCCGGCTCGGATCCGAGGTCGGATACGATACCCACAGGTTGCAGAACAAATGAAGTAACTACTTCAGATCTTTGCTTTCACTTGATCGGGTAAGTTTTGTTCCTTTAAACAAACATGCCTTCTAATGACTGTGCCAGTGGCAGCCGCCCTGCATGAAGCCTCCAAGGCATCAAAACCACAGTGTAAGCCATGCTTCCCCACTTGCTCAGTAGCATGCATCAAATCTTGTAATTCCTTATTATCTGTACTTGCAGAAATGGTACCTAGCTTTTGTTTCATAACACAGCAGAAATTGCTGATATTTTAGAATATGAAATTGACAATTTAAAGCCCTAACAGATAAAGTAGCAGAAGTGTACACTTTTTTGCCCCATCTCTCTAAAGCTCTAGAATCCTTATCTGACGGAATAGGGTTTTTAGCAGAGGTGGCCTTAACACCCTTAGGACCCTGAGAAATGGTTTCTGGATCAGCAGCAGGATTCTTGTAAAGGAACTGGTGGTGGTCAGGGACCCTGTAATATTAGCCTCAGAAAAGGCATCATCCACAATATCCAAAACAGGAGGAATAGCAAGGGGTCTAAGTTGGGGAAGAAGGAAATCCCTAAGCCTTCTCTTAGATTCAGAGTACTCCTGTCCTTCCCAGTGAAAATGTTCCCTCATGTCATGTAAGGTTTCCCCAAAAGAAAAATCCTCAGGGGGAGAAGCTGATGGAATGGATTCCCCAGCATCAGAATCCTCATAAGGAGGGAAAGTATATTCCTGTTCAGAGGAAGACACTGAAAAAATAGATGCCTGATCAGAGGATTCATAGTCCAAATCTTGCCTTGGCCTTTTGTCTGGAGGGGGATGTGAACCCCTAATCACGGTTAGTAAGTCCTCCGCCATTTTAAGCAGCTGTTTCTGAGATTTGGGTCCCGGATCAGAAGAGGCCTGGGCTGGTGTCTGACTTAGGAGTCTTCGCCTTTGTCTTTGCCTTTATCAGAAGCTGTGTAGGCCTGAAAACCCCCTCGGAAGCCGGTACCTGCACAGCGGCTCCGGACCCATCCGAGGAGTACTCAAAGGCCTAGTTGGCTCCTTGTGGGAGTCCGTTTCGGCAATCGGTTCTGAAATGGCCGACGACAGGGGCTGCGAAAGAGCCTCACTGACGACGGCTGAACCTGAAGCTGGCTCTGCTTGTAAACAGTCGTCTGATTTGGACCTCGGAGGCCTGTCCTTATCCTTGTGTCGTTTGTGAACTCCGGTAGTCGGAAGCGTGTCCGACGACATTTTATAATTAAATCGCCTGCCAAAGTAGTGAAAAGCAAAATCGTACCTCTGCTTAATAGTACGTTGGTTAAATCTAAGACAAAACCGACAACTAGCTACGTCGTGGTCAGGGTCTAAACAAGGAATACAGTAAGAGTGGAAATCCTTATGAGGCATTTGCCTCCCACAAGAAAAACAATTAACTTTTTCTGACATCGGACTGGAGCAAGAAAAAAGTTTCCCCAACGGGGTACTTCGCTTTTAGAAGAAGTCAGTCAGTCTTCGGAATGAAGCACGAAAAAATATCAGGAGTCAGCCGACCGGCACTTGTCAACTGCTTCCACCGCACGGCAAGAAAGACTGGAGAACATGGCATCGGCTGGCAGCTTTGTACTCCTGGCGCTCTGATGTCAGGGAGCATGACTGAACAGCCGACGCCGGAACCAGACTTTGGGATTCTGGCCGACCGAGGGCTGCCTGCCGGCAGGAAGAACCCTACAGTGATGACTGCAACAGTGAAACACGAACATCCTGGACTGCAACAGTGAATACACTCGAACATCTACATTTATGGTAAGTGTACACAACTGTACTATGTTCTTCGTGTTTCACTGTTGCAGTCATTACACTTGGGTTGAATCCCAAAGCTATGGTTGGGAGGCTGGAGCTAAACAGCATTAGGGGCGGCTATGAGGCCCTGCAGCACTGCAGTGGCAAAACTTGCCCTGGATTTAGAGTACAGTGGTAAGTGATAGTGCTTTGTAAAGGTGTGCACTGAACTCCAGGTAGCAGCCTGTAAAATGTCTTTGGTTGGTACTCCCCTGAGGAAGGCTGCTGAAGTGGATGCAGCTCTGGTAGAATGTGGCCTAATGCCCTTAGGCACTGGCTTGCCATGTTGTGAATAGCAGAAACGAATGCAGTGGCCAATCCACTTTGAAATAGTCTGCTTTGAGATGGCCTTTCCTTGGGATCCTGCAGCATATGCCACTAGTAGTTGCTCAGTCTTTCTGAAAGCTTTGGTTCTGTGTATGTCCAAAGAATGCAGAATTCTCTGCCCCTTATTCGGTGGGTTTGGATAAAAAGTAGGCAGATGAATACTTTGGTTAAGGGCCACATTGGACACTACCTTAGGCATAAATGTTGGGTTTGTTCTCAGAGAAACCAAGGCCAGATAAAAAATGATAAAAGTTTCCACAGCCATGAGTGCCTGTAGCTCAGACTCATCTTGCAGAGGTTACGGCTAGGAGCAGAGCTGTTTTCCAAGATAAAAACTTTATATCGGCTGTAGCGGCTGGCTCAAAAGGAGGCAGACTGAGCTTTTCCAAAACATAATTAAGGTCCCATGCAGGTATTGGTGATCTCCTTGGAGGCCTTAAGTTTTTGGCTCCTCTGAGGTATTGCCTTAAAGGATGAGAAAAGATTGGTGGCTCTGTATTGTAATGAGCCGAAATGGCAGAGGCATGGATTTTAATTGATGACAAGGATAGGCCTTTGTCCAGCATCTCAGTTAGGTATTGCAAAATCTGAGGAATATTTGGTACTGCTGTGTCAATTCCTTGTGCCTGGTTCCAGGCACAGAATCTCTTCCATTTGCCAGCATACGATTTTCTAGTACTAGGCCTCCTGGCCTCCAAAATGAAATCCATCACCGCTTTGGTGAGAGGTGTGTTTTGTACGACTAAATTACCCGCCATTCTGCCAGATTTAAGGTTTTGAGTTGGCTGTGCAGGATCTGATTGTTTTGTTGGGAAAGTAGGTGAGGTACTTGAGGTAAGGTCCAGGCTGGGCATTGAGATATGTTCCTTAGGATTGGATACCAGTACTGGCGGGGCCAGTCTGGGGCAATTAGTATAATTTTTGGCTTTTCTTGTCTGACTTTTAGGAGTACCTTGGGGAGGAGAGGCAGTGGAGGAAAGGCATATACTGTTAAGTTTTTCCAGCTGAAAGATAGGGCATCCACTTTCCATGCTTGTCTGTGATAAGTCCTTGTGCAGAATCTCTTTAGTTGGCAGTTGTGAGGAGAGGCAAATAGATCTATGTCCGGGCATCCCCATTTTCTTATGTTAAAGACTTGTGGATCCAATTTCCACTTGTGGGGGATACATGAGGTTTCTGCTTAGTTCGTCTGCCAGAGTATTTAGCTTTCCAGGCAGGAATTGGGCCTGCATATGTACTTGGTAAGTCAATGCTGTGCCCCACAAAGTCATGTCTAATCTGCAGAGGGGGTAAGAATGAGTGCCTCCCTGCTTGTTTATATACCACTGTCTGGTAATGTCTATCGGTAGTTGTCCCGGATGAAGTAGGTCCTTGAGGTCTGTCAGGGCATTCTGAACAGCTAGCATCTCTTTTTGATTGATATGTAGATGCATTTGGTTGGCGGACCATGTGCCTTGAATACATCTTCCTGCCATGTGTGCCCCCCCAGGCATAATCTGATGCATCTGTTGTCAATGTCTGCCTGGCTGGGGGTAAGGTGAATGGCTGTCCCTTGTTCTGGTGACAGGCCTTCGCCCACCATCGAAACTCCTGTTGCAAGCAGGAAATGAGAGTAATTATCGTTTCCAGGCAGGGAATGAGAGTAATTATTGTTTCCAGGCTGTGGCAATGCTAAGTCCAAACACTTTTTAGGTACCATTGAAATTTCCTCATATGCAGTCTTGCATATGGAATTAGTAGAATGCAGGATGCCATGAAGCCCAAAGCCTGCAGATAACTGGGCTTTTATTGCCAACAATTTGAAACAGGCAGTCAGTTGCCTTTGTTTGTCTGGCGTGAGATAAGCCATCTGGGCAGTTGTACTTAAGCTTGCATCCAGGAATATTGTCTCTTGAGAGGGTACTAGTTTTGATTTCTATTCATTGGCTGTGTACCCTAGGCATGGTAGTAATCTTTTTAAAAACGCCAGATGCTGTAGTAGAATGTCCTTGTTCTCTGCTTGTATAAGACTGTCATCCAAGTAAGGATATAATTGTATTCCTCTATCTGCAGAATGCAATTACTGGTGTCAGGCACTTTGTGAAGACCCTAGGGTGCAGTAGATAAGCCTCTTATGTCTAAAGTCACAAGCCATGCCTTCTTGCCCAGCATGGGCAGAAGCTGATGTAAAGTCAACATTTTGAATTTTGGTATATTCAAATGTGTTTTTAGAATAGATAGGTCCAGTATTTGGTCTCCAGGCTTTGTCCTTTCTTGGTACCAAGAACAGTCTCAAATAAAATCCTTGTCCCTGCTCTTGTTCTGGTACTTGTTGAACGGCCCTCATGTCCATGACAGATGATACTTATTTTTGTGCCTCTGCTCATTGATTTTTTGGTAGGTCTTGCTAACCGTTTGCCCTTGGTAGGATATGACAGTGAAACCTGTAGCCCAGTGACACTATGTCTAAGACCCATTTGTCCTGGGTTATGTGCCAATTTTGAGAAAAAAGTGCTAGTTTTCCCCCTAAAGGTGCTGCCAGAAGATACGTGCTTGGCGCAGCCAGGGGGAAGTCATTGGGACTGTTTCCTGTAAGGCTGTGATTTGTCTTCTCCACTTTTGGAGGTAGAAGCACCCCATTGTTTAGACTTGTATGAACTTTGGGGCTGGGATCTGCCTCTTGGGCGTCTGTATCTGCCCCTTTGTGGTCTATCTGACACTGGAAAGGACCGATTCTTAGTAGGCCAGTGTCTGCTAAATCCTGGAAGTTGTACCTGTAAGAAATCCTTGACTGTTTGCATAGATTTAGCTTTGTCCTCCATTTTCTTTAACATCAAACAAAGTATCATGTTGTAACGGAGCATCTAATAATTTTGCTTTAACATGATCTGGTAAATTTTATTCCTTTAACCAAGCATGCCTCCTAATGACAGAACCCATGACAGCGGACCTGCAGGAGGCCTCCAAAGAATCAAAACCACATTGCAAAGTATGCTTTCCAACTTGCTCAGCTGCATGCAATAAATCCTGCATTTCTTTGTTTTCTGCACCTTCAGAATTTAACATTTTCTGTTTAAGCAGTGAAATAATGTATTGCTGATATTTGAGGAAATTAAACTGACAATTTAAAGCCCTTATAGCCAAGGTAACAGAGGTGTAAATCTTTTTCTCCCATCTGTCTAATGCCCTAGAATCCCTGTCGGAGGGGGGTACGGTTTTTTGCAGTGGATGCCTTGACCCCTCTGGGACCCTGAGAAATAGTTTCTGGGTCAGCAGCAGGGTTTTTGAAAAGGAATTTATGAGAGTCAAGCTCCCTGTAGTACCTGTCCGGCTAAACAGGAGCTGGAGGTAAGGAGTCAGGGGTCAGACTGGACTCTGAAAATACATCTACAATGTCTAACAGGTGGAATAGCTAGGGGCCTGTGTTGTGGGAGTAAAAGGAAGTCCCTGAGCCTTTTCTTAGATTCAGAATAATCTTGGCTCTCCCAGTGGAAATGTTCCCTCATGGTATGCAAGGTTTCCCCAAAAGAGTAATCCTCAGGAGGAGAGGCTGAAAGAATAGATTTCTTCAGCATCAGAATCCTCATAGGGGGGAAGAGAGTATTCCTGATCAGAAGAGGAATCTGAAGAAATTGAAACCTGATCTGAAGATTCATATTCTGTCTCTTGCCTAGGCCTCTTATCAGGAGGGGGTGGGAACCCCTGATCAAAGTCTCTGGCCATTTTGAACATCTGTTTTTTTGGGCATGGAGACCTGGCCATGAGGCTGTTGTACTTGTTTCTTTGTTTTTAAAGATGCTTTAGTCTTTGCCTTTGTAGCTGGAGTCGCTTTAATGTACAATTGAGTAGGTCTGAAAACACCCTCAGAAGCCGATGCCTGCTCAGCGGCTCCGGACCCATCTGAGGGAATAGTTTCCGAAGGTCCAATACCTTGAGCTTCTTGCAGCCTAGGCGACTCCACGTGGGAGTCTATGGCGGCCTGCAGTTCCAAAGTAGCGGGCATCAGGGGCTGCGAAAGCGCCTTGCTGAGAGCTGGCGAACCGGCGACTGGCTTAGAAGAAGCCTCGTCAGTCTTGGACCTCGGATGTCTGTCCTTTTCTTTTCGTTTCTTGTGAATTGTGGTAGTCGGCTGACTATCCGATGGCATCGTGTAATTAAATCTTCTGCCAAAATAGTGAAATGCGAAATCGTACAGGCGCTTTATAGTGCGCTGGTTAAATCTAGCACAAAACCAACAAGCAACGTCATAGTCAGGGGCCTAGGCAAGGAATACAGTAAGAATGAAAATCCTTATGAGGTATTTGCTTTCCACAAGAAATGCAATTATTAACTTTTTCTGACATCGGTCTGGAGCAAGAAAAAAGTTTTCCCCAATGGGGTACTTAGCTTTTAATGAAGACTTCGGATCTGAAATTCGAACACGAAAATCTCAGGAGTCGGCCGACCGGCACTTGCGAACTGCATCTGCTTCGGGCACCGCACGGCAAGAAAGACTGAAGAAAATGGCATCGGGTGCATCTTTTATACCCCTGGCGCACTGACGTCAGGGAAGAGGCAACAGCAACCGACGCCGGACCAAGATTTTGGAATTCAGGCCGACTGAGGGTAACCTGACAGCAGGATAGCCCAAGTGTAATGACTGCAACAGTGAAACACGAAGAACATCTAGAGAAAAATAATTAGGAAGGGTGAAAAAGAAAGAAAGACCACCAGAAAATGACCTTCACTTACTAGGAAACTGAGCTAACAGATCATGATGCTGACTGAACGGGCGGCAAATGGATCTGAGGGGAGGAAGGAGACAGGGGGCATTGTGGGTAGGGGAGGAGCTTGGAGCTGATGCTGGAAAATGAGGCAGAGTCAGATCCATATTCCCACAGGTTGAAGATTAAATGAAAACAACAACTTCAGATCAGAAGATAGCTCCCATCGCAAAAAAAAAAAAAAAAAAAGAAATGAAAAGAATGACAGCTCTGACCTGTGCCTTTGAAGACTGCTCTTAAAACAGATGAGATGACCTGTATGCCTGATTTATACAGGTTCTCCCACTAATGAAAAGTTATGGAAATTCAGGCAAAGCTGGATAAAGTCCTTGCCACCTCTCTGAAAACTCTGAACAGTGGCATCAGCCAGGACTGGAAAACAGACCAGGAATGGAAAGTAATAAAATAGAAATTTGTCAAAACTACTTTTAATGTCATCTGGACAAGACTGACTTTAGTCATGCGTCTGTCAGATATCCAATACAATTACCTTGTAGTGTAGAAAACTACTAACTTCTACCTCTTCTTACGATTCTAGCAACTCTCGAAAGTTTTCAGCAGACTGTCCATCTTGATCTAAAGAATTCCAATTACATCACTCTGATGGACATTTTGCCACACCAGACAATTTCCCTTTCTAGTTTATACTGAATCCACATAATGTGACTAATTGGTACACCTCTTCACAGATGAAATCCCGCATGTCTCAGTGCGACTGAGAATAAACTAAAAACCTTAACAGTGAAGGAGGCAAGACTGTTTTCCTACACACTACCATGGCCCATTAAAATAACAAAGCATGTTGACAAATGTATGTCTTAAAATTCACCTTCAGCAAAAGCATGACAATGCCAACTTATTGGGAGAAAAAAAATGATTCAGACCATTTTTTCTGTCGAGACAGAGATGTGCCACCATGCAATGGCCAGCTTTGCAGCAACTGCTTAAGTTTTCTTCAGTATGACTTTATTGGCTCAGGCACTATCAAACCACTGAAAAATACAATGCAATATTTTACTCATACAATTGGCAGTTTTAAATCTTGTTTACCTTTGCACTAGTAATGGTTCCAAAAGGCGAAAATTCCTTTCGCAGACGCTCATCATCAATTCCATCATCCAGATTTTTCACATAAAGGTTGACACCCTAAAACAAAAGTACATGTAAGAATTTTGTCTGCATTCAATGTTGATATGCCATTTAACAATGGTAACCAGTTAACATTGGTAACCTGATATCTGGTAATCCTGTCTTGCTTCATTTGTTCAAACTTGCGTTTCAGCTCCGTTTGCCTCTCCACTTTCTTTTGGGCACGGCCAACATAGATCTGTTTTCCATTAAGTTCTTTTCCATTCATGTCATCAACAGCCTAGAATAAAAAAGGTCAGTTAGTGCCAAACATACTAGAAACAAGCAGTGCTCGTTTACAATGAAGTATACTACATATGAAATCAATGACATCTGTGTGTGTACTCGTCTTTCAAAATGTGCTTTTTTAAAATATGTACAAAAGAACCAGAAAAATTATGAAAGCCGTGACAATACTTCCAGGCAAGTCTAAATGAACTTCTTCAATGCAGCACATTTACTGTACTGAGCTGGCTGGAGTCCTTCCTAGCTGTATTTGGTGTACTGCCCTTATTTCACCAGAGATTTGGATATGATGCAAGTGTCATTTTATCTGCCTTATTAGACAGCAGGTAACTGACTTGGGGTTGACTGTTCCTGGAAAGAGGAGGAAGTGTTCTGAGTTTATCTGTCTCAACTAGCTTTTTCCTGAGTGTTTCTAACTGGCATTTGTTCCATTGCTGCGGACTGACATTTTCCCCCTTTAAGCATATGGCTGTTTAGTACATGGGCGGTTGTATGTACAGGCCAGTGCTATATTGTGCTGAGCTATGGTATACTGAGCTTGTTGTGGTTCGGACTTTGCTTGTACATTACTCTTGTTTCAACTAGAGCTGGTCCTGCTGTGCTGTGCTAAGCAGCATGCACTTAAATGCAGTTAATTACACAGCACCACAATTAATCTCATACTATTGGCTTGGTATTACCAGGTGTGACTGTTTTTTCAGGACTTCCCACCAATTTTTTCTGAGGTCTTTAAAGTTAAAACCGACCAAGATTTTTTATATACACGTAACCGCATATAGTTGACGCTCTTCTAAGCTGGTCTTTGCAGATCACCAGTTAGGAAATCTTCAATTACTGTTAACTGTTGATATGGATTAGCAGTTTGCTCTCTTCTGTTGCTACACTGCTTGCTTTCAAATCATGAGCCACTGCAGTAACTGCTTTGTGCCAGCAATCACTTGCTTTCATCATTATATGTGACACGACTTGTCAGAGGTTTAGTCTAACCTCCTACTACAGGCGAATAAAGCAGCTTATGTTTACATAACACCCAACTAAGAACGGCCCACTTTTGCAGAGGCAGCTAAACGAGCCTTGGCCACACACTACTACTCCCTCTAATACATTTTTACCTGCAAATTCATCTGCCACTACTACTACTACTACTACTACTGTCTTTCGGCTTTTCCCGGTTAGGGGTCGCCACAGCGGAACTCCAGTCCGCTAATGATTGGCAGTAGATTTTTACGTGCTGGCTTGACGGGCCTAACGCACAACCTTCAACGAAGGAACACCCATTCACACACGTCGACACACAGAAGACGCTCTAACTGAGAATCGAATGTGCAACGTCTGTGAAATTTATGATTTAGTCAACCAGCGAACAACACTGCACTGAATGGAATATTTTCAGGTTCAGTGTTTGTAACTACACAAAGTAATGAGGAAAACATTCAAAGAAAAGTGTATATAAACTTACAGCAGAGTAGTCAATGTTAGGTAATATATTAATTTCATATGCAAAAGTACATTTGTAAATCAGATTCATTACATCCTTGCTCTGGGTTAAGTGCCTCTAGTTTCTCTAGATGCAAGGTCTTATTTTCAAATGGTCTAAGCAGAATCTTGCAGCTACAGCCTCAATTCATTGCTGCTTAATCTCCTTTTAGAAGTAAACTGCATTAAAAGTTGGGTGCACTCAAGCTGTAAAGACAACTCATTTGCCTACAGCAGCTCTACTTTTAGGAAACAAATGAGATCGTCAAGAATAGTAGTTTAATTCTGCTTTAGCTATATGGATGCAACTGTAAAAGGATCTAACTATACAGAAAGGTATTTCTAGGGGTGAAAGTTTTCAACTGTCTACTGTTCACGTGACATTCCAATTATGGAAACATTTTTTTGAAGCAATGGGGTTGTCCCCATGCACATTTAGCAATAGTTTTGTTTTCACTGAGACTGCGACATTGATGAAGTGAGACATCTACATGAAGGTTAGAGACACTACATGAGATGGGGCCGTATCTGTAAATTACCATGTCATCTGCAGAGTAAAATGATTAAGTACGGAAGTCTAATGGAAGTTTATTAAAGACAGAATGGAACCTTGTGGGATGCCTTTACGCAGTGGAGCATTCAGAGATTTTGTGGACACAAGCTGCATGAAGAATGATCTGTCAAACAGGAAGTTGGAGAACCACTGTGTAGCTTGTGAGCAGATGCCTACAAAGGGAGTTGAAAGCAGGGAGTTGTCAGCCATATGAATGCCTTGGTAAAGTCAATGAAAATTCCCCCCGCAAGGTTTCTTGTTTCCTTATTTAGGAGAATGGCAAATGTTAAAGTGTAAAATGAGTCACTCGCTCCACAGCTACTCCCATAAGGGCTCTGAAGGGTGTAGCCACACATGGTGATTAACTCATTCCCTCCAGTACAGCTATTTTGTGTGTGTACCTTTAACTCCCAATGAGTGTGGCTGGAGCCTTTAAAAAAATGAAGTTATCACCTTACAATTCCAACAAATACTCATTGACAAATCAAAAACACCAACATAATTACTTGCAATCATTATGTATGCTTAAAGATAAAATATTCTGATACGTTGTACGTAGCGTGGATTTGGAATTAATGAAAATATGAACAAGCAAATATTGCTTGTTCATCATCTTCTTTCGGCTGCTCCCATTAGGGGTCACCACAGCAGATCAACTGTTTCCATTTCTTCCTGTCCTCTGCATCTTGCTCTGTCACACCAACCACCTGCATGTCCTCTCTCACATCCATAAACCTTATCTTAGGTCTTCCTCTTTTCCTGTTACCTAACAGCTTCATCCTTAGCATCTTTTTCCCAATATACTCAGCATCCCTCCTCAGCACATGTCCAAACCAACGTAATCTTGCCTCTCTGGCTTTGTCTCCAAACCTTCCAACCTGGGCTGACCCTCTAATATACTTATTCCTAATCCTGTCCATCCTCGTCACACCCGGTGCAAATCTTCACATCTTCAACTCTGCCATGTCAAGCTCTGACACCTGCCTTTGTTAATGCCACTGTCTCCAACCCATATAACATAGCTGGTCTCACTACCCTCTTGTAGACCTTCCCTTTCACTCTTACTGGTACTCGGCTTGTCACAAATCATTCCTGACACTCTTCTCCACCCACTCGATCCTGCCTGTACTCTCCTCCACCTCTCTTCCACACTCACCATTACTCTGAACTGTTGATCCCAAGTATTTAAACTCATCCACCTTCACCACCTCTACTCTCTGCATCTTCACCATTCTTCTATCTTCCCTCTCATTCACACACATATTCTTAGTCCTGCTGACCTTCATTCCTCTTCTCTCTAGAGCATATCTCCACATCTCCAAGGTTTCCCTCCACCTGTTCCCTACTCTCACTACAGATCACAATGTCATCTGCAAACATCATAGTCCATGGGGACTCTGTCTGATCTCATCTGTCAACCTGTCCATCACCATTGCAAATAAAGGGCTCAGAGCTGATCCTTGATGTAATCCCACCTCCACCTTAAATGCATCCGTCACTCTCACCTCTGCCACACTACACTCGTACATATCCTGTACCACTCTTACATACTTCTCTGACACTTCTGACTTCCTCATACAATACCACAACTCCTCTCTAGGCACCCTGTCATATGCTTTCTCAAGTCCATAAAGACACAATGCAACTCCTCCTGACCTTCTCTGTACTTCTCCAGCAACACACAGAGCAAACATTGCATCTGTAGTGCTCTTTCCTGGCATGAAATCATACTGCTGATCACTAATCATCACCTCCTTTCTTAACCTAGCTTCCACTACTCTTTCCCATAACTTCATGCTGTGACTGATCAACTTAATCCCTCTGTAGTTACTACAGCACTGCACATCACCCTTATTCTTAAAAATCGATACAAAAATACTTTCTCCATTCCTCAGGCATCCTCTCACTTTCCAAGATTTCATTAAACAAAACTCCACTGCCAACGGGGGAAGCCAAAAGAAGATGAACAAGCAATATTTGATGCCTAGAGGCACAGGAGGAGGTAACTGCAAAAACTCCTGGAGATTCAGTTAGCTGTAACGAGTTAGACACCATAATAAGACACAGTGATGCTCCAGCTAAGGGCCACTATCACATTCAGCTAATTCGGTAGCCTCAGGATTAACAATAACCAGAGACCTTAGGTCCCTTCACTGTAAGTATGAGTAGGCTCTCAATGTCCTCTATATTAGGGAACATAACCTTACACACTCCACCCTGGGAAAGAGGGAGGGATAATTAGTTGCGCTCTACATTCAGACATGCAAGAAAGATGAGACATGCCTTGAACAGCAACTTCCTTCTAAAATGGATGCCAATTTTAAACAAAAATAACCAGTTTCAACAACTGGTGTCATTCCAGGGAGACCCAATGTGTCAGCAAGGGAGGTGATGACTGATGGGCATTAAACCCTATCAGCTTATAACAGCCATCATATTCTCCAAGTTACCATAAAAAGGGAAAATGCACCAAACCCTGTCGCCTCTGCATATGCACTTAATAGTTATCCTGTGACAACGTGAGGTATTGCCAGCTATGCCAAGAAAAGTAGGGCAGTGGATGTGTAACATACCAGCACAGCTAGCTGGAATTTTGTAAAGAAGTATATGTCATTTGTATATCAAACTGATTTGTACAGATGCTTGTTGAAAAATGTATTTGTAAAGCTGCTTGTGTTAAGTGTACCAACAGTGTGCCCTGCTGAACAGAAAAAGAAACATACATGAATTATTGTAACTCTCTAAATGTATATATCTTAAAGGATACTGGAAGAGAAGAGGTTAATCTCAATCCACCTGACTTTAAAAATATTCTGAAATTAAATTACTGGGCCTATACCATAAAGACAGTATCTTACAGTCAGTTCTCAATGCAGCCAGAGACAAATAATTTGTACTAGGAAGCTTTCTGCATTGTCTTTGGTGTAAACTAATTGCTACTCTGGAAGGGTGGAGGTTTGAAATTGTTTTACAACTTCCAGGAGATGCAGCAAATCTTAGCAAGGGTGTGTGTGTGTGTATTGACACGTGTGCTAAATCCTGACAGCTTCTAGCAAAGGGGGTGACATGGAAACCAGAAGTCAGATGACCAGATGTATGTGATGTCATTTTGTAATCACTAAAAATATTTTAACACTAGGTGAGACTGAAGTCTCATTGCACTCTATTTTTGTAATCTGACAAAAGGAAGATCTCTCACCTATTTCATCCTGCCTTGCTCTAGTAAGTAGCCAGAGAATAATTCTTTAGGTCAGTCAGGAAAATATAGTGAGATTAGTTTGTTTTTTTCCGTAACTGTGTGAACCTGTCCACCTGTGTTATTTTTTAATACTTCCTGTGACAAACTCTGGAGTTTACTGTGAACAGATATTTAGCATTTTCATGTTCTTGTCTTATTTATTAAATGTATTTAAACCTTTTGGGGCTGGTCTTTTAGAAAACATTTTAATCTCAGAGTACGTTATATATTTGGCGACAGCTCTGGCTGCTCCTGAAAGCCTTTCTGTTGGTCAAACTACCATTTATATTAATTTCTGTCAGTATAATTGGGTACCCTTGCAAAAGCCGTAAAATAGCTTGCTTTGGAGTGTCTGGTGGCTGTGCAACTACCTTATACTCTAGGTAAAAGGGGGCACAGCTAGTAAATCTGACAGCCTTTCCTAGGGGTGGGTGCGTGGTCGTGTGCGTGTCAGCGGTTTGGGGTAGGGACATGAAGAAAGAAGTTATGTACTCACCATAACGTTCCATCTGAGTAGATACTTCATTTGTCTGCAACCTGTGGGTAGTCGGATCCGACCTCGGATCCGAGCCGGCAGCTTTCCAAGCTTCAAGATCCGAGCTCCTAGCTCCTTCCCCTACCCATAATCCCTTGCTACCAACCACATTACCTCAGATCGGTTATTTTGCCCTATAAGCTAAAGATGGAGAAGAAATTCTCCACAGGACAATATTATACCGAGGTTCGGGGAATGGCAGGGGGGTCGGTTGCAGACAAATGAAGTATCTACTCAGATGGAACGTTATGGTGAGTACATAACTTCTTTATCTGAAGTAGTTACTTCATTTGATCTGCAACCTGTGGGACAGAGTCCCCAGCTTACCTAAAGGCCCTGGGTGGTCCCTACAGAAGGATATTCCTAAGCACCGCGGAGCCAAAGGAAGCCCTACTTCTGCAGATCATGTCCAGCTTGTAATGAGAAATGAACGTATGGGAAGAAGACCAAGTAGCTGCTGAACAGATATCATCTACTGGAACTCTAGACCAAAAAGCTGGTGAGGTAGCCACAGATCTAGTAGAATGTGCCCGAACGACAACCGGGGCTGGTTTCCCAGCTGAAATGTATGCTTGTCTGATACATTGAGAGATCCAATTTGCTACTGTCACCTTAGAAATTGGTTCGCCCATGGCTGATTTAGCTTAAGAAACGAACAACTGGTCTGACTTGCGGAAATCTTTAGTCCTATGCAAATAAAAACGTAGTTGTCTGTGCACATCCAATTTGTGCAATATGTATTCACCTTTGTTTTGGAAACTAGGAAAGAAAACAGGGAGGTTAATAGAATGATTAATGTTAGTCTCTGTGGCTACCTTAGGCAGAAAAGAAGGATTAGTCCTGAGGGCCACCCTATCTTTGTGAAAAATAAGGTATGGATACTTAATGCACAAAGCTTGCAACTCTGATACCCGCTTGGCAGAGGTGATAGCAACCAAGAAGGCCATTTTCCAAGATAAGAATTTTAAAGGCACTGAGGCCGCCGGTTCGAAAGGTGGTCCTGTTAATGCTTGTAAGACCAAGGTAAGATCCCATGGAGGCATAGCCGGTTTAATGGGAGGCTTTAAGAGAAACACGCCTTTTAAGAAGGCTTTGCAGATTTTAGCTGACGCCAAAGAATTTATGCCATCCCCCACATGATAATGAGAGATGGCTGCAAGTTGGACTTTAATGGTGGACGCACTAGCTCCCTGCCTAAAAAGGAGGGATAGAAAGTCCAGGATAGTGGGAATAGGGACCGTAAAGGGATCTAATTCCTTATCCTTTGCCCAGATGGAAAAACGTTTCCACTTACTGTTGTAGAGTTTTCTGGTGGATGGTTTATGAGCTGCCACCAGAATAGCCTTAACCGGGGATGAGATGCCGGGAGTCCTTGCCATTAATGGAACTGGATCAGCCAGGCCGTGAGCCTGAGGCTGACCAGGTTTGGAGTGTGGCATCTCGTCGGATGCGAGATTAGGTCCGGTCTGGGATCCAGAATCCATGGGGGGGCCACACTGTGAGACTGCAGAAAGGGGAACCAGACTTGTCGAGGCCAGAATGGGGCAATGAGAATCACTCTGCTCCCCAAACGACAGGCTTTCTGGATGAATTTCATCATCAGAGGAAGAGGAGGATATGCATAAAGAAGACCGGACGGTCAAGCATGAACCAGAGCGTCCCTGGGGGATTCCCCTTTGGGGGGAACTATCGCGAAGTAATCGCTGCATTTTGAGTTCAGGGGCGAGGCAAAAAGGTCACAGTGAGGCTGACACCATTTGAGGAATATCTGCTTCGCGACAGAGGGATTCAGAGACCACTCGTAAGGGCTGAGAAATACCCGACTCAGGCTGTCCGCTAATATGTTGGTCCGTCCCGGAATGTGCGTTGCTATCAGAAAGCGGCTGGTGGAAATGGCCCATTCCCACACTCTCATGGCTTCTCGTCACAGGGGGTAAGATCTGGTCCCTCCCTGTTTGTTTATGTACCAGACAACGGACATGTTGTCCGTCTGGATTGCAATAGTCCCCAGAGGTAGAAGGTGATGGAGAGCTTGCAACGCCAACAGCACTGCCCTCATCTCTAAGACGTTGATATGCAATGCAGTCTCTAGAGAAGTCCACGTGCCTTGGACTGACTTGCCTGCGTAATGCCCGCCCCACCCGAGGCAGGAAGCGTCTGTGGTCAACGTGGCTTCGGCTGGGGGAATCACAAAGGGTCTCCCTTCTTTGAGTTCCTGTGCTTACAACCACCAAAGTAGGGAGTCCCTGCATGCTCTGCTCAGGGGAATCGGCATGTCCAAGGGATGGGCCGAAAGAGACCATTGGACCTGTAGAGTCCACTGCAATACTCGCATTCGCAGACGAGCATGGAGAGAGAGGCCGATCGCCGCCGACATAGATCCTAACGCCCTCAGGACTAATCCTGCTGGAGGAGCGGGGCTCTGAAGAATGTCCAAGACTTGGCAGTATAAACTGTTTATTCTGGCCGGTGTTAGAACTACTCTGGAGATTCGAGTATCCAACCTGGCCCCTATGAATTCTAAGGCTTGAGTAGGGCACAGGCAGGACTTCTTTAAACTGACTGAGATGCCCAGTTGGCCGAACAGAGATAGGGCATAATCTCTCGCCGTAACCAGAAGATGCTTGTTGGGGGCGGTGAGGAGCCAGTCGTCCAGGTAAGGGAACACCTGAATGCCCTGGAGTCTCAGGTGGGCTGCAACCACTGCCACGACTTTGGTAAACACTCTGGGGGCTGAGGTTAGGCCAAATGGAAGAACCCTGAACTGATAATGACTGGTTCCTAGCCGGAAGCAGAAGAACCTCCTGGACCGTCTGTCCATTAGTATATGGTAGTACGTGTCGCTGAGGTCCAACGAGCACATCCAGTCATTCTCCTGCAGAAGGGGGACAATAGATTGAAGAGTGACCACTCGGAACTTTTCCTTGGGTATAAACATGTTCAGGGACGAAAGGTCTAGAATGGGTCTGAGGTCCCCCGTTTTCTTTGGCACCAAGAAGAACCTGGAGTAATAACCCGATCCGGACTGATCTGGGGGGACGGGCTGGATGGCTCTTTCTAAGCAACTACGAAATTTCTAAAGTTGCGGACTCCCTTTGATGGGGTGGAACATCGGGGAGATATCTGGGTCTGGGGGGGGGGGGTTGTAAGAACGGTATGGTGTAACCTCTGGATATTATCCGGAGCACCCATCGATCGTTTGTAATGGACTCCCACTTTGATCGGTGCTCCGATAATCGCCCCCTGACTGCCTCCAGAGAGGGACAGTCGGGCAAGCCCTCAAGGCTGTTGCGCGGGTCCCTCCGAGAAAGGTTCTCTTGACCCGAAGTTACGCGGGCCCCCCCTGCCCCTGGGCCGGCGTCCACTCTGTCCTCCTCTGCCTCTAGAGGACGAGTTGCCCGCAGCAGGACGGGATCGCTGAGATTTATGAAACCACAGCTTCTTTTGCCCCCTCTGATTCCTAGAAAAGGATCTTTGGGAGTTAGAGAAGCGGACTCAAACGGCCGACCGTCTTCCCATCCTTCTCGCTTTGGACAAGCGTGTCACGAACTGTTGAGCCAAATAAGGCCGAACAATCGTAAGGGGCGTTCGCGAAGGATGCCTTGAAGGGATCCGTGAAGTCGCAGAGGCGGAGCCAGGACTGCCGTCTTAAGACTACTCCCGCTCCGTTGGCTCTAGCGGCTCCTTCTGTGGCATGGGAAAGAAGCCGCATAGATGTATTTGAGATGGACTTTAGAGTGGCCATTCGAGTCTCAAAAACCTTTTTGTCTGAGACCGACATGGACTCCGGAGGGGCTGCAGCGTATTCCTTAATTAAGTCACGTTGCAGCCAGATAAGTGTGCCATGTAGTTCAGCGACCTTATGGCAAAGGTTGCTGAAGCAAACATCTGCTTCCCAATACGGTCCAAGGCTCGGGACTCATTGTCCGGCGGATGGACCGAGGAACGTTCTTGGGCAAGTTCTCTCTTCGTGGCAGCCACCACCAACATAGCATCAAACGGTGCGCCTTTGGACCAAGAAAGTCTATCAGAGGGAGGGCTGAGGACCTTATCCGGGCATCTAGGGATAGGATCCACGGTGTCAGACTCCTTCCAAGCCCTGGTGGTAATTAAGTCCACCAAGGGGTCGGCTGTGGGGGGACACCCAGGAGGTAGATGGGCCTGCCTCAAAGGCCTCCAGGAATACGGATTTGTCCAGGGAGGGTTTTTGGGCAGACCCCCTCCCCCTCTTATACGCAACATTTCCATGATGTCTCCAAATGCGACATCTTCAGAGGGTGACCTTGGGGAACCCTCCGTATCCTCCAAATCCGTATCTGTGGTAATGGACTTGGGGGAGTCCAGGTGCCTCCTTCTGCACTGGTGCTTTCGAGGTACCTCTTCGGCGGGACAGTCCGAAGAGGGCTCGTCCACCGGGTGGTGTTCCTCCCTGGGAACTAGCTGGAGGCTTTGGGCAGGCTGTCCAGATGGACGGATGATCGAAAACAGACCCTGATACAGTGGGGGTACGGGTGGATCCGAAGGCCCGGTCGGGGACCTGGATGATCTCGACAGTACCCTCTCAACCACCTCAAAACCTGAAGGAGATTCACCATCACCAGCCTGAGAAAGCAACCTCTTCGGCTCCGAGGAGATGATCGGGGTCGGAGCCGAAGCAATCGGATCCGAGGTAGCAGTGTGCTCCGACCCAGTCGGCGCCGAAGACACAACCACTCCCTTGGATCCGATGCTCAACCCTCGGCCCCGAGGGCTTGGATCCGACAAGCTCGAAGGCATAGTCGGCGTCGAAGATACTAACCCTGTCGGCGCCAATGTATCCCCGGATCCGAAAGGGCCTGGATCCGACAACTTCGAGACCCGAAAACAGGTCTGAGAAGGAGCGATCGGGGCAAAAATGGGGGCTGCCGTCCCTCCCAAGGGGGGGGGGGGGGGAGGCAAGAGCATCCCCATCTGCATCTGGGTCTGCAAAAATCTTCGCATAATCCGATCCATGTCTGCCTCGGAGATGCTTCTGGTGGACCGCGAAGAGGTAGTCGAGGCAGGCCGGGAAGGCCGCCTCGAAGACCTCGAGGGAGACCTATCCTCCTCCTCCGGCTCCAGAGAGAAAGAAGGTGAACGGAGCCGAGAGGACAAGGATCCGGAGACCCTCTCAGGGGACTTCAGCAACTTCGCAGGTGCAGCCGAGGGATGAGACTCTGCCCGCCTTTTAGAAGAATGACCATCCCTCTCTCTATGTTGTTTCTTCTCTTTATGGGAAGAAGACCCAGACTCCACAGAGCTAGTACCGGATAAGGGAGGTTGAGTCCCAGGTACCGCTACCGGAGTAGCCGGCGCCGAAGCTACAGGAGTAGCTTGGGCTCGGCTGGGAGAGGAAGAAGAAGCTGATTCCTGAGGGAGTTTTCCCGCCAGGATCAGCTTGTTCTTCCTGTCCCTAAGTGCCCGAGGGTTGAAGGCCACACAGATCTGGCAGGCCTCCGACAAATGTGTTGCCCCAGACATAAAACGCACTGAGTGTGGCCATCAGCTGGGGAAAGCTTGTGGCCACACTCAGTACACTTTGAAAAAATAGCTTTAGATTCAGCCATTATCCTCTCACACACACACCCAAACACTAAACAGGGGGGGAGGGGGAGAGCCAAGTTAAAACTAAGAAGAAAGAGTTTTTTTTTTTTTTTAGGAATTGGAGGGTTTGATAATAAAAACAACACACACACACACGTATTAAACTATAAAATACTTAAGAAATAGGTTATTTATCGAAAAAATGGAACAATCTCACCAAGTGCTAGGAGCTCTTCACAGAGAAGCAACCGTCTTTAGCCGCGGCAAAAAACGATCTGAGGTAATGTGGTTGGTAGCAAGGGATTATGGGTAGGGGAGGAGCTAGGAGCTCGGATCTTGAAGCTTGGAAAGCTGCCGGCTCGGATCCGAGGTCGGATCCGACTACCCACAGGTTGCAGATCAAATGAAGTAACTACTTCAGATCAATGGTTTCACACAACAGGTGCAGGAAAACCTGGCTTGGACACTCGGCTTAGGTCTCAACTCTGGCTGTGCCAGTGGGGAGTCTTATTGGGGACCTGGAGGGAGACAGAAATCCAGACCCCAGACTGTGTGTGTTCCGTGTGTGCTCTTAAGGGAAAATGCACTCTGTGGAGACAGCTGCATCTAGAAACACTGGGTGCATCCATTTTTGTTCCAAGTGAACATCCCTTTCCAGCGCCATTGATGAGGATTCAGGCCTCATTACTGGCCCAGAGTGGGGACTTCATAATCCCCTCCTTTATCAAACCTGATCACCAGTCAGTCACCTTTTCCTCTCAAAACTGTTATCAAACTGCCCAGAGCAAATGTTAAAAGCAACTTCATTGCTGCAGAGTCACATTTGGGCTTTCCTGCCCTGAACAGAAACTGCAAGACTGCCTGATTACCAGACTTTTTCCCTTCCAAGGTTACAAAGGGTTACCGACAAATATAATTTCTTTAGGTCTTTCTTGCCCTGTCTGGAATCCCACGCTCTCCACAGTAGCCAGGGGGCATGACCTATCCAGAAGTGTCCACAGGAGAAGGGTCACAGTAGTGATGGGCATCAACCTCAACCTTGTTACAAAAGCAGGTAAAAGGGACAGGCAGAAGGGAATAGATAACGTAACAGTGAAGATGCCTAAACATCAGCATCTATGGTAAGTGCCTACACAACTGTGCTATAGTCATGCAAAGCTGCAGTACTTACTTCTAGGAAGAAGTCAGAAGCTAAAGTAAGATGGGAGAATAGACCGATTACGACGCAGAGAATAGGAACCTCTGCATAAGGACAGAGGCAAACCCTGATCTAGTCCTAGAAGCAGAAGCCAGGCTGTAGTGACTGGAAAAGGTAAGGACTGAACCATGTAAACTGCTTCCAGGACAAAACGGAAAGGCACACATGGGTCCTGATCTCACCTGGTACAACTTTCCATGTTTGCAAAAGGCAATGCAACTGGCAATCCACCTGGAGACATTTGCTTGTTATTCTCACTTCCTATCAGATTTTGTGGGGTTTTGTCTTAAGCAAGTAGAAAGTAAAGTCATGTACACTTACCATAAATGTAGATGTTAGAGTGTATTCATTGTTGCAGTCATTACATTTGGGTTATCTGCTTGCAGGTAGCCCTCAGTCGGCCTGATTAGTACTGGGTCTTGCGTTGGTTGCTGTCCCTTCTTCCATGACGTCAGGGGTATAAAAACATGCAGCCAACATCATTACATCACATTTTCTTGCCCCAGATGTCAGGTGCCCTCCTAATGGGGAGCAATTAAATACAGAAGTACAAAGATATACCTCCAACAAAAACGCAAATACACCAAAAAGGCTTTTAAGCATAGTAAAGGAAAGTAGAGGTGTAGCCAAAAGAAGTTAAGGGGTTGGAGGGAGGGTAACCAGGACTGCTACAGTAAATACACTCGAAAATCTACATTTATGGTAAGTGCACACAACTGTACTATGTTCTTAGTGTTTTACTGTTGCAGTCATTACATTTGGGTAGATGCCCAAAACTATGGTTGGGAGGAGGAATTTAGATAGCATTAGGACCAGCTATAAAGGCCCTGCAAGACTGCAGTGGCAAAGCCAGCTTTAGATTTAGAGAAAATTGGCAAATGATAATGTTTGGTAAAATTATGTATAGAACTCCAGGTAGCAGCTTCTAGGATGTTCCCGGTAGGGACGCCTCTGAGAATGGCTGTCGAGGTAGATGCAGCCCTGGTGGAGAGAGGTCTGATCCCTTGGGAGATAGGTTTTCCATGGTGCTTATAGCAGAAATGAATGCAATGGCCTATCCATTTAGAAATGGTTTGCTTTGAAATAGCCTTCCCCTCTGCCCCTGCAGCAAATGCCACCAGCAGTTGTTCAGATTTCCTATGAGGTTTAGTCCTGTCCAAGTAGAATCTAAGTTGTCTGTGCAAGTCTAAGGAATGCAGTACCCCTTCCCCTTTGTTCTGTGGATTGGGAAAGAAGGTTGGCAAATGAATGGACTAATTAAGAGCCACACTGGAAACCACCTTGGGTATGAAGGATGGATTGGTCCGGAGAGATACCCTGTCCGCATGAAAGATGATGAAAGGCTTGACTGCCATAAGGGCCTGTAATTCAGACATCCTTCTAGCTGAAGTGATTGCTACAAGGAAGGCTGTTTTCCAAGAAAGAAATTTTAACTCTGCAGTAGCAGCTGGCTTGAGAGGAAGTAGAGTGCGTTTCTCCAAAACAAAGTTAAGGTCCCAGGCAGGGGTTGGAGCTCTCCTGGGTGGTCTCAAATTCTTTGCCCCTCTGAGATGCTGCTTGAGCAGAGGATGAGAGAAGAGGGGTGGTTCTGTTACAAGTGAGCTGAAATAGCTGAGGTGTGGATTTTAATGAAGGAAAAAGACAGGCCCTTGTGAAGCATCGCAGTTGAGTATTGCAACATCTGAGGTAAATTGGGAGTTGCTGTGCTCATCCCTAAAGATTAGTTCCAGGCGCAGAATCTTTTCCATTTGTCAGCACAAGATTTTCTAGTACTAGATCTCCTCGCCTCCAAGATGACATCCATCACAGGTTTGCTGAGGGATGATGAGGTTGAATTTAAGTGATTAGCCAGGCTGCAAGGTTTAATGTTGGAAGCTGAGGGTGCAGAATTTGGTTCTCCTGCTGAGACAGCAGGGAAGGGGGTCTGAGGCAGCTGCCTTGGAGGTATTTGCGACACTGCGCAGGAGGGGGTACCAGTGTTGGCACGGCCAGTCTGGAGCAATCAAAATCATCTTTGGTTTGTCCTGTTTGACTTTTAGTAGAACTTTGGAGAGCAGAGGCAGAAAAGCGTAGACTGATAAGATTTTTCCAGCTGAAGGACAGAGCATACACTTTCCAGGCTTGTGGGTAAGTCCTTGTGGAAAACTTGTCCAACTGGTAATTCTTGGGGGAGGCAAATAGATCTATGTCTGGGCTCCCCCATTTGTTTGTCAACATGATGAAAATCCGTGGTTCCAGTTTCACTCGTGTGGATCCATGAGGTTTCTGCTTAGTCCGTCTGTCAGTGTATTCAGCTTTTCTGGCAGGAACTGAGCTTGTAGATGCACTTGGTAGCTCAGGGCTGTGGTCCACAATGCCATGGCTAGTCTGCAGAGGGGGTAGGAATGTGTACCCCCTTGCTTGTTTATGTACCACATAACTGTGGTGTTGTCCATCTTTACCATTAGTTGTCCTGGAAGAATGTAGTCCATAAAGGCTGTCAGAGCATTCTGTACAGCTAACATTTCTTTTTGATTGATATGTAGGTGCATTTGATTTGGGTTCCATTTGCCCTGAATGCACTTCCCTGCCAGGTGAGCCCCCCCATACAAAGTCTGATGCATCTGTAGTTAGGGTCTGGGAGGCAGGGGGTAGTGTGAATGGTAATCCCTTGTTTTGGTGGCAGGCTTCTGCCCACCATAGGAACTCCAGGCGTAGGCAAGGTATGATAGGAATCATTGTTTCCAGCCTCTGGCAATGTTGACTCAATCGACTTTTTAGATACCACTGTGGTTTCTTCATATGCAGTCTTGCATATGGAATTAAAAGAATGCAGAAGGCCATGACCCCAAGGCTTGCAGTATTTGTCTTGCAGATAGCAGGGTTTATGTGGCTACTTGTTTGAATTAAGTTACCAAATGAATTTTCTCTGGCGTGAGGAAAGCCATCTGGGCAGTTGCATTCAAGCTTGCACCCAGGAATGTAATCTGTTTACAGGGTACCAGTTGTGATTTCTTTTTGTTTATGGTGTATCCTAGACAAGTTAGAACCTTTTTTTTTTTTACAAACGCCAGATGATTTAAAAGTATGACCTAATTTTCTGCCTGAATTAGACAATCGTCCAGGTATGGATATATTTGAATATTTATTTGCCTGCAAAATGCAATAACTGGAGCCAGGCACTTTGTGAATACCCTGGGCGCAGTAGACAAGCCAAAGGGCAGTGCAGAGAACTGATAATGCAAGAAGCCTGGTTTGAAGCGTAGGTATCTTCTGCAGGATTCCCTGATTGGGATGTGCTGGTATGCTTCTTTTAAATCTAGAGTTGCCAACCAGGCGTCTTTGCCTAGCATAGGAATTAACTGGTGAAGAGTCAGCATCTTGAATTTTGGCATCTCCAGAAAGGTGTTTAGAGTAGACCGGGTCCAGGATCGGATGCCATGATTTGTTTTTTCTGGGTACCAGAAAAAGCCTTGAATAGAAACCTTGTCCCTTTTCCTCTTCTGGCACCAGTTGACTAGCCCCCATGCTTGAGGGAGAAAATACTTGTTTTTGAGCCTCTGCCCACTGCTTCGGGGGAAGGTCTGGCCACCCGTTTGGTGTTGGCAATGTGTGGAAATGAAATCTGTATCCCTGGGACATTATATTTAAAACCCATTTGTCCTGGGTTATGAGTTCCCAGTTCTTTGCATGAAGAGCAATCCCCCCCCCCCAAAGGGGCGGTTGAAAGATAAGTGCTTGGTAATTTTAAAAGGAAGTCATTGAGACTGTTTACTGTAGGGGGGGTGTCTTATTTCCAGATTTGGAAGTGGAGGCCCCCCACTGCTTAGCTCAGAGTACCCTGGGACTGAAACCTGGGGTTTTTGCTGTGTCTGGGTTTGGCTCGAGAGGATCTGGAAGGGGCTGGAAAGGACCAATTCTTAGTAGGCCAATGCCTACTAAATCTTGGAGGTTGCACTTGTAAGAAATCTAACAGTTTGCACAGATTTAGCTTCATCTTCCATCTTTTTTAGAACTTCTTCAGCCTTATTGCCAAACAGGAGGTCCTGATTTAAAGGAGCATCCAACAATTTAGCTTTAACATGATCAGGCAAAGATTGCTCCTTAAGCCAAGCATGCCTTCTAAGCACAGACCCAGTAACAGCAGCACTGCAGGAGGCCTCTAAAGAATCAAAACCACATTGCAAAGTATGTTTTCCAACTTGTTCAGCAGAATGCACTAAATCCTGTAAATCTTTATTTTCCACGCAGTCAGGAATCATCATCATTTTCTGTTTAAGCAGTCCAATAATATGCTGTTGATATTTAACATACGAAATTGGCAGTTTAATGCTCTGATTGCCAAGGTCACAGAAATATAAACATTTTTGCCCCATCTATCCAGCGCCCTGGAATCTCTATCAGAAGGGGTAGGATTTTTAGCAGTAGAAGCCTTAATGCCCTTGGGCGCCTGAGAAATGGTTTCTGGATCTGCAACAGGATTTTTGAAAAGGAACTTGTGGGACTCAGGAACCCTGCAGCATCTGTCAGGTTTACTAGGAGCTGGAGGCAGGGAATCAGGGGCCAAACTGGATTCCATGAACACATCAACAATGTCTTGCACAGGAGGTATAGCAAAAGGCCTATGCTGAGGTAGAAGCACGAAATCCCTAAACCTCTTATGAATCAGAAAATTCCTGGCTTTCCCAGTGGAAATGCTCCTTCAAGACATGTAAAGTTTCCCAAGTCTCTGGAGGGGAAGCAGAGGGAATGGAGTTCTCTGCATCGGAATCCTCATAAGTAGGCATGGACAAATCCAGGTCATTAGAAGAGGCAGAAGAAACAGAATCTGATCAGAAGATTCATAATCAAGTTCGGCCCTAAGCCTCGGGGGGGGGGGGGGTGACTACCCCTGATTAGAGAAATTAGATCTTCAGCCATTTTTATCATTTGTTTTTTAGGCATAGGTGCCATGTGGCCTGGGCGTCTATTTTTTTTTTAGACATGGATCGAGATTTAGGCCTTAATAATGAAGGCGGTGTCGATTTAATATGCAAGTCTGTAGGCCTGAATACACCCTCAGAAGCCAGTGCTTGCACAGCGGCTCCGGACCCATCCATGGTAGAGACATCCACGGGTTCCCTAGTTGAAGCATCTTGCGGCATACCAGACTCCGAATGGGTCTCAGCAGAGGCCTGCGAATCAGAAGTAGCGGGTATCAGGGGCTGCGAAAGCGCTTCACTGAGTACCGGTGAACTGGCGACTGGCTTAGAAGCATTGTCGGCTGTTTTGGACCTCGGCAGCCTGTCTCTAACTTTCCGTTTTTACGGAACCGCGGTAGTCAGAAGGCTAACAGACATTTGTGGATAATTAAACAGAGAACCGAAATATTTAGAGGCAAGAGAGTACTGTCGACGGATAGTGCGCTGATTAAATAAAGCACAAAACCGACAGCGAGGTACGTAGTGATCAGGGCCTAGGCAAGGAATACAGTACGAATGAAAATCTTTATGAGGCATTTGTTTTCCACAAGTAATGCAATTATTAACTTTTACTGACATCGGTAAGGAGCAAGAAAAAGTTTCCTCAACGGGCTACTTAGCTTCAAGTTGAAGACTTCGGTTCTGAAACTCAAACGAAAATTTCAGGAGTCTGCCGACTGGCACTTGTGAACTGCTTCTGCTTCGGGCACCACACGGCAAGAAAGACTGATGTAATGACGTCGACTGCATGTTTTATACCCGTGATGGCTGGACGTCATGGAAGAAGGGACAGCATCCCACACAGGACCCAAGACTTTGTTAATCAGGCCGACTGAGGGCAACCTGCCAGCAGATACCCAAATGTAATGACTGCAACAATGAAACACGAAGAACATCAACAGCAACCACCACCTCAGGATTTCTAAATGATGGAAAGGAGAAACGAAGCAAAGATACTACCTGGCTAAAGAGGAGTTAGGGCCTGCAGGCCTCAACTCAAATGCCTGTACTTGGGAGTCTGGCGCTATACCACTAGACCACACCAGGCTTCATTAGCACTCAAATGAGAACTTCTAAATTTCGATTTTGTACCGGCAATAGATTCAAATTACCCAAAAAAGTAATGCCCAGAAATCTGGAAACTTAAGACAGGTAAACCTCAGTAACAGTTGATAACTGGAGTAGGAAGGCGGCAAACTTTGGTATACGGAGTACGCCTGAAAATCTCTGCATCGTAGGTGAGAGTAACTAGTGCCATGTGTATAGAGAAACATTGTGGGATTTGTGGTAAGACCACAGGGCACAGGCCTGAACAGAAAGATAACTGGCTCCCATGTGGAAGTGCTGAAATCTACTGGAGTTCTTGTTTAAACTGATGCAATAGCATGTGTCCCATGAATGTATACAGCTAACCAAGCATCCTTACTCAGAACAGAAGGATGGACTGAGCCATGACCATCTGGGACTTAGGCTTATGGGAAAGGAAAAAAGGGAACAAAAAGAATAAGAACCTCTGGATGTTATGTTTATTAACTAGGCGTATTTGAAAAGCTCATCCGACTGCCTTTGGGGATGGCAGAAACGACTGGGGTTTAGATATTGCTTCAAGGAGGAACGCAAGTCCCCAAACATGCCAGGTTTACAGTAATGCCCAGGGATCTGGAGCCTAAAATAGGTAACCTCTAATTTCTAACCACTGGTACCTGGTTGGAGCAGTAAGGTAGCAGTCGTTCAGAGATGGAAGAGACCTGAAGTTCTCTGAACTACAATGTAGCAGTCACTAGTGTCATGAATATGTAATACATAATGGGAATTGAGGTAAGCCTGGAGATCATAGCACTGAACAGGAAGTGACTGGCTCCTGGTCAGAAACTAGTCTGGTGAAGCACCTGTTTAACTGGATGCAATAGCAAGTATTGTGTAAGCTTGTACAGCTCTTCCAAACATCCCAGCCCAGAACAGCAGAATGGGCAGTGCTCTACCCTCCAGAACTCTGGTGATGTAAGAAGGCAAGGGAATAACTTCTGGATAGTACGCTCATTACCCAGGCAGAGCAAGGCTGGTCCTGAAAAAACAGGTGTTGTGAAGAAAAACACTCTCCCGATTGCATCTGAGAATCATGAGGGAAAAAGGACTTGCTTCCCTAAACAATACATTCCATGCTTCTTAGGGAAGGGAAGTGGGACAGACTGGAATAAAGGTCATAACTTAGAGTAGCACTTCAGTCCCCGAGGTAAGGGTGTAATCTGGAGCTGGGAAGAAAAAAGAAGTTATGTTCTTACCATAACGTTCCATGTGAGTTGTTCATCTCGCCTTTGTTCGTACACGAGGGTATGGAGCCGATTCATCGGCTCAGAGTCGGCCGCTTTCCAAGCTGAAGATCTTTCAGTAGCTCGAGGCACAGCACCTATCCCATGATGCTCTGATTAACACTCAGATCTACTTTGCTGAATCCAGCAACAAAGGAACAGCCTAACATACCCTAAATATCAATATGTGTATATATAAAAAACATATATGTACAGTTAGTCACAGGAAGAAAGTATGGTAGAAGAAAAAGACAGTAGACAAACCCAACCAGTCCTCCAGTCGTAACCGGTCTTCAAGAACCCGGAGGGGGATGGAGGGTGGGAAATGAAATAAAGGCGAGATGAACAACTCACATGGGACATTATGGTAAGAACATAACTTCTTTATGTGAAGTTGTTCAATCTCGCCGTTGG
Organism: Protopterus annectens; assembly: GCF_019279795.1. Classification (NCBI taxonomy): domain Eukaryota; kingdom Metazoa; phylum Chordata; order Ceratodontiformes; family Protopteridae; genus Protopterus; species Protopterus annectens. Next base: position 1,808,247,742 of record NC_056737.1, on the reverse strand, counting down.
TTCTTACACGTGGGTAGCGTCCCAAGAACCCAAACCCTGGGTGGCTCACGGGAGTTCATTTCTGAGAACAGTGGAACCAAAGGAAGCTCTATCCCTGGTGGCCCTGTCTACTTTGCAATGAGTGATAAACCTACGTGGTTTTGACCAAGTGGCAGCTGCACAAATGGTGCCCAAAGGCAAACGAGCTGTGTGAACTAGAGATGTGGATACCACCCTAGTGGAAGGAGCTTTCACCTTGTATTCCAAGGTCTGATTAGTTGAAGAGTATACAAGCTTTATGCAATCTGATAACCATTTAGACAAGGCAACTTTAGACACAGATAGCCCTTTTTTGTTATCAGCGTAGGAGACAAAAAGCTGTTCAGATTTTCTAAAATCCTTTGTTCTGTCCAAGTAAAATCTCAACTGTTTGTGGACATCAAGTTTATGTACCATATACTCCACTTTGTTAGAATGATGTCTGAAAAAGTGGGCAACTCAATAGACTGATTCAGATTAGTTTCGGCGCAGACCTTCGGAAGAAAAGAGGGATTTGTTCTGAGAGACACCATCAGGAAAAAATAACAAGTAAGTGGGCCTAATAGAAAGAGCTTGAAGTTCAGAAACTCTACGAGCTGAAGTAATAGCCACCAAAAGTAATGTTTTCCAAGATATGAACAAGAGGATGCAGGCTGAAAGGGGGGAAGCATCAGCTGAGATAATATTAAATTTAGGTCCCATGGTGCAACTGGTTGTCTGATGGGTGGCCTTAGGTGATGAGTCCCTTTCAAAAAGGCTTTATCTGTGTGACATAAGATTAGATCCTTCAACCCCCCAAGTGAAAATTAGATATAGCGGCCAATTGAACTCTAACATTGGCCGCTGCAGCACCTTCCTGAAAAATTGTTGCAAGAAATTCCAGAACCATATCAAGAGGGGCAACACAGGGATCAATATTGCGTTGAGAGGCCCAGCAAACAAAACGTTTCCATTTACTACTGTACAGTTTCCTAGTAGAGACTTTATGAGAGGAAACCAGAATATGTTGAACTTCGGAAGAAAGATTATATGACCTGGCTAGGTTGGGAAGTGGAGCAGCCAAGCTGTCAGTTTGAGGGACTGAAGAGAGGGGTGAAGAACTCCTGACGAGTGCGTCAGAAGGTCTGGGGTCCAGAAACCAAGGTTCTTCCAGTTGATATTGATGAAGAAAGGGGAACCATATCTGCAGAGGCCAAAAGGGGGCTATCAGAATAACTGCCCTTCCCGAGCCCTTTGCTTTCATCAAGAATCTGGGAATCAGTGAGGCTGGATGAAAGGCATACAAGGAGACCAGAGGGCCAATCGTGCACAAGTGAATCCCTGGGACTGTCCCCCGGTGGAGGGTTGAGGGCAAAGTAGCTTCTGCATTTGACATTCATCGGAGATGCAAAAAGGTCGCAGCAAGGCTGGCCTCATCAGCGAAATATACTTTCCGCCACATTTTGTTTGAGAGACCACTCATGGGGTAACAGAATAGCTCTGCTCAGTTTGTCCGATATCCCGTTGGATTGTCCCAGGATGTGCGTTGCTAATAGAAAGCGCTCGGTGGACACAGCCAACTTCAAAATCCTCAAAGCTTCTCGGCATAAAGGGTAAGATTTGGTTAACCCCTGTTTGTTGATGTACCAGACTACCGACATGTTGTCTGTCAATCTCAATCGTCCCCTGAGGTAGAGAGTCGTGAAAGTGCTGCAGCGTTTAAAGCACTGCTCTCAACCCCAGGACGTTGATGTGCAAATGACATTCTATCTCTGACCAGGTGCCTTGGGTAGTCTTTCCCTGAAAAAAGCCCCCACCCTATCAGGGAAGCGTCCGTGGTCACCATGGCTACTGGAGGGGTAATATAAACAGTTGACCTACTGTCACCTAAGAGCTGTTCAATCACCAGAAAAGGTCTCTCTTGCAAGAATCTGTCAACAGAATCTTGAATGACATCGGAAGCTGTTGGTAGGACCAATGGGTGAAAAGCAAAGTACAGTTTTGTACCCAACATAAATGTAGATGTTAGTGTGTCAACACTGCTGCAGTCATTACACTAGGGTTATCCTGCCGTCAGGCGGTTCCCCAGTTGGCCTGAGTTCCAAAGTCTTGGTCCGGCGTCGGTTGCTGTCACCTCCTCCCTGACGTCAGTGTGACAGGGGTATATAAGATGCAGCAGACACAATTTTCTTCAGTTTTTCTTGCCCCAGATGTCAGGTGCCCCCAAATAGGTAGGCAATTCAAATTTCTAGTAAAGTATACATAAGAGCAGCAAACAATTTTCAGTTACCAGCAAATACTCCCCATAGGTAGTAAAGGGTAGAAGACATAGGTACGTACCAGCAAGTAAGAGGGGAAGGAGGGAGGGTAACCTGGACTGCAGCAGTATTTACACTCGAACATCTACATTTATGGTAGGTACAAAACTGTACTATGTTCATCGTGTTACACTGCTGCAGTCATTACACTTGGGTGGAATCCCAAAACTGAGGTAGGGTGACTGGTTCTATAAGGCATTAAGGGTGGCTATAAGGCCCTGCAGCACAGCAGTGGCGAAACCAGCTCTGGATTTGGAGTATAAAGGCAAATGGTAATGCTTGGTGAAGGTATGCACAGAACTCCATGTTGTTGCTTCCAAAATATCCTTGGTAGGTACTCCTCTGAGGTAGGTAGTTGAAGTGGCTGTTGCCCTGGTGGAGTGAGATCTGATGTTGCTAGGTACAGGTTTTCCCATGGTGTGTACAGGAGAAACGTATGTAATGTCCTATCCATTTAGAAATAGTCTGTTTTGAAATGGCTTTTCCCTGTGCTCCTGCAGCATATGCTACCAATAATTGCTCAGATTTTCTGAAAGCTTTGGTTTTGTCCAAGTAGAAGCGTAACTGCCTGTGAATGTCCAAAGAATGCAGTAGTCTCTCCTTACTATTTTGTGGTTTTGGATAAAAAGTTGGCAAGTGAATTGTTTGGTTTAGAGCCACACTTGATACTACCTTTGGCATAAACATAGGGTTAGTTCTTAAAGACACCCTGTGTCCTGGTGGAAAATGAGGAAAGGTTCCACTGCCGTTAGTGCCTGTAATTCTGAAACTCTTCGTGCTGATGGTATTGCCAGTATCAGAGCAGTTTTCCAAGAGATATATTTTAATTCTGCTGTGTTAGCTGTCTCAAAAGGAGGTAAAGTTAATTTTTCCAAAACAAAGTTGAGGCCCCAAGCTGGAGTGGGTGCTCTACGGGGCGGTCTTATGTTTTTAGCCCCTCTAAGGTACTGTTTGAGCGAAGGATTAGAGAAAATTGGTGGATCCGTGTTGTAATGAGCAGAAATGACAGAGGTGTGGATCTTGATGGATGAAAAGGAGAGGCCCTTGTCCAGCATCTCAGTTAAATATTGTAGAATCTGAGGAATGTTTGGGACAAGAGGATCAAGGCTGTGAGCCTGGTTCCAGGCACAGAATCTCTTCCATTTATCCGAATAGGCTTTCCAGATACTAGGCCTTCTGGCCTCCAGAATGACATCCATAACAGCTTTGGAGAGAGGCATTGCTTGCTGACTAAGGAACTTTCCATGCACCTAGGTTTAAGGTCTTTAGTTGGCTGTGAAATATCTGATTGTTGTGCTCAGTCAGCAAATGAGAGATTGGAGCAAAATCCAGGGAGGTTCTTGTGCTAAGTTCTTTAAGATTGGGTACCAGTGCTGGCGTGGCCACTCTGGTGCAATCAGGATCATCTTTGGCTCTTCTTGCCTGGCTTTTATGAGTACCTTTGGAAGGAGAGGTAGAGGTGGGAAAGCGTATACTTGCAGGTTTTTCCAGCTGAATGAGAGGGCATCCACTTTCCATGCTTGTGGATGGTAACTCCTTGTGCAGAATTTCTGTAGCTGGCAGTTCATTGGGGATGCAAACAGATCTATGTCCAGGCTCCACCATTTTTGTGTTATCATTCTGAATATTTGTGGATTCAATTCCCATTCGTGGGGATCCATGATGTTTCTGCTTAAGTCGTCTGCCAGTGTGTTTTTCTCTCCTGGCAGGAATTGTGCTTGCAGATGAACTTGGTAGTCTAGAGCTGTGTTACACAAGGTCATGGCTTGTCTGCAGAGGGATAGGAGTGTGTGCCCCCTTGCTTGTTTATGTACCACATAACTGTGGCGGCGTCTGTCTTTACTAATAGTTGTCCTGGAAGCAGCAGGCCCTTGAAAGCTATAAGGGCATTTTGTACAGCTAGCATCTCTTTTTGATGTGAAGATGCCTTTGTTCTGCGGGCCACTCGCCCTGAATACATTTTCCTGCCATGTGTGCTACCCAGGCGTAATCCGATGCATCTGTTGTCAGTGTTTGCCTGGCTGTGGGTTGAGTAAAAGCCTGTTCCTTGTTGAGGTGACCAGCTTGGGCCCACCATCGAAACTCCTGTTGAAGGCAAGGAATTAGTGGTATAACTGTTTCCAAACTTTAACAGTGTTGAGACCATACACTCTTTAGGTACCATTGTAGTTTCCTCATATGCAGTCTGGCATATGGAATTAGTAGTATGCAAGATGCCATGTAACCCAAGGCCTGCAGAATTTTTTTTGCAGGGAGTGGAGTCTTTGTTGCCATCAACTGAAAGTATTGAGTTAGTTGTCCTTGCTTGTCTGGCGTGAGATGAGCCATCTGGGCTGTTGTGTTCAAGCTGGCACCCAGGAATATTACCTCTTGTGAGGGCACTAGTTTTGATTTCTTTTCGTTTACTGTGTACCCCAGACAACTTGATAACTTTTTTTTATGAACGCCAGATGCTTTAGAAGAATGTCCTTGCTCTCTGCTTGAATCAGGCAGTCCAGGTATGGATAAATTTGAATTCCTTTCTGTCTGCAAAATACAATTATTGGTGCCAGGCACTTTGGCTTATCTATTGCGCCCAGGGTCTTCACAAAGTGCAGTGCAGAGAACTGACGTGCATTGAACCAGGTATGAATCTGAGGTGGTATCTGCAGTTTTGTCTGATAGGGGCATGCAGGTATGCCTCCTTGAGGTCCAAAGTCACGAGCCAAGCTTTCTTGCCCAGCATGGGAAGAAGCTGCTGTAGTGTCAAAATTTTGAATTTCGGAACATCCAGGTAAGTGTTTAGAGAAGAAAGATCCAGAATGGGCCTCCAGGCTTTGTCCTTTCTGGGAACCAGAAAGAGTCGAGTAAAATCCTTGTCCTTGCTCCTGTGGTGGTACCCTTTGAATAGCTCTCATGTCCATGAGTGCTGTAATTTGTTTTTGAGCCTCTGCCCATTGATTTGGTGGCAGATTTGGCATTCCTTTTAACCTTGGCAAAATGTGAAAGTGGAACCTGTAACCTTGAGATACAATGTTGAGAGAACCCATTTGTCTTTGGTGATCCAATGCCAATTGTGATAGAAAAGTGCCAGTTTTCCTCCTAAGGGGGCTGCCAAGAGAGAGCTGTTTGGCAGCTGTAGTGGGAAGTCATTGAGGCTGCTTTTTGTATGGTTCGGGCCTGTCTTCCCTTTCTTTCTGGCCTGGTGCACCCCATTGTCGAGGCCTGTAAGGACCTTGTGGTTGACCTCTACCTCTTGGACGTGTGTATCTACCCCTTTGAGGTCTGTTTGTAACTGGAAAGGACCAATTCTTTGTTGGCCAATTTCTGCTAAATTGAGGAGACTGAACCAGTAAGAAATCCTTCACCGTTTGCATAGATTTTGCCTTATCCTCCATCTTCTTTAATACCGCTTCTGTCTTAACTCCAAATAACACATCCCGCTGCAAAGGTGCATCTAATAATTTTGCTTTAACATGATCTGGTAAGGTATGTTCTTGTAACCAAGCATGTCTTCTAATGACATGAGCCTGTAACTACTGCTCTACAGGAGGCCTCTAAAGAATCAAAACCACATTGCAAAGTATGTTTTCCCACTTGTTCAGCTGCATGCAATAAATCCTGCATTTCTTTAAAATTAGGAGGATCTGAATCTGGAAGCATTTTTTGTTTCAACTGAGTCATCAAAAATTGCTGATATTTTATCATGTGAAACTGGCAATTTAAGGCTCTCATTGCTAAAGTTGCAGACGTGTATACTTTCTTTCCCCATCTGTCTAAAGCTCTGGAATCTCTGTCAGAGGGAACTGGGTTTTTTGCTGATGAGGCCTTAATCCCTTTGGGTCCCTGAGAAATAGTTTCAGGGTCAGCAAAGTACAGTTTTGTACCTACCATAAATGTAGATGTTCGAGTGCTAATACAGCTGCAGTCATTACAGATCGGTTCTCCTGCCGTCAGGCGGGGTCCTCGGTCGACCGAATTCCAAAGTCTAGGTCCGGCGTCGGTTGTTGTCGCTTTCTTTCCTGACGTCAGTGCGACAGGGGTATACAAGACACAGCCGACGCCATTTTCTTCAGTCTTTCTTGCCCCAGATGTCAGGTGCCCCCAGAAGGAAGGCTATATATATATATATATATATATATATATATATGTATATATATATATATATATATATATATATATATATATATATATGTATATATATATATATATATAATCATGCAATGCAATATAATCAAAAATCAGAAGTTGCAAGCAAATACACCATAGAAGGATAACCCAATCAGGTAGTAAAATGAGGAGTTAGCCCCTAGGGTCTGTACCCAGAGGGGAAGGAGGGAGGGAAACCTGGACTGCAGCTGTATTAGCACTCGAACATCTACATTTATGGTAGGTACAAAACTGTACTATGTTCATCGTGCATACAGCTGCAGTCATTACAGATGGGTGGAATCCCAAAGCTACGCACAGGGTGGTAGGCACTAGGTGGAACTGGGAGGAGCCAGAATGCCCTGCAACACAGCAGTGGCAAAGCCTGCTCTAGTTTTGGAGTATAAAGGTAGGTGGTAGTGTTTAGTGAAGGTATGCACAGAACTCCAAGTGGCCGCCTCCAAAATATCTTTGGTAGGGACTCCTCTGAGGAAGGCTGCAGAGGTAGCTGTGGCCCTTGTGGAGTGGGATCTGATGCCTGTAGGTACAGATTTGCCATGAAAGAAGTAACAAAACTGTATGCAGTGGCCTATCCATTTTGAAATTGTCTGTTTGGAAATTGGCTTCCCTTGAGCTCCTACAGCATAGGACACAAAGAGTTGTTCTGATTTCCTGAAATGGTTTGTTCTGTCCAAATAGTAACGTAGCTGTCTATGGATGTCTAAGGAATGTAGCAGCCTTTCCCCTTTGTTTTGAGGATTGGGGTAAAAGGTAGGTAAGTGTATGGCCTGATTTAAAGCTACCCTGGATACTACCTTAGGCATAAATGACGGGTTGGTTCGTAGGGAAACCCTATCCTGATGGAAGATGAGAAAGGGCTGTAAAGCCATGAGGGCTTGTAGTTCCGAGACCCTACGAGCTGAGGTAATAGCCAGAAGGAAAGCTGTTTTCCAGGACAAGTATTGCAAATCTGTTGAGGCAGCTGGTTCAAAAGGAGGCAATGTTAATTTTTCTAGAATGTAATTAAGATCCCAGGCTGGTATTGGTTGTTTCCTTGGAGGTCTTATATTCTTAGCCCCTCTGAGGAACTGCCTTAAGAGTGGGTGAGAGAATAAGGGTGGATCAGTGTTGTATTCTGCAGAAATGGCTGAGGCATGGATTTTGATGGAGGAAAATGAAAGTCCACTGTTCAACAGCTCAGCTAGATACTGTAATATCTGAGGCAAATTCAGTTTTCTAGGATCCTGGCCCTTTTTCTCATTCCAAGCGCAAAACCGTTTCCATTTTGCGGAGTAAGCTTTTCTAGTAGATGGCCTTCTGGCCTCCAAAATGACATCCTGCAACTCCTTGGAGAGTAGGGTCTGTTGTGGTGTTAAGGAATTTTCCATGCAGCCAGATTGAGTGTTTTTAGCTGACTGTGAAGAGTTTTGTAGCTGTGCTGAGTCAGGAGAAGAGGCATTAGAGGTAGGGTCCAGGAAGGAGAATGTGTTAGGCTCCTCAGGAGTGGGTACCAGTGTTGTCTTGGCCAGTCTGGAGCAATCGGCATCATCTTTGTTCTGTCTGCTCTTGCTTTCAAGAGCACCTTGGGCAGTAGAGGCAAAGGTGGGAAGGCGTAAACTGTCCTTGCTGCCCAACTGAAAGAAAGGGCGTCCACTCTCCAGGCCTTTGGATGAAATGTCCTTGAGCAGAATTTTGGCAATTGATTCTTGTGGGAGGCAGAGAGATCTATGTCTGGCCTTCCCCACGCTTGTATTATCTTTGTAAACACTTGAGGATGCAACTTCCATTCGTGCGGGTCTGTCATATTTCTGCTTAGATTGTCTGCCTGCGTGTTTTCCAAACCTGGCAGGTACTGTGCTTGAAACTCGATTTGCCATTCCAGAGCCATGTTCCAAAGTGACATGGCCAGCCTGCACAGGGGGTATGAATGTGTTCCTCCTTGTTTGTTTATGTACGACATTACTGTGGTGTTGTCTGTTCTTATCAATAATTGTCCTGGATGCAGGAGGTCCTTGAAAGCTGTAATTGCGTTTATCACTGCTAGCATTTCCTTTTGATTGATGTGAAGGTGCTTTTCCTTTTGGGACCATTTGCCCTGAATGCACCTGTCTGACATGTGTGCCCCCCAGGTGTAGTCTGAGGCATCTGTTGTGATGACTTGCTTTGCTTGAGGCTTGCAGAATGGTAGACCTGTGTTTGTTTGGCATGCTTGGGCCCACCATAGAAATTCCTTTTGCAAACATGGAATTAGTGGTAATATTGTTTCCAGACTGTGGCTGTGTTGAGACCATAGGTTTTTTAGGTACCATTGAAGCTTCCTCATATGCAACTTTGCACATGGGATTAGAAGAATGCAAGATGCCATGAAGCCCAGAGCCTGCAGGATTTTCCTTGCAGTTAGCCTGGTACAATTTGCTAGCATCTTGAAGTACTGAGTTAGTTGCCCCTGTTTTTCTGGCGTAAGATAGGCCATCTGGGTGTTTGTGTTCAAGTTGGCACCCAGGAAAATTATTTTCTGAGATGGTGTTAGCTTGGATTTCTCTTTGACTGTGTATCCCAGAGAATTCAATAACCGTGTTACATAAGCCAGATGTTCCAGAAGTATGTGTTTGCTGTTCGCTTGGATCAGGCAATCGTCCAAATAAGGGTAAATTTGTATCCCTTGAAGTCTGCAGTAGGCAATTACTGATGCCAGGCATTTCGTGAATACTCTGGGCACAGTAGATAAGCCAAAGGGCAATGCAGAGAATTGATAGTGGATTGAACTGCAAGAAATCTGAGCTATCTTCTGCAACTTTGTCTGATTGGGATATGCAGTTATGCCTCCTTGAGGTCCAATGTTACCAGCCAAGACTCCTTGCCCAGCATGGGAAGAAGCTGCTGTAAGGTGAGCATCTTGAATTTTGGTACGAGTAGAAATGTGTTTAGGATGGATAAGTCCAAAATGGGTCTCTAATCGGTTCCCTTCCTTGGTACGGAATAGTCTGGAATAAAAACCTTGACCTTGTTCGTGAGTAGGTACCTCTTGAATAGCTTTCATGTCCATGAGCTTTGAAATTTATATTTGAGCCTCTGCCCTTTGATTGTGTGGCAGGTTCGGCATGCCTCTCATTTTTGGAAGAGTGTGAAAGTGAAATTTGTAGCCTCTGTTTATAATGTCCAGGATCCATTTGTCTTTTGTGACAATATGCCAATTTTTTGAAAATAATGCCAGCTTTCCTCCCAAGGGTGCTGCCATCTGAGCCTTGCTTGGCATGCAAAGGGGAAAGTCACTGGGTTTGTTTCCTGTATTGTTGTGCACTGTCTTCACCACCTCTTGGTGCTGGAGATTGCCATTGTCTGCCTCTATATGATCCTTGAGATTGTCCTCTGCCCCTTGTGCGCCTGTATCTACCTCTTTGGGGCTTGTCCGTGGCTAGAAAGGACCAGTTTTTTGAAGGCCAATTTCTGCTAAAACGTGGTGGTTGTACCTGTAGAAAAGCTTTGACAGTTTGCATAGATTTAGCTTTTTCTTCCATTTTCCGTAGTATGTCCTCAACATTAGTACCAAATAATACATCCTTTTGTAAAGGAGCATCTAGTAGTTTAGCTTTAACATGATCAGGCAAGGTTTGTTCCCTAAGCCAGGCATGGCTGTGAATGACTGATCCTGTAACAGCAGCCCTACTTGAGGCCTCTAGAGCATCATAGCCACATTGTAAGGTGTGTTTACCCACTTGTTCTGCATATCCTGCAACTCCTTCACATCTGGTTGTTCAGGTTGTGACATTTTATTCTTTAATTGTGATAACAAACTGCTGATATTTAAGCATATGGAACTGACAATTTAAGGCCCTCATGGCTAGGGTGGCCGAGGTATATACCTTTTTTCCCCCCACCTTTCTAAGGATCTAGGCTTTCTCTCGGAAGGTAATGGATTCTTAGCAGTAGAGGCCTTGATTCCCTTGGGGCCTTGAGAAATGGTTTCAGGGTCAGCATTATGGCTTTTGTAAAGAAATTGGTGTGAGTTAGGAACTCTGTAGTACCTATCAGGCTTGACTGGGGCAGGAGGCAGGGAATCCGGACTAAGGCAAGCCTCCGAGTAAACATCATCAAGTATGTCCAAGACAGGAGGTATCGCCAGAGGTCTGTGCTGAGGTAGCAAAAGAAATTCCCTAAGCCTTTTCTTGGAATCTGAAAAATCTTGGCCTTCCCAATGGAAGTATTCCCTCAAGGTATGCAAGGTCTCCCCGAAAGAAGTTCTCTGGGGGGGATACAGAAGGGATGGACTGCTCTGCATCAGAATCTTCATAAGGGGAGTACGAATGTTCTTCACCTGAATGTTCTGAAATAATGGAGCCCTGGTCAGAAGAGGGAGAATCTTCCTCCACTCTGGGTCTCTTGTCCGGAGGGGGTTGGGAACCCCTGATAAGAGTAATTAAATCCTCAGCCATTTTGAGCATCTGCTTTTTAGGCATGGGGCCTGGAGATGGGCACTGTGCAACAGGCCTCTTGGAATGCATGGCTGATTTAGACTTTGTAAAGGCCTTTATGGAAAAGGAAGAAGGTGGTCTGAATACACCATGGGTGGAAGTGGACCTGTCCACATTAAGAGGCTCAACACTCACAGTGGCTTCGGTAGCTGTAGTCAGGGTATGGGCCGAGGAACCAGCGGTCTCGGTTACAGAAGACACCGCCAGAGAAGTGTCGTCGATAGTCAGGGGCTGCGCAGGCGCCTCGCTGAGAACCGGAGCATGTGTAGCCGGTTTTGGCGTAGTGTCGGTCTTTGTCCTTGCGTTTTTTGGACAAAACAGTAGTCTGAGTCTCCGACGACATTTTATAATTAAAAGATTTACCAAAAAAGTGCTGGGCGAACTCCACCCGACGCTTTATAGTGCGTTTATTGAAAGTAGCACAAAAGTGACAGCCCGAGACGTCGTGGTCTGGGCCTAAACAAGGTATACAGATGGAATGGAAATCCTTATGCGGTATTTGCTTCCCACAAGAAATACAATTGTTAACTTTGTCTGACATCGGTCTGAGGCAAGAAAAGTTTCCCCAACGGGGTACTTAGCTTTAAAGATGACTTCGGTTTCCAAATTTTCCTAATTTCAGGAGCTGGCCGACCGGCACTTGCGAACTGCTTCTGCTTCGGGCCCCTCGCGGCAAAAAAGACTGAAGAAAATGGCGTTGGCTGTGTCTTATATACCCCTGTCGCACTGACGTCAGGAAAGAAAGCGGCAACAACCGACGCCGGACCTAGACTTTGGAATTCGGCTGACCGAGGACCCACATGACGGCAGGAGAACCCATCTGTAATGACTGCAGCTGTATGCACGATGAACATCAGGACTTTTATACAGAAACTTGTGTGAGTCAGGGACTCTAATATCTATCAGGTTTAACTGGGGCTGGAGGTAAGGAGTCAGGATTTAAGCTGGATTCAGTATACACACCATCCACAATATCCAACACTGGCAGAATAGCAAGGGGTCTGTGTTGAGGTAATAAAAGGAAGTCTCTGAGCCTTTTCTTGGATTCTGAGTAATCCTGGCTTCCCAATACAAATGCTCCCTCATGGTATGTAAGGATTCCCCAAAGGAGTAGTCCTCAGGCAGAGAGGCTGATAGAATTGATTCCTCAGCATCAGAATCCTCACATAAGGGGGTAAAGAATGTCCTAGGTCTGAGGATGAATCTGAGGAAATGGACACCTGGTCGGAGGATTCATAGTCTGCATCCTGTCTGGGCCTTTTATCAGGTGGGGGGTGGGACCCCCTGATCAGGGTGATTAGGTCTTCGGCCATTTTGAGCATTTGTTTCTTAGGCATGGAGGCCTGTCCTGGAGAATGCTGCATTTGTTTCTTTGTTTTTAAGGGAGGCTTAGACTTAGCAGAGGATTTAATGCTTAACTGAGTAGGTCTAAAAACACCCTCTGAAGCTGTGGATTGTTCAGCTACTTTGGTTCCCTCTGAAGGGTTAGTTTCGGTAGGCTGAAAAACGTATGCGTCCGAAGGCCCAGCCAGCTCCACATGGGAGTCGGAGGCGGCCTGTGGTTCTGCAGAAGCGGTAGTCAGGGGCTGCGAAGGTGCCTTGCTGAAAACCGGAAAACCGGTGACCGGCCTAGAAGAAGCCTCATCAGTTTTGGGCCTCGGACGCCTGTCCTTGTCTTTGCGCTTTTTATGTATTCCGGTCATCGGAAGTTCCGACGGTATGGTGTAATTGAATTTTCTGCCAAAATAATGTCGGGCAAAATCAAACAGACGTTTAATAGTGCGCTTGTTAAACCTAGCACAAAAACCGACAACCAGTGACGTCGTGGTATGGGCCTAGGCATGGGATACAATAGGAATGGAAATCCTTAGAAGGTATTTGCTTCCCACAAGAAATACAGTTATTAAATTTTACTGACATCGGTCTGAGGCAAGAAATAGTTTCCCCAACGGGGTACTTAGCTTTGTAGAAGACCGGTTCTGGATTCAGAATGAAAATCTCAGGAGTCGGCCGACCAGCACTTGCGAACTGCTTTTGCTTTGGGCACCTCGTGGCAAGAAAGACGCAAGAAAATGGCGTCAGCTGCCTCTTATATACCCCTGTTGCACTGACATCAGGAAGGATGTGACAGCAACCGACGCCGGACCAAGACTTTGGAACTCAGGCCAACTGGGGAACCGCCTGATGGCAGGATAACCAGAGTGTAATGACTGCAGCAGTGTAACACGAGGAACATCTGTTGGAGTATCCGCATGTGCATCCGGCCCAGAGGTACTGCTATGAGGGAAGCTACATTGTGTCTAAGAGTTTTAACACCTGAGAAGCAGGTACTTTCTTTTCTTGTAGCAAGTATGACACCTGATTTCTTAGAGAGGTGACTCTTTCTAGAGGTTATTTGACCAGGGCGGTGGTGGTGGTGTCTAGGTCTGCTCCGATAAATGTGATATGCTGCGATGGTAATAAAGCAGATTTTTCGATATTTATGGCCATTTCTAACCGAGAACAGAGATTGACCGCATGATCCCTGGACGGAATGAGTTGATGCCTGGTGGTGGCGGATAGGAGCCAGTCGTCCAGATACAGAAACACACGGAATCCTAGGCGCCTCAGGTGAGCCGTAACTACTGCCATACATTTGAACACTCTGGGGGCTGTAGTGAGACCAAAGGGCAGAGCTCGAAATTGGTAATGACTGTCCCCCAGCCGGAAACGGAGGTGATCTCTTGGAAAGTCTGGCCATTTTGATGTTACGCATCCTTGAGATCTAAAGAACACATCCAATCGCCCGTGCCTAGGAATGAGAGTATCGATTGAAGCGTGACCATCCGGAACTTCTCCTTCTTAACGAATGTATTGAGTTTGCTGAGGTATAAAATGGGCCTCCAGTCCCCTGTTTTCTTTGAAACTAAAAATAACCTAGAGTAAGTTCCGGATCCTAACTGAGTCTGCCGGGACTGGTTGGACGACTTTTTTCGAGCAGGTTTTGGATTTCTGTGACTGCTTGAAAACTGGGTGGAACATCTGGGCTTCTTTTTGTGGTTAACGGAGGTTCTACAAAGGGAATGAGGTAGCCCTGGTAACTATGTTTTGTAGTCAAGAATCTGATGCAATTCCTAGCCAGGCGCCTGGGTACAAAGTCAAGCGACCCCCGACTGCCTCCATAGTAGGACAGTCGGTTCTCCTCTCAGGAGCACTGATAGGGCTTACCAGGAAAAGTACAGTTGTGTACACTTACATAAATGTAGATGTTAGAGTGTATTCACTGTTGCAGTCATTACATTTGGGTAATCTGTTGGCAGGTTGCCCTCAGTCGGCCTGAATTCCACAGTCTTGGGTCCTGCGTCGGTTGCCGTCTTCTCTTCCATGACGTCAGGTCGTTAGGGGTATAAAACATGCAGCCGACACCATTTTCTTTAGTTTTTCTTGCCCCCAAAAAGGTAGCAAAATTATATACACACACATGCATCGATATAAACTTTACCTTCATCTACAAGTAAATACACCATGTAGGTTGTAGGAGATAGAGAAGGAAAGATAAATCTCAGAATGACAGTGGGATGGCGGGTGGGGGGTAACCTGAACTGCAACAGTGAATACACTCGAACATCTACATTTATGGTAAGTGTACAGAACTGTACTATGTTCTTCGTGTTTCACTGTTGCAGTCATTACATTTGGGTAGAATCCCAAAGCTATGGTTGGGAGGCTGGAGCTAAACAGCATTAGGTGCAGCTATAAGGCCCTGCAGCACTGCAGTGGCAAAGCCTGCCCTGGACAGAGTAGAGAGGCAAAGTAGCACCCTCTAGAATGTCTTTGGTTGGTACTCCTCTGAGAAAGGCTGCTGAAGTAGCTGCAGCTCTGGTAGAATGAGACCTAATGCCCTTGGGCACAGGTTTACCATGGTGTAAGTAGCAGAAACGGATGCAGTGGCTTATCCACTTTGAAATTGTCTGCTTTGAAATAGCCTTTCCTTCTGATCCTGCAGCATATGACGCTCGTAATTGCTCAGTTTTTCTTAGAGCTTTAGTCCTGCTAAAGTAGAATCTTAGCTGTGTGCACATCCAAGGAATGCAGAACTCTCTCCCCCTTGCTCTGCAGATTTGGATAGAAAGTTGTTAGATGAATTGTTTGGTTAAGAGCCACACTGGAAACCACCTTAGGCATAAAAATAGGATTTGTCCTCAGAGACACCCTGTCTGGGTAAAATATGATAAAAGGCTCTACAGCCATGAAGACCTGTTGCTCTGAAACTCTTCATGCTGAAGTAATTGCTAGCAGCATAGCTGTTTTCCATAAGAACTTTAGATTAGCGGTAGCTGCTGGTTCAAATGGAGGCAGGGTGAGCTTTTCCAACACATAATTGAGGTTCCATGCAGGTAACGGTGATCTTCTAGGAGGCCTTACATTTTTGGCTCCTCTAAGATACTGCTTTAGTAAAGGATGAGAAAAGACTGGTGGCTCTATTGTAATGAGCCGAAATGGCAAAGGCATGGATTTTGATTGATGAGAAAGATAGGCCTTTGTCAAGCATCTCAGTTAAGTATTGTAATATCTGAGGAATATTTGGTTCTGCTGTATCAGTTCCTTGTGCTTGATTCCAAGCACAGAATCTCTTCCATTTGTCAGCATAAGATTTTCTAGTACTAGGCCTTCTGGCTTCCAAAATGACATCCATCACAGCTTTACCTAGAGGTGGTGTTTGTATGACTACATGATTAGCCATACTGCCAGGTTCAGAGCCTGTAGTTGATTGTGCAAGATCTGGTTGTTTTGCTGGGACAGTAGTTATGGTCTTTGAGGCAAGGTCCAAGCTGGGTATCGAGGCAAGTTCCTTAGGACTGGGTACCAGTATTGGCGGGGCCAGTCGGTGGCAATTAATATCTTTGGCTTCTCTCGTCTGACTTTTAGGAGGACCTTGGGTAGAAGAGGCAGAGGAGGAAAGGTGTAAACAGATAGGTTTTTCCAACTGAAGGATAGGGCGTCCACTTTCCATGCTTGTCTGTGATAAGACCTTGTGCAGAATCTTTTCAATTGACAATTTTGAGGAGAAGCAAATAGATCTATGTCTGGGCTCCCCCATTTCTCTGTTATCATGCTGTGGATTTAGTTTCCACTCTTGTGGATCCTATAAGGTCTCTGCTTAAATCTGCCAGAATGTTTTGTTTTCCTGGCAGGAACTGAGCTTGAAGATGTATCTGGTAGGTCAAAGCTGTGTTCCACAGTGTCATGGCTATGTTGTCCATCTATCAGTACTTGTCCTGGATGAAGCAAGTCCTTGAAGGCTGTTGGGGCATTTTGAACAGCTAGCATCTCTTTCTGGTGGATATGTTGATGCATTTGCTTTGGTGTCCATAAGCCCTGAATGCATCTTCCTGCCATGTGGGCGCCCCAGGCATAATCTGATGCATCTGTTAAGGTTTGGCTGGCAGGGAGTAGAGTGAAGGGCAGTCCCATGTTTTGGTGACATGCCTTTGCACACCACAGAAGCTCCTGTTGCAGGCAGGGAATGAGAGGAATCATTGTTTCCAGACTGTGTGAATATTGACTCCATAAACTTTTTAGGTACCATTGAAGTTTCCTCATATGCAGTCTTGCATATGGAATTAGTAGAATGCAGGATGCCATGAAGCCCAGAGCCTGCAGAATTGGTCTTGCAGAAGACTGGGTTTTTGTTGCCATCAGTTTGAAGTAAGTAGTCAATTGCCTTTGCTTGTATGGCGTGAGGTAAGCCATCTGGGGAAGTTGTATCCAAGCTTGCACCCAGGAATGTTATGTTTTGAGAGGGTACCAGTTATGATTTCTTTTTATTTTGTACCCTAGGCATGTTAGAAGCCTTTTCAAAAACGCCAGGTGTCGAAGAAGAGTGTCCTTGTTCTCTGCCTGAATGAGACAGTCGTCCAAGTAAGGATATATTTGAAAACTTCTTTGTCTGCAAAATGCAATTACTGGCGCCAGGCACTTTTTAAAGACCCTGGGCACAGTAGATAAGCCAAAGGGCAGTGCAGAGAATTGGTAATGCATTAAGCCAGCCTTGAATCTGAGGTATCTTCTGCACGATTGTCTTATTGGGACGTGCAGGTATGCCTCTTTTAGGTCTAAAGTCACCAGACAAGCATTCTTGCCCAGCATGGGCAGAACCTGCTGCAAAGTCAGCATTTTGAATTTTGGAATGTCCAGGTATGTGCTCAAAATCGATAAATCCAGTACTGGCCGCCAGGCCTTGCCCTTTCTGGATACCAAGAACAGTCTTGAGTAAAAACCTTGTCCTTTTTCCTGTTCAGGTACTACCTGAATGGCACCCATATCCATGAAGAACGTAACCGGTTTTTGTGCCTCAGCCCATTGATTTTTTTTGGAATATCTGGCCAACCATTTGCCATTGGCAGAGTGTGGAAATGGAATCTGTATCCCTGTGATACGATGTTTAGTACCCACTTGTCCTGGGTTATTAACTGCCAATTTTGAGCAAAAAGTGCTAATTTTCCCCCTATGGGTGGTGCCAAAAGATAAGTGCTTGGTGTAGGCAGAGAGAAGTCATTGGGATTGCTTTCTGTAGGTTTGCACTTTATCTCCTCCAGATTTGGAGGTGGATGCTCCACTTTGCTTTGACCTGTATGAGTCTTGTGCCTGGTATCTGGAACCCTTAGGGCGTCTGGATTTGCCCCTTTGAGTCTGACACAGGAAAGGACCAATTTTTTGTAGGCCAGTGTCTACTGAATCTTGGTGGCTGCACTTGTAAGAAGTCTAACAGTTTGCATAGACTTGGCTTTGCCTTCCATTTTCTTTAAAACCTCTTCTGCCTTAATACCAGAGTCATGCTGTAAAGGTGCATCTAGCAATTTAGCTTTAACATGATCAGGCAAATTTTGTTCCTTTAACAAGGCATGCCTCCTGATCACAGATCCATTAACTGTGGCTCTGCAGGAGGCCTCTAAAGAATCTAAACCACACCGCAAAGTATGTTTTCCAACTTGTTCAGCTGCATGCAATAATTCCTGCAATTCTTTATTTTCGGCACATTCTGAAATCAAAATTTTCTGTTTCAGCAATCCCATAACATGTTGTTACTTTAAGCATATGAAATTGACAGTTTAAGGCCCTGACTGCCAAGGTTGCGTTAGTATAAACCTTTTTTCCCCCATCTGTCCAGTGCCCTTGAATCTCTGGCAAGAGGGGGTAGGATTTTTTGCTGTTGAGGCGTCAACTCCCTTTGGACCCCGTGAAATAGTTTCAGGATCAGCAGCAGGGTTTCTAAATAAAAAAAATTATGCGAGTCAGGGACTCTGTAATATCTGTCAGGCTTACTGGGAGCAGGAGGTAAGGAGTAAGGGGTCAGGCTCGACTCCGAAAACACATCATCCACAATGTCTAAAACAGGGGGAATGGCTAAAAGCTTTTGCTGAGGGAGAAGGAAATCACTGAGCCTCTTTTTTGATTCTGAGAAGTCTTGATTCTCTCAGTGAAAATGCTCCCTCAAAGTATGCAAGGTTTCTCCAAATGAATAATCCTCAGGAGGAGATGCAGATGGAACAGACTCCTCAGCATCGGAATCCTGAGAGGGAGGTAAAGATAATTCCGGATCAGAAGAGGAATCAGAAGAAATAGAAACCTGATCTGAAGATTCATAATCAGTGTCTTGCCTAGGCCTCTTATCTGGAGTGGGATGGGTACCCCGATCAAGGTAATAAGGTCTTCAGCCATTTTCATCATCTATTTTTTAGGCATAGAGGCCTGTACATGTGGCTCAGGCGTCGTTTTTTTAATTTTAGAAGTTGCTTTTGTCTTTGATTTTGCTGCTATCGTCTGTTTGATATACAAATGTTGAGATCTGAATATACCCTCAGAAGCCAGTGCCTGCTCCGCGGCTCCAGACCCATCAGAGGGAGATACATCCGTCGGTCCAACACCTTGAGAATCTTGCGGCATGCTGGACTCCACATGGGTGTCGGTAGAGGCCTGCGACTCGAAGGTAGCTGGTATCAGGGGCTGTGAAAACACCTCACCCTCATTGAGTACCGGCAACTGGCTTAGGAGAAGCTTAGTCTGTTTTGGATCTCGACTGCCTTTCACTGTCCTTTTCTTTGTGTTTTTTATGTACTCCGGTAGTCGGATTGCTATCAGACGACATTTCTGGGTAGTTAAGTCGGTTTCCAAAATTCTTTGGTGCAAAAATATACCGACACTTAATAGTGCATTGACTAAATCTAGCACAAAACCGACAACCAGGCACATTGTGATCAGGGACTAGGCAAGGAATACAGTATAAATGGAAATCCTTATGATGTATTTGCTTCCCACAAGTAATACAATTAACTTTTTCTGACATCGGTAAAAAGAAGAAAGAGTTTTTCCCCAACGGGATAATTATGTTCAGTGAAGACTTCGGTTCTGAAACTCAAACTTGAATATTTCAGTAGTCAGCCGACCGTCACTTGCGAAATGCTTCTGCTTCGGGCACAGCGTGGCAAGACTGAGGAAAGTGGGGTTGGCTGCATGTTTTGTGCCACTGGCGAACTGACGTCATGGAGGAGAGGACAGCGGCCGACACAGGACCCAAGGCTTTGGAATTCAGGCCGACTGAGGGGAACCTGCCGGCGGATTGCCCAAATGTAATGACTGCAACAGTGAAACACGAAGAACATCTTCACATTGCATATTCTGTGGAGATATTCCTGCAGCCACAATTGTTACAATGAGTCCAAGTAGGATTAAAGACACAGATATAATGGGGAAATAAGGACTAAATTTCTGCCAAGCAGTGTCAGAAGTCAGTGTCAAAACCTGCCCATACAGGACGAGAGAGATCTTTCAACTGCACCATGTCATCTGACAGGGAGAGAGAAGCCATACTTTCCAAGAGTTGTTGTTTGCGAGAAAGGAAGTAATAAAGACTGAGATGGTACAGAGCAGCCCAGTATAACTCCTCACTCTCCTATTTTTATTTTATTTGGACTGGATGGTACAGTGGTGCAGCTGTTTGCATTATCGCCTTACAACAAGAGGTTCTCCAGTTCAATTTTAGGCTATGGTGCCTTCTGTGAGCAGTCTGCATGTCCTACCTGCTTTCGTGTGGGTTTCCTCCAGGTGCTATGGTTTCTTCCTGCGTTACAAAGACACGTGTCTGGAGTATTTCTCCCCAGACCTCTGCTGAAAACTGGCTCATTCAAGTCGGACTTTCCTGCTAAACAAATGCTACATAAAAATAAATAAATTTTACTTCTTTTTTGGTTAGATCAGCATACACCCAACAAAAGCATTACAGAACTCCAAAGCTTCAACTGCTCATGAAGAATGTCTGGAAAACAGCAATGACTTCAGCTAGAAGACCGGTAGAAGATCAGACCTCAATTAGCGGTTAAAAGGAGCCGCAGTACTAATGCCACATGCCAAATCCTTGATCTTTCACAAACTTATTGCAAGAAAAACCTAAACCATACCAGAAAACATTTTCCTACAAACTGGACAGTTGAGAGGCATGCTTTTGCAGCACAGAACAGTCACACTCAAGAAAAACACTGCACCAGAGAAACAAGAATGGAGGACATCTGTCCAGTGTTGGACTGAATACCAGAAAGCACTGAAAGCTACCAATGGAGACAACAGGAATGAAAGGAAAACTAACAGCTGAACGAGAAACAAGGGCCGGACAGCCAGACAAGCTCCGAAGAAGCAAAAGAATGGCAACAGTCCCTTAAAGGGACAGAGGCATAAAAATGCCAGTACCACAAAAGAAAGAACAGTTGTGTAAAATCTTACCATAATCATAGATAGTTTTCTATTCTATATGCTGCAGTATCGATAACATGAGTCTGTCTCCAGTTGACTCGTACGACCAGCCATTATACCAAAGTTAAAATGCTACTGAGAAGGTATGTGCGATGGCCTGCATCACATAGTGTACGCCAGCTATAAACGGATGTTGGGTATAAAGCAGATGTCAGTAAGCACCTACCTCAAGAACTGAATGCTGCCAAGCACCAGCCCGAAGGGAGTGAATATCCAGAAGTCAGGCAAGTATTAGGGGGAAGGTAGGAGGGAAACTATACTGCAACATATAGAAGAGAAAGACATCTATAGTTATGGTAAGATTTTGCACAATTATTCTATGTCCTCCTATTCATATGCTGCAGTATCCATAACACGAGGGAGAATGCCAAAGCTCATTCATAAGAAGGATTGGGATGAGAGTGGACACATTTTCCACAAATCCATGCATAACAGCCCTGGGGAATTTGCTCTGGACCTGGACATGATATCCAATTTGTAGTGTTTGGTGAAGGTATGAACAAATAACCATGCAACTGCCTCCAAAATGGAAGCTGTATCCAAACCTTTAAAGAAGGCCCCAGAAAACAGCTCTAGTGGAGTGTGCCTTAACTGGAGAAGGTGGCTCCTTCTCATTTGCTGTGTAACAAATGGTAATGGCTTTTGAGATCCAAGAAAAAATAAATAGTTTTCTTGGAAACAGGATGGCCCCGGGGCTCTTGGGTGATAGGAAATAAAGAACTTGACTAACTTACGTATGGACTTGGTCTTTGCCAAGTAGTAACTGAGCTGTCTGTGCACATCCAAAGTGTGAAGGATCCTTTCACTACAGGATTGTGGAGATGGGAAGACAGTAGGGAAGACTGATGGCCTGATTTAGTGATAGCTCATTCACTACCTTGGGTAGGAAAGGTGGGTTGGTATGTAGGTATAACCTGTCCCGATAGAAAAAGTACAGTTTTGTACCTACCATAAATGTAGATGTCCGATAGATATGCAACTGCAGTCATAACATATGGGTTGTCCTGCCTCAGGCAGCCCTCAGTTGGCCGGATTCCAAAGTCTGGGTCCGACGTCGGCTGATGTCGCATTTCTCTCCGACGTCA
The DNA here is from genome assembly GCF_019279795.1 of Protopterus annectens. Lineage (NCBI taxonomy): Eukaryota > Metazoa > Chordata > Ceratodontiformes > Protopteridae > Protopterus > Protopterus annectens. The sequence continues at coordinate 1,808,225,956 of NC_056737.1, read as the reverse complement.
GAGCGGCTGGAGTACATAAGCATCAGCCAACGCCATCATCTTCAGTGTTTCTTGCCCCAGATGCCAGGCGCCCTCCAAGGAAGGCTGTAATCAAATTGGAAGACAAAAACAGGATTCCAGACAAATAAATAAGCAATAAACAGATACACCATAACAGATATCCCCAGCTAAGGATAACAGGGAGAGGAGTGGACCCAAGGCATAGAGGAGAAGGAGGGAGGGAAAGCCCGACTGCAGTTGCATATCTATCAGACATCTACATTTATGGTAGGTACAAAACTGTACTATGTCCTTCAAGAATGCAACTACAGTCATAACAAATGGGTTGAATACCATAGCTTAGCTGGGGGAGGTGGAATGCTCTAAGAAAAGGATGGTGTAGCTATCAATCCCTGCAGGACTGCCGAAACAAAGCCTGCTCTGGATCTGGAATAAAAAGGGAGGTTGTAGTGTTTGGAGAACGTATGCACGGAGCTCCATGTAGCAGCTTCTAGAATGTCTTTTGTAGGCACCCCTCTTAAGAATGCTGTAGAGGTGGCTGTAGCTCTGGTGGAGTGTGGTCTGACATTGGCTGGTACACTCTTTCCATGGAAGGAATAACAGAATCTGATGCAATGTCCAATCCATTTTGAAATAGTCTGCTTGGAAATTGCTTTTCCTTGTACTCCAGGGGCGTAAGCTACAAAAAGCTGATCAGACTTCCTACTGGTCTTGGTTCTGTCCAGGTAGTAGCGAAGTTGTCTGTGAATGTCCAAGGTATGCAACAGTCTTACCCCTTTGTTCTCAGGGTTGGGAAAGAAGGTAGGCAGGTGAATTGCTTGATTTAAAGAAACCCTAGATACCACTTTTGGCAAAAAGGTAGGGTTGGTTCGTAAGGAGACCCTGTCTCTGTGAAAGGTTATGAACGGTGGTATTGCCATTAGGGCCTGTAATTCCGAAACCCTTCTTGCTGAGGTAATTGCCAACAGGAAAGCTGTCTTCCATGAGAGAAATTGTAAGTCCACAGAGGCTGCTGGCTCAAAGGGGGTAGAGTCAGTTTTTCTAGGACAAAGATGAGGTCCCAAGCTGGTACTGGAGCCTTTCTTGGTGGCTTTATATTCTTGATTCCCCTAAGGAATTGCCTTAACAAAGGATGTGAAAACACAGGTGGATCAGTGTTGTATCTAGCTGAGATAGCTGAAGCATGTATTTTTATGGAAGAATATGAGAGTCCATTCTGTAGCATATCTGCCAAATATTCCAGAATGAGTGGGATGTTCAGTAATGATGCATCATGACCCTTGCTGGTATTCCAAATGCTGAATCTCTTCCATTTTGCTGAGTAAACCTTTCTGGTGGATGGTCTTCGGGCTTCTGTTAGTATCCGCTGAACTTCCTTGGAGAGAGAGAGATTGAGGTTATTCATGGGATCTCCCAAGCTGTTAGCTGCAGCGTCTGAATGTTGGGATGTACTGTCTTGAAGTTGTGTTGAGTCAAAAGTTGGGGCCATTGGGGAAGGGCCCACTTTTTGTTGTGACATATGCTCCGTAGTAGTGGATACCAGTGTTGTCTTGGCCAGTCTGGAGCTATTAGGATCCCCTTGGGCTTCTCTGCTTTGATCTTTAGTAATACTGTGGTCATCAGTGGCAGAGGTGGGAATGCATAGATTTTTAGGAAGTTGAACTGCACAATGGTCTCCCCAGGAGAATCTATGCCATTAGACTCCTCTGGGGAAGCATACCCCAAAGGAGAAGCAATCTGTGAGGAACAAGTTGAAGACTCATCCCCTACAGGAGTCTTCCTCCTCACAGGAAATTTCTTCCACAAGCCTTTCCCCAGCAGTAGGGGGGGGGGGGGAGAGTAGGGCCTGGACAGGAGCTGGAGGTTGGTGTAAGGCCATAAAAAGCATTGAAGAGACCTTGTGTAAAGGCCTGCCAGTCAGGGGTATGGTCGGAGGGCACTTCTTGCTGGCCAGAAGAAATATGCTTCGTTCTTTCTTCTTTGGGGTCTCCGACATATGAAAGTAGAGTAGGAGGGCCAGATGATGTATGACATTCAATGACGTTTGAGAGAACGTCGTCTTGAAGCATTATCTGAATAACTCCGGTGGGCCTTCGGAAATAAGCTATGGTTCCCCCCGGTGACAGATTTGGATGCCTGCGAGTCCCTCTGGGACATAACAGACTCCTTGACAGCCCCCCCCAAGGTACCAGTCAAAGGAAATTCTGTAGTTTCCGATGCAGCCTCCGGGCCTTCATTAGCCTCAGGAGGAATGCCTGGAATATAGGAAGCAGCCGTAGGTTCAGTCTGAGGCTTCCTGGTCGTCTTGCATTGCTGCTCTCCCGAAGGTCCCGAGGTCAGGTCCATATCTCACACAAGGAGCTTAAGTCGTTGATTTTCCAAGTATAGCCTAAGAGAAGCGAGATGGCTCCCAAGGGTTTTAGGATAAAGGCCTTCCAAATTTCAAGATGTATGACTGTGTTCTGGGCCTAAACAGAATAAATAGAGCTCTTGGGAATCTATGTGGAATCGACCTTCCTAATTGATATTAACTCACATGAAACAGTAGCAAATTAGTTAACAAAAAACCCCTCTGGGGTACTTATCTAAAACATCAGTGAAGCCCACAGGCAACTTTCAGAAGCGAGCGACGATCGGAGCTGGCAGTCAAAAAGGCGGCAAAAAAGTTTTAGGGTAGGGGTGTGCTGTCATCTTTATACGAGACGTCCATTTATGGCAGATGTACACTGCGTGATGTAGGCCGTCGCATGTACCATCGCAGTAGCATTTTAACTTTGGTATAACAGTCGGACGTACAAGTCAACCGGAGGCAAACTTCCTCATGGTACAGATACTGTAGCATATAATTAGGACATAACAGAAATACAACTTAAAAGAAAACTATCAAAAATAAAATATGGCTCATAGGAAACCTCACTATCTAGAAAAGGAAAGATCTTAAGAGTGGAAAAAATGGCACCTGGAGTAAAGGAAAGCAGAATAACTGGTCTAACCTGCAAACAAGTTTGCTTACAACAGGGATGTTCAGCCAATAGTAAAGAAAACAATCACTAAACATAGAAAAAAAATCACTTTCAAAGGAAATCACTTATCTGTAAAAAGGCATTGATTAAACCACTGCAGCTCGAGAACTAGGAAGTCTGCATCTGGACTCTGATGCCGCAAACGAGATGAGGAGTCAGAGGAAGAGTGTTGAATAATGGGAAGAGGGAGGAGCCTGAGTTTAGGATCTGAAGTTTGGAAGATGCGACCAAGTCAGATCCAAGGATCAGACCCATAACCCATCAGTAAAGGAAGAATGAGGATGCTGACAACATATCACTGCATCAATGGGCCCCATAACATCCTGGAATGCTTACTAAAATAGCATGAAACGCCCCTCTGGTCCACTTCAATTGCTTTAACTAAAGCCCACAGTAAGGTTTTGTGCCTAAGGAATGTAAGATAGCTACAGTCATTCCCTGCACAAAGGAGGGTTAACTACAGGCCTATAAATCTGATCATATGTAACGCCATGGAGAGAATCATCTTGAACATAAGGACCTAGGTAACCTGCAAACACCGGACCCATCACAATTCGGCTTTGTTAAAGGAAGGTCATGCATATTAAATCAGGTGGACTGCTTTGAGAGAGTCAGTACTTGGAACACATCTAGAGTCTGTTTACTGCATTTCCTGTGTTGCACTTAATTTAAAATTTTTTTTTTCTCTAAAAACTGCATTTTACCTGATTTTGGCCTAGCAGTCAAGTGTGGGGTCATTTATTGCACTGTTGTGATTATTTTGAGGCTTGTGTATCTCTGCTACCTTTAAACTACAAAAAAAATAAATAAATCTTGCTTTTCCCCCCACTTTCTCAAAGTTGAAGTTCGGTTACAGATTTGCTGTTCTGAACTGTTTGGAAGTTTCTAGAAGGCCAGTGCTTGCTTGGGCTAAAGAGAAGTCTCTGTGTACACCAGTGGGAGTGGCTAACACTGGACAGCCTGCCTGTCCCTGGAGGAGTGGTTACTACCTAGAAGCTGTAGTTTTATTGGCCATTTTGGGTCAATTCTAAACTCCTTGATCTCGCTCTCTCTTAAAACCCTACAACTCTCTTTTTGCGCAGTTTTGCGCACTGAGCAGCGTCGGGCAGCACCGCCTAAACAGGTTTAAACTATTCCAGGCTCCACAAAGTCTGCTCTTCACTTCTTCCCTTAGAACTATTCAAACTCTCAAAGTAATCACTCTATTCTCTTTCTAAAGCCCATGCACTTGCTCAGCTCTTATAAGGAAATACTAACTAAAGCACTCAACCCTCCTTGACTTCTCATAAGTATTAGACTCCCGAATGGCCCTTCCTGATAAAGTAAAAAATCAGTTCTCTTCCCTAATCTGATCAGTAACAAAAACAGTTCCCTACACTAATCTGGTATGTCCAAAGGTCAGTTTCAAGGTTACTCTCCAGTCCAGCTGGTGAATCTAGGAATTTTGAGGCAATGTTACAATTGTCTAATGTACACAGACAACCCTCTCCTTCCAACAAACTCGAATACATATGAGAGATGCAGTTACACAGCCAAACTGGAGGCAGAGCTCTCTCAACCCAAGACTGGCACAGTCAGTCCGGAGGAAAAGGTAACCACCCAACACCACAAATCCAGTCTCACACAGACCTATTGCATCTGCATACCCAACACTAACACACAAAAACATACTCGAGGCTCTAAATAAAAATCTGCCTAAACAGCAAAGACCTCTTAAGCAGATATCCAAGCAACAGCCACCCCTCAATAATACCCACAAATCACATATCTCATAAAATCAGTGTGCCTCACAGTCACAGCCCATAAGGCCAAACAACACACCAAATACACTTGTTATAGGGGACTCTACTGTCCGGCACACTGACGTCCCACTCACCAGTCTGAACAAGGAGAAGGTCATTGTAAGCTGCCTGTCGGGTGCCAGGATCCGCCACATAACGCAAGCACTCAGGTCACTCCAAAGCAAGTACAAGTATGACTCAGTCATTGTCCATGCTGGTGTGAATGACCTGAGACGTACCTCCCTGGACTACATGAAGAGAGACTTAGAGGAGCTCTCTGACCATGTAGCCCAGGCTGGTATGTCCCTGACCTTGAGTAGCATCTTGCCCTCACCTAGAATGATGCCAGAGTATAAAGACAAAATGATCAGTTTCAACAATTGGATAAAGTATTGGTGTCATTCAAAGGGGATCCAGTGTCTGTCAGCCTGGGATGACATGCTCGACAAGCCACGTTGCTTCGCTGGGGACGGCTTGCACCTGTCACCCTTAGGCTTTCGTATACTGGCCAAGGCTCTTGCCACCCCCATAGTGCCTTTTTTAGGCAAGGCTCAAAGGACAAACCCACCTCCATAGACAACCCAAAGATAAAAAAAAGTACAGTTTTGTACCTACCATAAATGTAGATGTTCGAGGATCCACATTGCTGCAGTCCTAACAATTGGGTAGTCCGCTGTCCCAGTCGGCCCGAATACCAAAGTATATGGCTGACGTCGGTCAAGGCGCATTAGTCTGACGTCAGGACGTCAGGGTACTAATGCGCATGACCGACGTCATATCCTCAGTCTTTTCTTGCCCCAGATGTCAGAAGACCCTAAAAAGACAAGGCCAAAACCAAAAACACCAAACACTCCTGCACCAAAGATATGTACAATATATACAAAATTACAAGAGTATAACCTCCCCCACACAACCACCCCTAAACACAGAGGGGAAGGAGGGAGGGTAAATTGGACTGCAGCAATGTGGATCCTCGAACATCTACATTTATGGTAGGTACAAAACTGTACTATGTTCTTCATCCCACATTGCTGCAGTCCTAACAATTGGGTAGAATCCCAAAGCAGAGGTAAGGGAGGCTGGCAAATCATAAAGAAGCAGGAGCTGTTAACATGCCTTGCAAAATAGCTGTGGCAAAACCAGCCCTAGATTTAGAGTAGAGAGGAAGGTGGTAATGCTTAGAGAAAGTATGCACTGAACTCCAAGTAGCTGCCTCCAAAATATCCTTAGTTGCCACCCCCCTTAGAAATGCAGTTGGAAGTGGCAGTAGCCCTAGTGGAATGAGGCCTAATCCCAGCTGGAATCTCCTTGCCATGATGGGAATAACAAAATGCAATGCAAAACCCAATCCACTTAGAAATAGTTTGTTTTGACACAGGCTTGCCCTGAGAACTCAAAGCAAAAGAAACAAACAACTGCTGAGACTGCCTAAAATCCTTAGTCCTGCTTAAATAATAACGCAACTGCCTGTGTACATCTAAAGTGTGCAAAATCTTTTCCCCCTTATTTTGGGGATCTGCATAGAAAGTAGGCAAATGAATAGTTTGGTTTAAAGCCACACTAGAAACCACCTTAGGCATAAAAGAAGGATTAGTACGTAATGATACCCTATCCTTATGGAAAATCAAAAAAGGCTCTACCGCCATAAGGGCCTGTAATTCAGAAACCCTTCTTGCAGAAGTAATGGCCAACAAAAAAGCAGTCTTCCATGACAAGTATTTCAATTCAGCAGTAGCCGCAGGCTCAAAAGGTTGTAGAGTAAGTTTCTCCAACACAAAATTGAGATCCCAAGCAGGAGTAGGAGCTCTACGTGGGGTCTTATATTCTTTGCCCCTCTAAGAAATTGCTTGAACAAAGGATGCGAAAACAATGGTGGGTCACAATCATAGTGAGCTGAAATTGCTGCAGCATGAATTTTAATGGAAGAGAAAGACAAACCTTTGTCCAATAACTCAGTAAGATATTGAAGAGCCACACTCAAATTAGGCTCAGAAATCTCCAAATTCTTTGCTGCACTCCAAAATAAAAATCTCTTCCATTTTTCATGCGTACACTTTCCTTGTACTAGGTCTTCTGGCTTCCATAATCACATTTAAAACTTGTTGAGGAAGCTGAGACCTGCTGTGTTTCAAAACAGAATATGCCAGGCTGTTAGATGAAGAGAGTGAAGCTTGACATTGAGCAGGTGACCGTCCCTCTGAGACAACAGGTGTGGAATCAAAGGTAAAGGCCATGGAGGCTTCCTTACCAGACTCCTCAGTAATGGGTACCAGTGTTGCCGAGGCCAATCTGGAGCTATTAAAATCATCCTTGGCTTGTCTTGTCTTACCTTTAGGAGCACCTTTGGGAGAAGAGGCAGAGGTGGAAAGGCATACACATGAAGATTTTTCCAACTGAAAGAAAGAGCATCCACTTTCCAAGCTGTGTGATGAAACCTCTGTGCAAAACTTTGGCAGCTGGTGGTTTAGTGGAGAAGCGAACAGATCTATGTCTGGAGTTCCCCATGACACTGTCAATTTCCGAAATACATGAAGATCCAGTTTCCACTCGTGGGGATCCATGATTTGTCTGCTTAACACATCTGCTAAGGAGTTCTGTGCTCCAGGCAGAAACCTTGCCTGAAGAGTTAGTTGCAAGCTGAGCGCAGTCTCCCATAAAATCACTGCTTGCCTGCATAACGGGTAAGAATGTGTTCCCCCTTGTTTGTTGATGTACCACATGACAGTTGTGTTGTCTGTTAGAATCAACACCTGCCCTGGAAGAAGTAACTCCTTGAAAGCCATTAATGCAAACTGGACTGCTAACATCTCCTTCATGTTGATATGTAGATGCTGTAGTCTGGCAGGCCACTTGTCTTGTATCCACTTTCCATTTAGATGAGCTCCCCAAGCAATGTCTGAGGCATCTGTCGTTAGAATCTGACTCGCCTCTGGCCGGGTCACAGAGAGTCCCTTGTTTAGGTGACATTCCTGAGCCCACCACAAAAATTCCTGTTGAATGCAAGGTATTATTTGAATGACAGTGTCCAAATCCTGGCAGTGCTGTGTCCATACATTTTTGAGATACCATTGCAGCTTCCTCATATGCAGTTTGGCATTGGGAAGCACCAGAATACAAGATGCCATGAACCCTAAGGCTTGAAGGACTGTCCTTGCAGTCAGCCCGGACTGAAGAGATAGTTGATGGAAGTAAATGGAAAGATTCTTTTGTTTGTCCGGGGTTAAAAGGCCATCTGGGCTGCTGTATTCAGTCTCACACCCAGAAAGCACATGTCTTGAGAGGGTACTAGACTGGACTTTATTTCGTTCACAGAATACCCTAGGCATCTTAGCACTGCTATCACATATTCCAAATGCTGTAAAAGGTCTTCCTTTTCTTGAGCCAGAATCAGGCAGTCGTCCAAGTAAGGATAGATTTGTATTCCTTTTAGCCTGAAGTAAGCTATCACTGGAGTCAGAACCTTTGTGAATACTCTGGGCGCAGTAGATAAGCCAAAGGGCAATGCAGAGAACTGATAATGGGAATTTCCAGCTCGAAAACGCAGATACTTCCTGCAACTTAGTCTGATAGGCACATGAAGGTAAGCCTCCTTGAGATCTAAAGTTACCATCCAGTGATCTTTGTCCAGCAGAGGTAAAAGCTGTTGTAACGTCAACATTTTGAACTTGGGAATGTCCAGATAAGTGTTGAGGATAGATAAATCCAAAATTGGTCTCCACGTGTTCCCCTTCTTTGGTACTAGGAACAGGCGAGAATAAAATCCTAGGCCCCTTTCTGGCACAGGAACCGGCTGAATGGCCCCTATTTGGAGTAACAGAGAAATTTGCTTGTGAGCCTCTTTTCTTTGTAGAGGAGGAATGTCTGGCATGCCTTTGAAAGGAGGCAAGGTATGGAAATAAAACCTGTAACCGTGGTGAATAATATCCAAAACCCATCTGTCTTGCGTAATTAAATCCCAATTTTCTTTGAAAAGAGCCAGCCTTCCTCCCAAAGGTGCTGCCAGACGAGAATGTACTGGCAGCTGAAAAGGCAGGTCATTGGGTCTGTTCTGAAAGGACTGACCCCTGCCCTCACCAGAAGTCTGAGCAGGTGAACTCCCTGTTCTAGGCCTAAAAGAACCTTGAGCTCTGCCCCTACCACGTCTAGACCTACCCCTAGACTGGGAATCATAAGCAGGATATGTCCATCCCTTAGTAGGCCAATTTCTACTAAACCTCGGAGGCTGCACCTGCAAAAAATCTTTAACAGTTTGCATAGACTTAGCCTTGTCCTCCATTTTCTTTAAAACTGCTTCCACAGGCGAACCAAACAACACGTCAGACTGTAATGGAGCATCCAAAATCCTTGTCTTAACATGCTCAGCTAAATTCTGATCCCTCAACCAGGCGTGCCTACGAAGAACAGAACCAGTGGCAGCCACCCTCGAGGAGGCCTGCACAGCATCAAAACCACATTGCAAGGAATGCTTACCCACCTGTTCAGACACATGAACTAAATCCTGCAACTCTTTACACTCAATACCTTCCGCCAGAGCATCCACCTTAGACTTCAATTGTGAAAGGAGATAATTTTGATATTTTAACATGTGAAACTGGCAATTCAACGCCCTCATGGCTAAAGTGGAAGAAGTATACACTTTCTTTCCCCATCTATCCAAAGCCCTTGCCTCTTTATCAGGAAGAACAGGATTTTTAACAACAGAAGCCTTAACACCTTTAGGCCCCTGAGAGACAGTTTCCGGGTCTGCCCTAGGACTCTTAAAAAGATACTTATGAGCTTCAGGCACCCTATAGTACCTATCTGGTTTAACTGGGGTAGGAGGCAAAGAATCAGGGTTCAGGGAAGCCTCTGCAAAAACATCTTCCACCACATTCAGAACAGGAGGTATAGCTAAAGGCCTATGCTGGGGTAAAAACAAGAATTCCCTAAGCCTCTTCCTGGAATCAGAGAAATCTTGACCTTCCCATTTAAAATGCTCCCTCATGGAATGAAGAGTCTCTGAAAATGAAAAATCCTCAGGAGGAGAAGCTGAAGGAGTAGAATCATCCACATCAGAATCAGAATAAGGAGGATACTTCTGCAAGTCTTCAGCCGAAGACTCAGAAGCCTCCGAACACTGCTCAAAACTCTCAAACTCAGGTTCCACCCTAGGCCTCTTATCAGGAGGGGGCATAGAACCTCTAATCATAGTAATCAAATCCTCTGCCATTTTAAGCATATGTTTCTTAGGCAAAGATCCTGAAGAGCTAGGAGAAACCCCCACTGAAGTTAAACCTGGCCTGCCTCTCAAAGAAGCCTTGGAAACAGAAGGGGAGGCTCTAACCACCTTAGGAAGAGAGGGAAGAACAGCCACCTGAGAAGCCCCTTCAGCCTGGCCTACCTCCTGAGAGGACACATCCTGTAACAGTAAAGTCTCTCCCTGAGACTCCAAAGAAACTCCTGGCAGAACCTCCGGCTCCACTGAGCCTTCTAAAGAACCGACGTCCGGGACTGTCGGTTCTTCCAATCTAGGCTTTGCTGCTTTGTCCTTGCGCTTTTGGCGAAGCGGGCCGGAGCATCCGGCGGCATTTTATAATTACAACGCTTCCCAAAACTAACCTGGCACAGTCTAACCTTCTCTTAATAGTGCGTTTGTTAAATCTAGCACAAGAGCGGCATCCAACAACGTCGTGCTCAGGCCCTAAACAAGGTATACACAAGGTATGGTAATCCCTATGAGGTATCTGTTTCCCACAAGAAATACAGTTATTCACTTTTTCTGACATCCGGTTAAATACTGAGGCAAGAAAAAAAACCAAAATATTCCCCAACGGGGTACTTAGCCAACTTTGATTCGGTCTGAAACTCCGACTTCAGAAAATTTCAGAACGCCAACCTGCACTCGCAAAACTGCTTCTGCATCGGACCATGCGGCAAAAAAGACTGAGGATATGACGTCGGTCATGCGCATTAGTACCCTGACGTCAGACTAATGCGCCTTGACCGACGTCAGCCATATACTTTGGTATTCGGGCCGACTGGGACAGCGGACTACCCAATTGTTAGGACTGCAGCAATGTGGGATGAAGAACATCTAAAGGTAATGCTACTCAATGCCAGAAGTCTAAACCTCAAGATGCACGCACTCGTGATTCTCCTCGGTATGGAGAAAATTAATGTCTGTGCAGTAACAGAAACCTGGTTCAAGGCTCCTGAGAGCACCCCAGCACTACCAGGTTATAACTCATACCATGCGTTTCGGCCCCAAAACTCGGTCCGAAGCACAAAAGGAGGGGGGAGTATCTATATTCATCAAAGATACCTACACCTCCAGGTTAGTGGCACTGCACGAAGCATTGGAAACCATCCATGTGCAACTAACAGCTGGCAAAACTGCCTTTCAGTTTATAGCCTGCTACAGAACACGCTCCCTATTACAAGAACCCCACTTGGCATTCCTGAGAACATTGGAGAATATGAAGATCTCTCCAAACGCTAGGTTATTGGGTGACTTCAACTACCCAAACATTGACTGGGAAAACTACTCAAGCCCAAACACCCTCACCCAACGGTTCCTTGAATTTATAAACTCTAACGCAATGGAACAACTGGTCACTACTCCCACAAGAGGGAACATATTGGACCTGGTCATCACCAACATGGGGACTCTATGTTCCACACCAGAGGTAAACCCCTCATTGGTAAGATCAGACCATAAACAAATTTCCCTTGACATCCATATCCTGTCCCCACCCCCAGCCAAGGAAATCACTGTAAAGAATTTCTCCAAAGCCAACTTTACACTTCTCAAGACTGAGGTGGAATCCTTCAAAGCCCCTGGGCCAAAGGATAATACACAGCCCAATCCGCAGAATCCTTTACAAATGCATTCTATGAGCACCTGCAGGAATGCATGGATCGTGCTATCCCAAATAAAATCAAGACTCACTCCTCCAAAAACAGGAGACCGGTCTGGTGGACGCCAGCCATAAATAAGCTATACAACAGAAGGAGGAAGCTACTACATGACACAGCAAAATCCCAAAAAGGGAAGGCATCTCTGATCAGTATTAGCAAGAAACTTCGATCCCTCATAAAATCATCAAAGGCCAGTTTCGAAAGAAAAATTGCCCTAGACACTAAAGATAATCACAAGGCCTTCTTTAGTTATGTCAGAAACATGGGTGGAAACTCCCAGATATGCTCTGAATTGTTGCATAACGGTACAAAATATACCGAACCTACAGACATAGTCAACATCCTGGCAGACAGATTCAGCGCAAACTTCTCCCCCCCCCAAAGGAGCAAACGCCTATCCCAACTGAATGTAACCTCCCTGACATCACAGATGCACAGGTGAAAGCTGCCCTCTCCAAAGCAAAAAACACAGCATCTATGGGACCGGACGGTGTACCAGGCTTTGTCTTACACTAGCTCCAAGAAGAATTGAACCCTCACATTAAGTCACTGTTCAAACTTAGCCTTACTACAGGATATGTACCCAAAGAATGGCGTACAGCTACAGTGGTCCCACTCCACAAAGGTGGTGCCACAACGGCCCCGGAAACTATTGCCCCATAAGCCTGACTAGTCTGGTCTGTAAAGCTATGGAGCATATTATCATGGAACTCAAAGACATTGGGAGCCTCCAGACACTGGACCCTACCCAATTCGGCTTTAAGGGCAGATCTTGCCTCTTAAACCTAGTTGATTTCTTTGAAACAGTTACCAAAGCCATAGATGAGGGCAAGGTAGTCCACACAGCCTACCTGGACCTCGCAAAAGCCTTCGACACAATACCCCACTCAGGCATCATAAATACGCTTACCAGCTTAAATATCAACCTCTATATCACAAGATGGGTTGCAAACTGGCTCAGAGATGGAACCTACATGGTCAGAATCGCAGGTGCCATGTCCGAATCCAAACCAGTTACAAGTGGCGGCCCACAGGGCTCAGTTCTGGGACCTCTCTTTTTCGGTATATACTTCTCTGAGGTTCAGGCTAACACGGGGGGATTATGGCTAACAAAGTTCGCAGATGACTGCAAACTGGTGGCCATAACCGAATCTCCAGCTGACACAAGCATCCACCAAAAGGGTCTCACAGAGACGGATGCTTGGTGCCAGAACCACGGCCTCAAGCTAAATGCTAAAAAGTGCATAGTCATCCCCTTTGGGAAAAACAAGGTGCCCACAAATTACCACATAGGTGGTAATCCATTAAGTACGGAAGTAATTAAGAGATTTGGGGACCAACATAGATGGTAATCTCTCCTTTAATAATCATGTTGCCAAAGTGGTTAGAAAGACCTTCTATATAGCCCACCTTATCACGAAAGGGTTCGCATCTAGATCAAGAGAGGTCATTGTGCCCCTCTACTAGTCACTCATCAGGCCGATAATTGAATACAATGCCACGGATGTACCTTACCAGACACGTGCAGCAACTGGAGAGACCCCAAAAGTACCTCACCAAGAGGATCATGGGCTACAAACAGATGTCCTATGCAGCTCGACTAAAGAAACTCCAGCTCTACTCAGTTGCTTACCGCCTACTCAGAGGCGACCTATGCCTGACGTACAAAGCCATGTCAAACCCAGAATTAATGGACATACTCCACCTCAAAAAATCCAAGTCCCTTAGAGCTACACGCTCCAGGGACCTAAACCTCAGCACGAAAATAAATAGGACATGCTGGAAGGACAGATTCATTTCCCAGAGGCTCCCCTCACTCTGGAATAGAATCCCAATTCATGTTACACGTAGCCCCTCGCTGACACTCATCAAGCGAAATTTGGATGCGTGGATGGGAAATCGCAAATTCACCCCTGGGATCTCTCCTGTGTCCCTGCTAGACAGAGGCACAGTAAACTAATCTTAAAAGGGTACCTTCTGTGACCTACTTTACAGAGGCACAGTAGGCTAATCTAATAGGGAGGCGGAAGCCAAATACACTCTGGCTAGGCTTATAAATACCCTAGGGCAGATAGCCTAGTATCTACCTATGAACCAAAGCAACGGAGGGCAAGACTGCACACACAGCTTACCTCAATCTGGCCAAGGCTTTTGATACAATACCCCATTCATGCACTACAGACAAGCTCACTAAATTAGGTACAAATCCTTTTATCACTCATCGGATAACCAACTGGCTCACTGATAGGACCGAGGAGGTCAAAACAGGGGAGGCCACCTCCACCAACAGGCCAATCACTAGCAGTCTTGTAATGGACCCGGTCCCTTTTTGGCATCTATTTCTCTGACGTGGAAGCAAATGCTCAAGGTTAATGGGCAAGGTTACGGATTGTACGTTTTTTTTTTTTTTTTTTGGGGGGGGGGTTATCTACTCCTCCGCAGACACTAGCATTCAAGAAGGCCCATCTCCAACTAGAAAATGGTGCCTAAGCCACGGCCTTCAATTCAGTGCCAAGAAAAACACTTGTACCCTCTGATAAGAACCATCCAAGCTAATTACCATGCTGATTAATTGCCCCTAATATTTGACAGTGGTTAGAGATCTGAGTACGTACATAGACAGTAGCCTTACCTTCGACCAACACGTGGTCAAAGTGGTGAGGAAATCCTTTTACGTTGCTCAATTTAAGGGCATGGCATCCAGGTCCAAAGCGGTCATTATCCCACTGTACTCTACCCTTATCAGAGCAATCAAAATACAATGTTCCCTTTAGTATGTACCTGACCAGGCATATACACAGCAACTGAAGCAGCCTAAGAGGTTCTTTTCAAAAGGATACTAGGCATAACATACCTGCCTTAAGCAGAGCACCTTAAAGCCCTGTCCCTCTACTGGGTCTCCTATATACTGCTGAGGGGTGATTTGTGCCCGACTTACAAAGCATCTGGAAACCCCACACTTATGAAGCTCCCGCATACTGGTTAAGTACCAGAAATACAAGGTCTAGGGAGCTGAACTGTCTTGACAAACAACATGGTGGAGAGACGTGTCCCAGAGACTGCCCCTACCAAGAAACAGGCTTCCTTCCCATCCATGTGAAGCTGAGTTTGTCTATTACCCAATTAAGTATAACCTAGACAAGTGGACAGGGAATAGAAAATTTACACCAGGCTTGGCACCCATGTCTTTTATGGACAGAGATAGCCTGTTAATGGCTGGCCTTCAATGTCCAATTCGGATAGTCATTCTTTTAGAAAAACTTGGCTAGACTTAGAAAGGCCCCCTGGGTCATTACCCAAGTAACAAAACATCAATCTAAGAAAATGGAAATTTGAGACTCGTGACCATGATAACTGAAATGTAAACTTTTGCTAAAGTTAAATTGACAGCTCTGTATCATTTGGCAATGTTTTTTGGAAGAGCAGTATGTCTCCCAGGATTATGAGTGCATCTCAAGATCTACCACAGGAGTCCTACACATGTGCCTGTGGGACTCTAGCACTCTGTAGAACCTGTATGGCTTCTGGGGACAGGATTTGGGAGTCGAATGTGTCCTAAATATCATCCACCACTTCCAGTGGAGAAATAGACAAGAGGTTTCATCTCAGGAAGACCAATAAAATGAAGCTCGTTTCTGACCACAAATATTCTCAACTGAAGGGCAATTTATCAAAGTGAAGATGTGAGATGGTGACAAGGTTATCAGACTCCCGAGATGGCATATGACCCTGTGTAATGCTGGTCTACTTACATAGGTTCATACTAGGCTATCTGCCCTAGGGCATTTATAAGCCTAGCCAGAATGTGTTTGGCTTTCACCACCCATTTTAAATTTATTTTGCTATGCCCTTTTTCGAGGTTAGTAACTGTGCCTCTAACAGTGACACAGAAGTGATACCCGGGGTAAACCAACGATCTCCCATCCACTCATCAAGATTCCTCTTGAAGAGAGTCAATGAGGGACTCTGCCTAACCTGGACTGAGATTTTATTCCAGAGTGAAGGGAGCCTCTGGGTTATGAATCTGTCCCTCCAGCATGTCCTACTTATTTCAGTGCTGAGGTTCAAGTCTCTCGAGCGCGTAGCTCGATGGGATTTGGATTTTCTGAGGTGCAGCATTTCCATTAATTCTGGGTTGGACATGGCTTTATACGTCAGGCACAGATCGCCTCTGAACAGGCGGTATGCCACTGAGTAGAGCTGGAGTTTCTTTAACCGGGCAGCATATGGCATCTGTTTGAGCCCTTTGATCCTCTTGGTGAGGTACTTTTGGGGTCTTTCCAGTTGCTGCAGGTGTCTGGTAAGGTACATCCCAAAAGGGGCATTGTACTCAATTATGGGCCTGATGAGGGATGAGTAAAGAGGCACGATGACGTCCCCTGATCTAGATGTGAATCCCTTCATGATTAGGTGGGCTATATAAAATGTTTTTCTAACCACTTGGTGGCCACGTGGTTGTCAAATGAGAGATTGCTAATCAACTTGGGTCCCCAGGTCCCTAATTACCTCTTCTGTACTTAATGGATTACCCACCTATGTGGTAATTTGTGGGCACTTTGTTTTTGCCAAAGGGGATGACTATACACTTTTTGGCATTTAGCTTGAGGCCATGGCTCTGGCACCAGTTGTCTGTTTCTATGAGGCCCTTTTGGAGGATGCTTGTCTCGGCTGGAGAGTCGATTATGGCGCCCAGTTTGCAGTCATCTGCGAACTTGGTCAGCCACAGTCCTTCCATGTTGGCCTGTACCTCCGAGAAATATATACCGAACAAGAGAGGTCCCAGGACTGAGCCTTGTGGGACACCACTTGTAACTAATTTGGAGTCTGACATGGCTCCAGCAATTCTAACCATGTGGGTTCTGTCCTTGAGCCAATTTGCAATCCATCTAGTGACATAGGGGTTTATATTTAAGCTGGTGAGCTTATCTATAATGCCCGAGTGGGGTATTGTATCGAAGGCTTTTGCGAGGTCCAGGTAGGCTGTGTGGACCACCTTCCCCTCGTCAATGGCCTTGGTGACTGTTTCAAAGAAATCAACCAGGTTTAAGAGGCAGGATCTTCCCTTAAAGCCAAACTGGGTAGGATCCAGTGTTTGTAGGCCCCCAACATCTTTATTTATGAGGTCCATGATGATCCTTTCCATAGCTTTGCAGACCAAGCCAGTCAGGCTTATGGGGCGATAGTTTCCAGGATCCGTTGAGGCACCACCTTTATGGAGAGGGACCACTGTTGCTGTACGCCACTCTTTGGGCACATATCCTGTAGTAAGGCTGAGATTGAACAGTAGTTTTATGTTTGGGTTTAGCTCTTCTTGGAATTCATGTAGGACGCAGCCTGGGACACCGTCTGGTCCCATTGATGCTGTGTTTTTTGCTTTGGAGAGGGCGGCTCTTACCTGAGCATCTGAGATGTCAGGGGGGCAGCACTCTGCTGGGATAGATATTTATCCTTTTGGTGGGGAGGGAGAAGTTTGCGCTGAACCTGTCAGCTAGGATGTTGGCAAGGTCTGTGGGTTCTGTGTATTTTTTGTCATTTTGGACTAATTCTGAGCATATCTGGGAATTACCACCCAGGTTCCTAACAATTAAAGAAAGCCTTGTGATTATCCTTAGTGTCCTGTGCAATTTTTCTCTCGAAGCTGGCCTTAGACAATTTTGTGTGTGCCCGTAGTTTTTTGCTAATACTGATCAGTGATGCCTTCCCTTTTTGGGATTTTGCTCTATCATTTAGTAGCTTCCTCCTTCTATTGTATAGTTTGTTTATGGCTGGGGTCCACCAGACAAGACGTCTGCCTTTGGAGGATTGGGTCTTGGTTTTATTTGGGATCGCATGATCCATGCATTCCTGAAGGTGTTCATAGAATGCGTTTATAAAGGATTCTGCGGTCTGGGCTGTATTTTCCACAGGCTCGGGGGCTTTGAAGGATTCCACCTTAGTTTTGAGGAGTGTGAAATTTGCTTTAGAGAAGTTTTTCACTGTGGTTTTCTGGGCAGGGGGTGGGATCGGGATGTGAATATCCAGTGAGATTAGTTTATGGTCTGATCTTACCAGTGAGGGATACACTTCTGGTCTGGAGCATAGAGTCCCCATGTTGGTGATGATCAGGTCCAGTATGTTTTCCCCTCTTGTGTGAGTGGTAACAAGTTGTTCCATAGCATTTGAGTTTATAAATTCTAGGAACCTTTGGGCTAGGGTGTTGGAGCTAGAGTAATGCTCCCAGTCTATGTTTGGGTCGTTGAAGTCGCCCAATATAATGGTGTTTGGAGAGACCTTCATATTTTCCAGGGTTCTCAGGAAGGCCGAGTGGGGTTCCTGGGTTTGGGAGGGTGGTCTGTAGCAGGCTATAAACTGGAAGGCAGTTTTACCCACTGTTAGTTGCACATGGATAGTCTCTGATGCTTCGTGCTTTGCCACCAACCTGGAGGTGTGGGTATCTTTGATGAATATCGATACTCCCCCTCCTTTTGTGGTTCGGTCCAAGTTTTGGGGCCAAAAAGCATGGTATGAGGTATAACCTGGTAGTGCTGGAGTGCTCTCGGGAGTCCTGAACCAGGTTTCTGTTACTGCACAGATATCGATGTTCTCCATGCTAAGGAGAGTTTTGAGTGCGTGCATCTTGAGATTTAGACTTCTGGCGTTGAGTAGCATTACTCAGTTTCTTATCCCTTGTTGATACCTATGGAGGTGGGTTTGTCTTTTGAGCCTTGCCTAAAAAAGGCACTATGGGGGTAGCAAGAGCCTTTGCCAATATCCGAAAGCCCAGGGGTGACGGGTGCAAGCCGTCCCTAGCGAAGCATCATGGCTTGTCGAGCATATCATCCCAAGCTGACAGACATTGGATCCCCTTTGAATGACACCAGTACTTAAGCCAATTGTTGAAAGTGATCATCTTGTCTTCATACTGTGGCATCATTCTTGGTGAGGGTAAGATGCTACTCAAGGTCAGGGTCATACCGGCCTGGGCTACATGCTCAGAGAGCTCCTTTATGTCTCTTTTCATGTAGTCCAGGGAGCTACGTCTCAGGTCATTCACACCAGCATGGACAATGACCGAGTCATATTTGTACTTGCCTTGGAGTGACCCGAGTGCTTGTGTTATGTGGCTGATCCTACCGCCCGACAGGCTGCTCACGGTGACCCTCTCCTTGTTCAGCCTGGTGAGCGGGACGTCAGTGTGCCTGACGATAGAGTCACCTATTACAAGTGTATCAGGTGTGTTTAGTCTTAAGGGCTGTGACTGTTCGGCACACTGGCTTTGTGAGATGTGTTGCACATGTTTTGTTTTGGGGTAGCGGCTGCTTGGGTGTCTGCTTTGGAGGTCTCTGCTGCTTCGGAAGATCTTTATTTAGAGCCTCCGAGTATGTTTTTGTGTGATTATGTGTTTGGTTTGCTGTCGTGGTAGGTCTATGTGAGACTGGAATTGTAGTGAGTGTGGTTTCCTTCTCCTCCTGCCCGGTTATGCCAGTACTGAGTTGAGAGAGCTTAGCCTCCAGTTTGGCTACATGGTTGCATCTCTCACATGTGTTGGAATTTGTTGGGAGGAGGAGAGGGTTGTCTGTGTACATGAGGCAGTTGTAACATTGCCTCAAGATTCCCAAATTCACCAGCTGGACCGGAGAGGAGATTGACAACTCACCTTTGGACATGCTAGAATAATATTGGGAATTCCTTAATAATTGAAAACAAGGGCCAGTGGGGAGTGAGGGTGTAGTGCTTTTAATTTTTAGTGCTGACTTATAAAATTGCTTTAGTGAGCAAGTGCCAGGTAACTTAAGTGCAATGTGTTACAAGTAACTTAAATGCAAAAACGACAAACAGTAACTTTCTTTCAAGTGAAACAAGGAAATAAGTACAGTAAGCAATGCAGATATCACTAGTGATCCACAGAAGCGCTGAGAAGCCGCGTATTAGGTGGAATTAGTGTTCCAGGGAAATAACAAGCGAACAACAAGCATATAAACAAAGCTAGATTCAGCAGGCCTGGATCTAGTTTATGCTACAGCAAACAAGGTGTACCAGTTTCAGTAAGATACAGTTCAAATATTCAGGCACTATAAATTTTTAACCAGAAATTCCCAGCTCAGAAGGGCAGAGTCCAGCCTCTTCTCCCACAAGAGTGCAGACCACAAACCTTCTTAATGTAAAATAACTGGCCTGAAGCCCAAGTGCTTAAACCAGAACTAATACACTAAGAATAACAGACACTGGGCTCTCAATCAGCAGTTCCCAACTTAGAAGGATGAAAGCTACCCGTCCTGCCACCACAGTGCATGCCACAAACCTTTCTAATGTATAACAACTGGTCTGAAGCCCAAGTGCTTAATCCAAAAGACTTAGAATGATAGCTACACATTAATCAAGTTATTACCAAGCAGTAATAAATACAACTGAATACTTTAGAGAATGCCTGGATTAGTGCTCAAGTTACACAAACAAAGCTAGATCCAGCAGGCCCGAATCCAGTCTATGCCACAGCAAACAAGGCGCACCAACTTCAGTAAGAAGCAGTTCAGATATGCATGCACTATAAACCTTTAACCAGAAATTCCCAGCTCAGAAGGGCAGAGTCCAGCCTCTCCTCCCACAAGAGTGCAGACCACGAACCCTCAATGTATTATGCCAACTGGTTCTCTGTCATAGGAGCCTGAAGAATCCTGTGGGGATTTTTTTTTTTTTTTTTTAAATACAGCAGTAGGCTCTTTTACAGTCTTAGTTGCCTAGAGCTTATGAATTCCATAAGATCCTCTGCAAGCCAGAGTAAGTCTTGTGGGTACATCTGAGAATGGTCAGCCTGAGGCTCAAGCAACTGTTGCCAAAACATGCTGCCAGGCTACACTTTGGTGGCTTGAGCCTAAAATTTGGTCTCTTCAGGAAGTTATGTCTCAAGTCCCAGGCACTTGGCACTTCAGCTGTGACTTAAATCTGGTCCCCTGGGACCTCCTCATGGATATAGACATGGGTTATTGTTCTTAGCCTTAGGAACGTGGATCCAGGCATCAGACGTAGATGCTTGCCCAACTGACACCTGGACGAACAACCTGAGCAAATATTAAGGCAGCTGTAGATACTGCCTCCAATGAAGTTTCACCAGAGACCTCTGTACCACATATGAGTATCAGAGAAGGCAGCAACACCACCAGTCCTTCAACTACCTGAAGACTGAGAGGGCTGTCTGACAAAGGTTGGCATCCAGTTCTTTAGTTTCTGGGAGCTTCTCTTTGGTCTAACATGGGATTTTGACTGAAGGACTAACACCACAGCAGGCATAGGCCACTGATGCCCTTTATGCTGCTCTAGGTACTTTTGTAGAGACTTGGACTATTCTTAATTTTACGAGTACTGAAATAAGCTCACTGGGGACAATCTGGCACGTGATGCTCTGGACCCAGACAGAAGCAGAGAGTTGAAGTCCTCATCGGGATTCTGAGTTCCACACATCAAAACATTTGCCTATTAAAAAAGCAATTCAACTAAAACAGCAATGTCATCGTTCCCCACCAACACAGAGTACTTTAAGAAATTATTTTGGCTTTGGACCAAATGACAAAGTGACAGATACTGAAGCTTTATACTTGGAATGCAAAAAAAGAACAGAAGGGTGCCAGCCCTCGACCCTTTGTATGCCAGCATCTTGACATTGGAAGGTAGGGTTTCTGCTAAGCCAGGGAGAGGGGAAGTCCCTGGTATTCAGGTTAGCCTCGAGCTTGCCGGGCAGGAATATAAAGAGGAACTACAACAGTGAAGAATGATCACCTCAGTAAAATGAAAAAACTAAACATGTTCAACCATTAATCAGGAAGGATATATATATAAGGTCTGCAAAGAACTTAAATTAAAATGAGTAATGCTTAATAAGAACTGACATTATGAAATTCTTTGCACAAGACTTTTTTCAACCAAGACTGTAGCACCCAGGGGTGGAAGTTAATGAAAAGCTGGTCGGATTTTCAGAAAGACAGTCTTGTCCAGGTAGAATCTCAGTTGTCAAATGAACATCTACAGAATGCAGGATCCTCTCACTGGTTTTGTGAGCAGAGAAAGAAGGTGGGTAGTTGAATAGATTAAGAGTTAGTTAACCAATTTGGGCATAAAGGATGGGTTACTTCTAAGGAATACCCTGTCTTTATGAAAAACTAAGAAGGGGGAACAGCCATCACAGCGCTGAGTTCTGACACCCTTCTAGCTGAAATTAGGGCCACCAGCAAAACTGTTTTCCATGAGCAATGCTTGAGGGAGGCTGAAACAGCAGGTTCAAGGGGGGCAATGTCCATTTCAGCAGAACAAAGCAGAGGTCTGAAGGAGGAGGGATGGGTTTCCTGGGAGGTCTAATGTAGAGGACGCCTTTAAGGAAAGTACAGTTGTGTGCACTTACCATAAATGTAGATGTTAGAGTGTATTCACTGTTGCAGTCATTACATTTGGGGTAATCTGCTGGCAGGATGCCCTCAAGTCGGCCTGATTAACAAAGTCTTGGGTCCTGCGTTGGTTGTTGTCCCTTCTTCCATGACGTCAGGTCAGGAGTATAAAACATGCAGCAGACGCCATTACATCAGTTTTTCTTGCCCCAGATGCCAGGTGCCCCCAAATGGGAAGCAAATAAAATTAAAAACACAAAAATATACCTCCAACCAAAAGCAAATACACCAAAAAGGCTTTTAAGCATAGTAAAATAAAGTAGAGGCATAGTCAGAGAAAAACAGGGGGCTGGAGGGAGGGTAACCAGGACAGCAACAGTGAATACACTCGAACATCTACATTTAGGGTAAGTGTACACAACTGTACTATGTTCTTTGTGTTTCACTGTTGCAGTCATTACATTTGGGTAGATTCCCAAAGCTAAGGTTGGGAGGAGGAATTTATACAGCATTAGGACCAGCTATAAGGCCTTGCAAGACAGCAGTGGCAAAGCCAGCTCTGGATTTAGAGAAAATTGGTAAATGATAATGCTTAGTGAAAGTATGTACAGAACTCCAGGTAGCAGCTTCTAGAATATCCCTGGTAGGAACACCTCTGAGAAAGGCTGCAGAAGTAGATGCAGCCATGGTGGAATGAGATCTGATCCCCTGGGGGATAGGTTTTCCATGGTGCTTACAGCAAAAATGAATGCAATGGCTTATCCGTTTAGAAATGGTTTGTTTTGAAACAGCCTTCCCCTCTGCCCCAGCAGCAAATGCTACTAGCAATTGTTCAGATTTTCTTCAAAATTTAGTTCTGTCCAAGTAGAGTCTAAGTTGTCTGTGAATGTCCAAGGAATGCAGAATCCGTTCCCCTTTGTTCTGTGGATTGGGATAGAAGGTTGGCAAATGAATGGACTGATTAAGAGCCACACTGGAGACCACCTTGGGCATGAAGGATGGACTGGTCCTCAGAGACACCCTGTCCGTATGAAAGATGATGAAAGGCTCCACTGCCATAAGGGCCTGTAATTCAGATATCCTTCTAGCTGAAGCGATTGCTAAAAGGAAGGCCGTTTTCCAAGAAAGAAATTTTAAGTCTGCAGTAGCAGCTGGCTCAAAAGGAGGTAGAGTGAGCTTCTTCAAATCAAAGTTAAGGTCCCAGGCAGGGGTAGGAGCTCTCCTGGGTGGTCTCAAGTTCTTTGCCACTCTGAGATACTGCTTGAGCAGGGGGATGAGAAAAAGAGGGGTGGGTTCTGTGTTATAGTGAGCTGAAATAGCTGAAGCGTGGATTTTAATAGAGGAAAAAGACAGGCCCTTGTGAAGCATCTCAGTTAAGTATTGCAAAACCTGA
Source organism: Protopterus annectens (assembly GCF_019279795.1). NCBI lineage: Eukaryota > Metazoa > Chordata > Ceratodontiformes > Protopteridae > Protopterus > Protopterus annectens. Next base: position 1,808,202,507 of record NC_056737.1, on the reverse strand, counting down.
GGTAAATTGAGTGTTGCTGTGCTCATCCCTAAAGATGGGTTCCAGGCACAGAATCTTTTCCATTTGTCAGCATAAGATTTTCTAGTACTAGGTCTTCTCGCCTCCAAGATGACATCCATCATAGGTTTGCTGAGGGATGCTAAGGGTGAATTTAAGTGATTAGCCAAGCTGCAAGATTCAATGCTGGGAGCTGAGGGTGCAGAATTTGGTTCTCCTGCTGAGACAGCAAGGAAGGTGTCTGAGGCAGGTGTCATGGAGATGTATGTGACACTGCGCAGGAGTGGGTACCAGTGTTGGCGTGGCCAGTCTGGAGCAATCAAAATCATTCTTGCTTTGTCCTGTTTGACTTTTAGCAGAACTTTGGAGAGCAGAGGCAGAGGGGGAAAGGCGTAGACAGATAGGTTTTTCCAGCTGAAGGACAGAGCATCCATTTTCCAGGCTTTTTTGTGGAGAGTCCTTGTGCAAGATTTGTCCAACTGGTAGTTCTGAGGAGATGCAAATAGATCTATATCTGGTCTCCCCCATTTGCTTGTCGACAGGTTGAAAATCCATGATTCCAGTTTCCACTCGTGTGGGTCCATGAGATTTCTGCTTAGTCCATCTGCCAGTGTATTCAGTTTTCCTGGCAGAAATTGAGCTTGTAGGTGCACTTGATAGCTAAAGGCCATGTTCCACAAAGCCATGGCTAGTCTGCAGAGGGGGTAGGAATGTGTACCCCCCTGCTCGTTTATGTACCACACAAGCGTGGTGTTGTCTGTTTTAACCATTAGTTGTCCTGGAAGAACGGAGTCCTTGAAGGCTGCCAGAGCATTCTATACAGCTAACATTTCTTTCTGATTGATATGTAGGTGCATTTGATTTGGATTCCATTTGCCCTGAATGCACTTAACTGCCAGGTGAGCCCCCCATGCATAGTCTGATGCATCTGTAGTTAGGGTTTGGGCGGCAGGGGGTAGAGTGAATGGCAGTCCCTTGTTTTGGTGGCAGGCCTCTGCTCACCATAGGAACTCCAGGCGTAGGCAAGGTATGATAGGAATCAATGTTTCCAGGCTGTGACAATGTTAACTCCACAGACTTCTTAAGTACCACTGAAATTTCCTCATATGCAGTCTTGCATATAGAATTAGAAGAATGCAGGCGGCCATGAACCCCAAGGCTTGCAGTATTCGTCTTGCAGACAGCAGGGTTTTTGTGGCCACCTGTTTGAAGTTACCAAATGAATTTGCTTTTCTGGCGTGAGGAAAGCCATCTGGGCAGTTGTATTCAAGCTTGCACCCAGGAATGTAATCTGTTGAGAGGGTACCAGTTGTGATTTTGCTTATGGTGTGCCCCAGACAAGTTAGAACCCTTTTCACAAACGCCAGATGATTTAGAAGCATGGCCTGATTTTCTGCCTGAATTAGACAATTGTCCAGGTATGGATATATTTGAATATTTCTTTGCCTGCAAAATGCAATTACTGGAGCCAGGCACTTAAAGCATAGGTAACTTCTGCAAAATTCCCTGATTGGGATATGAAGGTAAGCTTCTTTTAAATCTACAGTTGCCAACCAGGCATCTTTGCCTAGCATAGGAAGTAACTGGTGAAGAGTCAGCATCTTAAATTTTGGAATGTCTAGAAAGGTGTTTAGAGTAGACAGGTCTAGAATTGGACGCCGTTTGTCTTTTCTGGGTACCAGGAAAAGCTGAAGAAGTAGCGGAAAGTCTCAGAGTCTTTTCTTGGATTCAGAATAATCTTGGCTCTCCCAGTGGAAATGCTCCCTCATGGTATGCAGGGTTTCCCCAAAAGAATAATCCTCAGGAGGAGAGGCTGAAGGAATGGACACTTCAGCATCAGAATCCTCATAGGGGAGCACGGAGTAATCCTGTTCAGAAGAATCAGAGGAAATAGAAACCTGATCAGAAGAATCATACTTTGGTCTCTTGCCTAGGCCTCTTATCAGGAGGGGGATGGGAGCCCCTGATCAAAGTAATTAGGTCTTCGGCCATTTTGAGCATCTGTTTTTTAGGCATGGAAGTCCGAGTAGGAAAATGCTGTACTAGTTTCTTTGTCTTTAGAGTTGTTTTAGTCTTTGAAGCTGAAGATGGCTTAATATATAGTTGTAAAGGTCTGAAGACACCCTCAGAAGCCGATGCCTGCTCAGCGGCTCCGGACCCATCTGAGGGAATGATTTCCGAGTGTCCAATACCTTGAGTATCCAGAGGCCCAGTCGGCTCCACGTGGGAGTTGGAAGCGGCCTGTGGCTCTGAGATAGTGGGCGCGAGGGGCGGTGAAAGCGCCTCACTGAGAACCGGCGACTGGCCTAGCAGAGGCCTCGTCTGTTTTGGACCTCAGATGCCTATCCTTATCCTTGTCCTTGCGCTTTTTGTAAACTCCGGTTGTCGGCTGGTCCGACTTCATTATATAGTTAAATCTTCAGCCAAAGTAATGAAATGCAAAATCGAACAGACGCTTGACAGTGCATTGGTTAAATCTAGCACAAAATCGACAGCTAGCAACGTTGTGATCAAGGCCTAGGCAAGGAATACAATAAGAGTGAAAATCTTTATGAGGTATATGCTTCCCACAAGAAATACAATTGTTAACTTTTTCTGACATCGGTCTGGAGCAAAAAAAAAGTTTCCCCAACGGGGTACTTGGCTTTAATGAAGACTTCGGTTTTGAAAGTCGGATTTGAAAATTTCAGGAGTCGGCTGACCGGCACTTGCGAACTGCTTTTGCTTCAGGCACCGTGCGTAAAGAAAGACTGAAGAAAATGGCGTCGGCTGCATCTTTTATACCCCTGACGCACTGACGTCAGGGAAGAGGCAACAGCAACCGACGCTGGACCTAGACTTTGGAATTCTGGCCGAATGAGGGTAGCCTGCCAGCAGGATAACCCAAGAGTAATGACTGCAACAGTGAAACACGATGAACATCTTGTCCCTTTTCCTCTTCTGGTACCGGTTGAATAGCCCCGAATGTTTAAGAGGGAAAGTACTTGTTTTTGAGCCTCTGCCCACTAATTTGGGGGCAGGTCTGGCCACCCGTTTGGAGTTGGCAACATGTGGAAATGAAATCTATATCCCTGGAACACTATTTAAAACCCATTTGTCCTGGGTTATGAGTTCCCAGTTTTTTGCATGAAGAGCAATCTTTCCCCCCAAAGGGGAAGCTAAAAGGTAAGTGCTTGGTAATTTTAAAGTAAAGTCATTGAGACTGTTTACCATAGGGGGTGTCTTATTTCCAGATTTGGAAGTGGAAGCCCCCCCATTGTTTAGTTCTGAGAGTCCCTTGGGACTGAAATGGGGTGCTTTTGGTGTGTCTGGGTTTGGCTTGAGAGGATCTGGAAGGAGATAGAAAGGACTAATTCTTAGTAGACCAGTGCCTACTAAATCTTGGAGGTTGCACTTGTAAGAAACCTTTTACAGTTTGCATAGATTTAGCTTTATCTTCCATCTTTTTTAGAACTTCTTCAGCCTTATTGCCAAACAGGCGGTCCTGATTTAAAGGAGCATCCAACAATTTTGCTTTAACATGATCAGGCAGAGATTGCTCCTTAAGCCAAGCATGCCTTCTAAGCACAGACCCAGTAATAGCAGCCCTGCAAGAGGCCTCTAAAGAATCAAAACCACATTGCAAAGTATGTTTTCCAACTAATTCAGCAGAATGCAATAAATCCTGTAAATCTATTTTCCACACAGTCAGAAATAAACATCATTTACTGTTTAAGCAATCCAATAATATGCTGTTGACATTTTAACATATGAAATTGGCAGTTTAAAGCCCTGACTGCCAAGGTTGCAGAAGTATAAACCTTTTTAACCCCCATCTATCCAGCGCCCTGGAGTCTCTATCAGAAGGGGTAGGATTTTTAGCAGTAGAAGCCTTAATTGTCCTTGGGCCCCTGAGAAATGGTTTCTGGATCCGCAACTGGATTTTTGAAAAGGAACTTGTGGGACTCAGGAACCCTGTTGTATCTGTCTGGTTTACTAGGAGCCGGAAAATCAGGGGCCATACTGGATTCCGTAAACACATCAACAATGTCTAGTACAGGAGGTATAGTGAAGGTCTATGCTGAGGTAGTAGAATGAAATCCCTAAGCCTCTTTTTTGATTCAGAAAATTCCTGACTTACCCAGTGGAAATGCTCCCTTAAGGTATGTAAAGTTTCCCCAAAACAAAAGTCCTGGGGGGGGGCAAAGGGAATGGAATCCTCTGCATCAGAATCCTCAAAAGTAGGTATGAGCAAATCCAGGTCATTAGAAGAATCACAAGAAACACTCCTGATCAGAAGATTCATAGTCAAGCTCAGCCCTAGGCTTCTAAGAAGGGGGGGGGGGTTTGACTAATAAGATCTTCAGCCATTTTGATCATTTGTTTTTTAGGCATAGGGGCCTGAACATGTGGCCTGGGCGTCGGTTTTTTAGACAAATAGAGATTTAGGCCTTAAAACAGAAGGTGGAGTCTGTTTAATATGCAGGTCTGTAGGCCTGAATACACCCTCAGAAGCCGGTGCCTGCAAAGCGGCTCCGGACCCATCCAAGGTACAGACATCCGCAGATTTCATAGGTGAAGCATCTCGCGGCATACCGGACTCTGAATGGGTCTCAGTAGAGGCCTGCGAGTCAGAAGTGGCGGGTATCAGGAGCTGCAAAAGCACCTCACTGAGTACCGGTGAACTAGCGACTGGCTTAGAAGCGTCGTTGGCAGTTTTGGACCTTGACGGCCTGTGTCTTTATCTTTGCGTTTTTTGGAATCCCGGTAGTCAGATGGCTAACAGACGTAATTTCTGGATAATTAAACCGAGAACCAAAATATTTAGAGGCAAAAATGTACCGACTAATAGTGTGCTGATTAAATAAAGCACAAAACAGACAGCAAGGTACATCGTGGTCAGGGCCTAGGCAAAGAATACAGTACAAAGGAAAATCTTTGAGGTATTTGCTTTCCACAAGTAATGCAATTATTAACTTTTACTGACATTGGTAAGGAGCAAGAAAAAGTTTCCCCAATGGGGTACTTAGCTGAAAACTTTGGTTCTGAAACTCAAACGAAAATTTCAGGAGTCGGCCGACCGGCACTTGCGAACTGCTTCTGCTTCAGGCACTGCATGGCAAGAAAAACTGATGTAATGGCGTCGGCTGCATGTTTTATACCCCTGATGACCTGACGTCATGGAAGAAGGGACAGCAAGCGACGCAGGACCCAAGACTTTGTTAATCAGGCCGACTGAGGACAACCTGCCAGCAGATTACCCCATATGTAATGATATATATAATATAAGAACATCTGTTTTACCTCAAACCTGGATGTAAGAGGGGGAGATGAGGTTAGACATGCAAAAATGGCTGATGTGGGCTTTAACTGACAAGCCAGACCAGCAGAGAGCAGTTCACACAAGTAGGATAAAACCCACTGGAATTTCCACAGTCAAGGAGTCCTGGTCCTTACAGCGACACTATAGTGAAATTTTTTTCCATTTGGAAACTAAAGATTTTCTACGGTTGGGTTTTCTGGCCCCTGTAAAACTTTGAGCACACACTCAGAAAAAAAGGTGTCTGAAAGGAACATCACCTGCAGTGTCAGCTGTAGTGTTGAAAGCTGTGGGTGAATAAGGGATTATTTTGTTCTGTGTGAGTAGGTCCACTCTGTGGGGTAACTTGTGGTGATAGCCCTTAGATAAATGAAGGAGAAGGGGGGAACCAATGCTGTCTTGGCCAAAAGGATGTCACCAGCAAGATTTGTGGTAGATCCTGCCCGATTTTGAGCAGGACATTTGGTATTAGAGAAAGGGAGGCTTGTCCACTTTTCCAAGCCAGAGGACCTGGGACTCGACACAAAACCTTGGAAGTTCTTGTTGAGAGGCTCAAATAAATGTGTGTGTGGAGTACCCCATCAGTGTACTACATCCAGGAACACAACCCTGTGAAGCATCCATTCGTGGGATTGAGTCCAGGACCTGCTCAGGGAGTTCTGCCACAAGATTCTTGTTGGAGGGGATGTATACCACCTGGAGAGTCATGTTGTGCTTGCCAAGAATTCCCATACAAGGAGAGCAAAGGAGGTAGGATCTGGTTCCCCTTTGCTTGTTCACATACCAGAGTAGTCATGTTTGTCAGTGAACAATTTCAGTGGGCCTCGGCAAAGGAGGGAGTGGAAGGTTTGATGGGATAAGAGTAGTGCTCTCATCTCCCTTATGTTGATGTGTTCCCTATTCTGGGACTGGACCAACTTCCTTGAACTCTGTAAATTTTCCCAGGGCTGCATCTCAACCCACACCCAAGGCATCTGTGTAAAGTTCTTGGACTGGACTCGGAGGGTAGAGAGTTAGTCCTGGGTTTAGTTTTACCTGTTGGGACCACCAGATAAGTTAATTCTTCAAGCATGGTATAAGAGGAATGGGGTACTAGAGGTGGGAGTGTTGGGTCCAGACAGATCTGAGGAACAAATGGAGTTTCCTCATGTGTACTCTTGCCAAGAGTACCATGGGGTAAGTTGAGGCCATAAACCCTAGTACTCTGGTTAACTTCCTTGGCTGTTATGGGGTCTAGAGGAAGTAAAGATACAAGGTCTGTAGATCTTCTGCTTTTTGAGGAAGTGGACAGACTTACCATGTCTGTTTGAATTCAACACTCAAAGAAGATGTAGTCTTGGGTTGGGGAGAGGGTAGATTTCTCCAAGAAGATGTAGTCTTGGGTTGGGGAGAGGGTAGATTTCTTGCAGTTCATTGTGAACCCCAGGTTTCTCAGTAGGGAGATGGTAGTCTAAGTTCTGCTGATGAATCCAAAGACTTGGGGCCTATAAGACCGGGTCGTCCAAGTGTGGGAAAGTCTGTATACCTAGGAGCTTGCAAAGAGCAATCACTGGTGCCAAACATTTGGTGAAAACTCTCTATATATTGCAGAAAAGCCAAAAGGCAAGGTAGAGAACTGAAAATGCCAGGAACCCACAGAAAAACAATTTTCTGTAGTTGCGGTTAATAGGGATACGGAGAGAAGCATTTTTTTACGTCCAGGGAGACCATGAAACCTGTGGGAGAAGCAGAGGGAAAAGGGTTGGAGATTAAGCATTCTGAATGAAGGGACCTTTAAAGTGAGAAGTCCAGAACTGGCCTACAGAGGCCATCTTTTCTGGACACCAGCAACACCCTCAAGTAAAATTCTTTTCCTCAGGAGCCATAAGAGACTTCTTAAATGAAGCTCTGTAGCCACAACTCCGAAAGGATGTCTGGGAAGATTTGTTCACAGGGAAGCTGAGGAACACCTTGAAAGGTGGGAGTGAATTGCCAAACCATAAAATATCCTTTTTTGATTATGGAAAGGACTCCGTTGCCTTCCCATACCCTGAAAGCTTTTGAGAGGCTGAGGTGGGATTAATTGCAGGGTAGTTAGACTGCCTGCTCTGTCTGGAAAGGGTTGCTTTTGTTGAGGAGGGGCCTGAGGGGGACCCCTAGTCCTCTGAGATCTCTTTCCTCCCCTAAAAGTTTTTACTGGAATGGTGCTGGGAGCATTTGAATGAAAACAGGCTTGGAGAGGAAGCCTCTATGGAACCATGACACTGGGGATACTAGGTGGTGTTTTAACTCTAAAGTTCCTTTGACTTTTCTTGTAAAGACTTGGAAAGAAGCAGTAGCCTGACCAAACTGTGTTGTCCAGAAGGGCATCCACTAATTTGGATATGAAATCATCCTGTAGTGGCTGAATTCTAACCAGAAAAATCTTCTGAGCACAGACCCTATTGCAGCTGCCCTAGCACAGGTCTCAGCAACATCATAGCTGCATCTTATAGAATGTTTACCCACTTGGGAAGAGGATGAGCCCACAGATTCCTGGATGTCTGAGATAGCAGAATTTGCCTGGGGCAAAAGTTCTGAGCATTTTGTCATGTGTGCCTGGTAGTTGATGGACCTAAAAAGCCAAAGTGGCTGAAGTTTAGGCCTTTTTCCCCCTAGCCTTTGGAGGGTTCAGCTCTCCTTGTCTGAATGGAAAAGGGAGGTAGAGGGGAACATCCTGGACGTTTTTTTCAGTAGCAATAGAGAAGACTGCTGGATCTGCAGCCAGGCACCTTAACAGACAGTTGCAGCCCTCAGGGACTTTGTACAAATGATCAGCCTTCGAGTCTGGAAGCACTGTAATATGCATCCAAAAAAGCTGAAATGCTGGTGGCACTGTAGAGGAACTGGGTAGATCTATTTGCAGGAGTTTGTAATACTTTTTCTAAGTCTGAAATTTGAGGTATCCCACTTGAAATGATCCTCGGCTCCGTGTCGGCCGCTTTGCAAGCTCTGCATCGAGAAGAAGCTCGAGACCAACCTAACTCCCACAATCCCCCTCTGCCTTTACCTCAGATCTAGTTTGCAAGCAAACCAGAAGTCAGAGAGAGAAACACATTCATGCCAAAACAACATAACTGCAAGAATAGCTATACATATATATATATATATATATATATATATATATACATACACAACAACTGCGTAATGCAGAAGCAGGATAAATCACACCAGACACCAAACTGTACGTTCTTCCTGAGGGTGGGAATGCAAGAACAAAGGCGAGATGAACACTCCACATGGAACTTTATGGTAAGGACATAACTTCTAAATGTGAGAGTGTTCGATCTCGCCGTTTGTTCTTACACCTGGGTAGCGTCCCTAGCTCCATGTTCCTGAGGAACTCACGGGAGAACGTTCTTGAGCACACTGGAACCAAAGGTTGCCCTGTCCCTAGAAACCCTGTCTACCTTGTAATGAGAAATGAATGTATGTGGTTTAGACCAAGTGGCAGCTGCACAAATAGTGTCTAATGGTAAAGCGAGCTGCATGAGCCAGGGATGTAGATACTGATCTTGTAGAGTGCCCCTTGGGTTTGACAGGTAAAGTTTGTTCCGAAGAAGCATAAACAAATATAATGCAATCAGTTAGCCATTTGGAAAGGGTTCGTTTAGTAACTGCTACACCTTTTCTGCTGTCTGCAAAGGCTACAAAAAGTTGATCTGTTTTCCTGTGATCCTTTGTTCTATCCAGGTAAAATCTAAGTTGTCTATGAACATCCAACTTGTGTAACATATACTCCAACTTATTGGAGTGATTTTTGAAAAAGGTAGGGAGCTCAATGGATTGATTAATGTTATTAATAGAGCAAACTTTGGGGAGAAAGGACGGATTAGTGCGAAGAGATACTCTGTCAGAGTGAAAGATTAGATAAGGGTGTTTAATAGAAAGAGCTTGAAGCTCTGACACCCGCCTAGCCGATGTAATGGCCACCAAAAAGAGGGTCTTCCATGACAAATACTTCAATGGACAAGAGGAGGCTGGTTCAAATGGAGGTAACATCAATTCAGAAAATAACAGGTTCAGATTCCAAGGTGATGTAGGAGTTCTAACTGGTGGTCTAATATGGAAAGATCCTTTTAAAAAGGCCTTACAAAGTCTGTGAGACATAATAGGAGCCCCACATTCTTCCACATGAAAGTTGGAAATGGCAGCCAATTGTACTCTTAAAGTGGCAGGAGAAGCTCCTTGGTGGAACAATTCGGTTAAAAACTCCAAGATCTTATTTAAGGGAGCTATAACAGGGTCCAAATGCTGTGAATTTGCCCAGAAAACAAAGCGCTTCCATTTACTCGTGTAGGTCTTTGTAGTGGAAGCTTTATGAGAAGCCACTAGTATATTCTGAACTGCAGGTGAAAGAAGATCAGACCTGGCTAAGTAGGGAAGCGGAGCAGCCAAGCTGCTAGTTGGAGTGACAGAAGCGATGGGTGGGGAGCCCCTGACGAGTGAGTCAGCAGATCTGGCTCCGGGTCCAGGATCCAGGGTCCCCGAATGCAGTGTGCCAGAAGAAAGGGAAACCAGATTTGATGAGGCCAGAATGGGGCAATGAGGATAATTATCCTTTGCAGGTTGTTGGCTTTCTGTAGGAACTTTGCAATCAGGGGAAAAGGTGGAAAAGCGTACAGGAGACCCGGGGACCAATCGTGAACCAGCGCGTCCCTGGGGACTTCCCCTGGAGGGGGTAATAGGGCAAAGTAGCTTCTGCATTTGGCGTTCATTGGAGTCGCAAAAAGATCGCAGGAAGGCTGGCCCCATTTGCAAAAAATCTTTTTCGCAACTGACTGTTTGAGGGACCACTCGTGAGGCAACAGGATTGCTCTGCTCAACCTGTCGGCTATGACGTTGGATGACCCCGGGATGTGCGTTGCAATCAGAAAGCGACCAGTGGACTCCGCCCATTGCCAGATTCTCATGGCCTCTCTGCATAACTGATAAGACTTGGTTCCCCCTTGTTTGTTTATGTACCAGACTACTGACATGTTGTCCGTCTGAACTGCAATAGTCCCTAGAGGAAGAAGGGGAGCAAAGTGTTGCAACGCTAGAAACACGGCCCTCAACTCTAGAACATTGATGTGCAGATTGTACTCTAACTTGGTCCATTCGCCTTGGACTGTCTGTCCCTGAAAGATGCCCCCCCCACCCTATCAGGGAAGCGTCTGTGGTCACCGTAGCTGTCGGTGAGGGTAGCACGAATGGTCTTCCGCTGGAAAGGTTGCAAGTCCGGAGCCACCAGGCTAGGTGTGATTTGCATGTGTTTGTGATCAGAATTTCGTGTGTCAGAGGTAGCTGTTGGAACGACCATTGTGCAAACAGTAGCCATTGTAGAACTCTCATGTGCAGTCTTCCCAATGGTATCGCAATGAGAGAAGCTGCCATGAGACCCAAAACCTTCAGAACCAGTTTTGCTGGGGATTTCCTGGATGACAGAAGAAGAGAAATGTGGCTTTGTAGAGAGGCTATCCTTTCTGGAGGAAGTCTTAGAATTAAATGATGCGTATCCAATTCTGCTCCTATGAATGAGATATGCTGTGATGGCTGTAGTGAAGATTTTTCGAAATTTACGGAAATTCCGAGATGAACACAAAGCTGTAGTGTGTAATCCCTGGCCTGAATCAGTTGACGCCAGGTGGTGGCAGAAAGGAGCCAGTCGTCCAGATACGGAAACACCTGGAATCCCAGGCGTCTCAAGTGAGACGCTACCACTGCCATGCATTTGGTGAAAACCCTGGGGGCTGAGGTCAGAGCAAAGGACAGGGCTCGAAATTGAAAATGGCTGGCTCCCAGTCGGAAGCGCAAGTGATCCCTGGACGCCCTGGCCATTTTGATGTGGTAGTATGCGTCCTTCAGATCTATTGAGCACATCCAGTCGTCCTTCTGTAAAAATGGAAGGATCGATTGAAGCGCGACCATCCGGAACTTTTCTTTCTTGACGAAGGTATTGAGGTTGCTTAGGTCCAGAATCGGCCTCCAGTCCCCTGTCTTCTTTGGAACTAAAAAGAACCTTGAGTAAGTTCCGAATCCTCTTTGGTCCGCTGGGACTGGTTGGATGACTTTTTTCTAGCAGCTTTGAAATTTCTATAGCTGCAGGGTCTCGCAGATGGGGCGGCACATCTGGGAGTCTTCTCATCGGAATTGGGGGCAATAGGAAGGGTATTCTGTAGCCTCTGATAACAACGCTTTTTACCCAATTGTCTGATGTAAGATTTTGCCAGGCCTGAGGGTATAAAGCTAAGCGACCCCCGACTGCCTCCAGAGCAGGACAGTCGGGCCTCCTCTCAGGAGTGCTGGAAAAGTTTTCCAGGGGGTGTATCCCTGTCACCTTGGTTTTGCGGACCCCCTCTGCCGCCAGGGCGGCGTCTTCCACCTCTGCCCCCTCCTCTGCCTCTAGAGGGGGCATCACCCTGTGTGCCTGGGAAAGATCCTTGGGGTTTTCGAAACCACATTTTCCCACCACGTTGCCCTTTGGGGTACAGTCTGGATGGGGTGGAAAAACGGACTCCGACAGCAGACAGAGTCCGTCCCTCCTGCTCACACCGGGTAAGGGTCTCCTTTACTTTGGGGCCAAAGAGAGTGGCACCATCAAATGGGGCGTTAGTAAAGGAAGACTTGAAGGCTTCCGCAAATGAACATAAGCGCATCCAGGATTGTCTACGAAGAGCAATCGCTGAAGCTGCTGCCCTACTCGATCCTTCGGCTGCGTATGAGATCAGCCTCATGGACGAGTTTGCAATAGATGTAAGGGTATTGAGATGTGCTGATACTTTTTCTGAAATAGCAGCATCTGTAGTACCCTGGAGGGTATCTCCCAACTCTTTGATTAGATCCCTCTGTAGCCGTGTGAAGTGGGTCAAATAGTTCAGGGATCGCATAGAAAAAGCCGCTGAACTAAAAATGCGCTTCCCATACCTGTCCATAGTCCTAGAATCTCTGTTAGGCGGATAGACAGATGAGGAAGATTCCGACATCTCCTTTTTCGTGGCCGCTGCCACCACCATAGCGTCCACTGGCACTCCCTTTGTCAGATAAGTCTTATCCTGAGGGGCAGCAATATACTTGTTAGGCTTTCTAGGGACTGGCTCCACCGTGTCAGGCGTCTCCCACGCCCTTCGAGCAACCAGCTCCATCAACTCATCGAAGGGCGGAGTGATCCAGGAGGAGGAAGGGCGAGCACCGAATGCCTTCAGCAAAACTGACTCATCCTCAGAAGGGGGGAGGGCTTGCCAATCACCTCTCTGCTTTAGGATCTCCAGGATGTCAGAAAAGGAGACATCCTCTGAGGGTGACTTTGGGGACCCTTCTGACTCATCTAAGTCAGTGTCTGATGTCAATGATTCTTGTGGAGAATCTAAGTGTCTCCTCTTACACAATCTTTTCCTCGGAACTTCTTCGGGGGGAGCATCCGAAGAAGCCTCCGAGGAAGAGGGGGCACCCTCCAGGGGTGGCTGAGACACAGGAGCTCGACGCTTAGATGTAGCCGTGGGTGCAGAGGAGGATAACGGTCCTTTATGGGGAGGAGAAGCTGTTTCTGCTGATGTGGTTGTCTGGGTAGACAACACCTTCCTCATGAGGTCGAAGGCCCCCGGGTTCCGAGTCGAGGTATCTCCCGGTTCCGAGGAAATGGGAAGAATCCCCGAGACAGGCACCGAAGGAATCGACCCCGAGGACGGAGCCGAGTCGATCCGAGCCCCCGAGAGGGAGCATCGGAACCGAAACATCGGTCCGACTCTCAGTCCCGGATCCAAGGATGGATCTTCGGCTCCGAGACTCCGGTACCGGATCCGACGGAGTCGAGGTGAACGGAGCCGACCGAGAAAAAGACGGTTCTGGCACCGAGGGCTCCACAATCAGCAGATCAGCCTCTTCTGGCTCTGAAGATTGGATAGGTTTCGGAGGAGGAACAGATGGAGATAAGGGAAGGCCTTCGAGTCTCGACACCAACTGGGAGGAGACAGAGATGAGCTTGGATAAGGCCGTATTCTCCATTAATTTCTGCACCACGCGGTCTACATCGGTGTCGGAGAGGGGTCTGGAAGAGCGCGTCGAAGGAATCGAAGACGGAGCCGACCTCAACAGTGTCGGGGGAGGGAGCTCCGTCACCGGTTCCAAGACTCGAGGCTCGGAAACTGACAATAGTTCAACACTCGGCCCAAGTCTGTGGAACCGGTGATCGAACTTTAACTGAAGAGCTGGGAGCCGATGACCTGGGCTCGGACGTCTTCAATTCCTTCGAGGATTTGGATGGCTGGGCTGATGCATCCAGAGCCTCTTGAAAGGTAGGTTTTAAAAGACCCTATCCATAAGTTTCCTGCGCCTATCTGTCATGACCCTTCCACTGAAAGAATGACAAATTGAACAGTCTTCTTGCAGATGGAGAGGGCCAAGACAGTAGACGCAGGAACTATGATGATCAGTCACTGACATCTTTTGCCCACATTGGCAACGTTTAAAGCCAGACTTAGCTTTCTCAGACATGTCACAATCTTAGTTATAGCTAACAAAGTTAGAAAATGTCAAGTCCAGTAGTTATGTCTAATCCAGAAACTTTAGTCAAATCCAGTAACAAAGTCAATCCAGTAGTCAATCCAGTAAAAGGGTGGGGTAGGCCCCGAGGGAAAACTCTAATAAAGTATAAAGAACTTTATATGGAACCGAGAATTCCTCGAAACACTATAAACACACACACACAGTCACTTAGATAATATTTTAGAAGAAAAAAATTTAAGAAATATAAAAAAATATAAATCTTAGCTTAAGGTTGCTCGAGCTCATCAAAGTGATGCGAACGCTGCAGCGGCAAACTAGATCTGAGGTAAAGGCAGAGGGGGATTGTGGGAGTTAGGTTGGTCTCGAGCTTCTTCTCGATGCAGAGCTTGCAAAGTGGCCGACACGGAGCCGAGGATCGGCTCCGAACCCAGGTGTAAGAACAAACGGCGAGATTGAACACTCTCACATCCATAATTAGCTGTTTTTTTAAAGTGAAAGTCCAAAAACAAGTTAACATTCGCAAGAAAAAAACCCACCCCCAAAATAATAGGTCTTCCTGGAGGTTTTGACATGCTTTTATGGACTTTTGGAATTGCATACATAAATGGATTTCTAGGCATCTTAATCAATTTCTGTACATCACTGTGCTTTAAAAGAAACCCAGCCTTTCCCCATGTTCCAAAACATCTTGTAACTCAGTTTTAAACCTCTGTAATGGATTGTACTGCAAATTCAGCATAATATCCTTCTGAAATTATCTCTGAAACCATTTCCTCATATTGTGATATGTTCATGACAACCCAATTGCCCCCCCTTGTCAGCTGTTTTATATACTATCCCATTTAAATTAGTTTAAGCTCTTACAAAGCCATCCATTCTTCTTTAGTTTGATTATATGATTCAAAATTCCTAACAAAATGCATGTAAGCTTCTTCCACTTTTTTGCATACTAAACTTTCAAACACATTAATAGCAGGGCTATTCTTTGGGGGCATAACATTACTGACTTAAATCTAGGCATTTCCAAGCTACCATATCCAGTGAAGTCCCATCCGAATTCCCTTCATCCAGATTTACACATGCCTCAAATTTAATTGTCATGAATACTTAAGATTTAGTAATTCATCCTCAACAGAAGATAATACATCAGTCACATCCATGTCAGGTACCGGGGGAGGTCAAGGTATATCAACTTTTTGAACAAATACTCTGCGATTCAGTTTACAACAGAATTTTCTGACATCAATGATCAAATCTGCTAAACATGGGATCCAAGTGGGAACAAACTTTTCACCTTTATGCAACACGTTCCTAGCACACACTGAAATGACGATATTGGTCAAATTAATGACTTTCCAAAACATTTTCTTCTGATACATCATACATTCCATTACTCTGATATGTATGAATTTACATCCAAATTTAAGCTGTTTGTTGTGCGTGCTGAAATTAGAAGTTATGCACTCACCATAACGTTCCATCTGAGTAGGTGACTTCATTTGGATGCAACCTGTGGGTATCGGATCCGACCTCGGATCCGAGCCGGCATTTCAAAAGCTTAGGCTCCGAGCTCCTAGCTCCTCCCTCTACCCATAACCCCTTGCCAAGCCCTGACTGCCCTCAGATTGAGTTTGCCTATATAATACTGACTACAGTAACTGAACAAAGCATAAATACTCGCTGTATAAAGGTCAGGGGGATGGAGGGATAGTTGCATCAAATGAAGTCACCTACTCAGATGGAACGTTATGGTGAGTACATAACTTCTAAATCTGAAGTAGGCAGACTTCATTTGTCTGCAACCTGTGGGACAGAGTCCCCAGCTACCTGAATCTTGGGCGTCATGGAAGGATGTTCCGAGCACCGCTGAGCCAAAGGATGCTCTTCCCCTGGAAACAACATCCACCTTATAATGAGAAATAAAGGTATGAGGTGAGGCCCAAGTGGCTGCCGCGCAGATATCATCCAATGACACACGGGACTTAAAGGCAGCTGACGTGGAGACTGCCCTAGTAGAATGAGCCGTAACCCTCTGAGGAGCAGGTTTACCTGAAGTGTCATAAGCCTGCAGAATACAATTAGCAATCCACCTCGATAGTGTGACTTTAGAAACTGCTTTACCCAAAGCAAATTTAGCAAAGGAGACGAACAGCTGATCTGATTGCCTGTGACCAGCTGTTCTGTGAATATAAAATCGTAATTGTCTATGAACATCCAAGGAATGCAATTTGTATTCTCCTTTGTTTGAGTACTTGGGAAAAAACACAGGTAAGTTGATTGATTGGTTGATATTAGATTCTGTAGAGACTTTTGGAAGAAAAGATGGATTGGTCCTGAGGCACACCCTATCTGGAAAGAAGGAAAGGTAAGGCGGCTTGACGCATAGAGCCTGAAGTTCAGACACTCTTCTGGCTGAAGTGATAGCTACTAAGAAGGCAGTCTTCCAGGAAAGGTACTTCAGGTCTGTAGAAACTGCAGGCTCGAAGGGAGGAGCAGTAAGGGCTTGCAGAACTAAAGATAGGTCCCAAGGTGGTACAATCTCTTTGACTGGAGGCCTCAACAAAAAATCCCTTTAAGAAAGGTTTTGCACAATTTCGGTCATGAGTGGAGCTGTCTCATGACCAATGTGATAATGAGAGATGGCTGCCAATTGTACCTTAATCGTGGAAGAACTTGCCCCTTGATGAAAGAGGTCTGTTCCAGCACTGCCGACATAGGTGCTGAAAAAGGATCCAAACTTTTCTGGACCGCCCAAATAGAGAATCTCTTCCATTTACTCCGATAAACCTGCCTAGTGGAAGGTTTATGAGCCGCCACTAGGATGGCCTTGACTGGTGACGAGATACCGGGAGTCCTAATCAAGGATGGAACTGGAGCAGCCAAGCTGTCAATTTCAGGGTGCGTAGATTGGGGACCGAAATTCCCAGAGGGTGGGAGATGAGATCCGGAATCGGATCCAGAATCCAGGGTGGATTCACTTTGTGAGACCATACAAAGGGGAACCAGGGTTGACGAGGCCAGAACGGGCAATGAGAATCATTCTGCTCCCCAAACTGTTGGCTTTCTGCAGAAGCCTCTGCATCAGAGGTAGTGGAGGGTAGGCATAAAGGAGACCGGGAGGCCAAGCATGCACCAGCGCATCTCTCGGGGATTCCCCTGGTGGGGGAAGCAGAGCGAAGAAATTGTCGCATTTGGCGTTTGAGTGAGAGGCAAAAAGATCGCAACAGGGTTGCCCCAGACGGCAAAAATCTTCTTCACTACCTGAAGATTGAGAGACCACTCGTGAGGGGAAAGAATGGTGCGACTGAGTTTGTCCGCAAGGATGTTGGATTTTCCCGGAATGTGCGTTGCTACAAGAAAGCGTTTGGTGGAAATTGCCCATTCCCAGACTCTCATGGCCTCTCGACAAAGGGATAGGACCTGGTTCCTCCCTGTTTGTTGATGTACCAGACTACCGACATGTTGTCTGTCTGAATCGCAATAGTCCCTGAAGGAAGAACGTTGTGAAGTGCTTGCAACGCTAGGAGCACAGCCCTCATTTCCAGGACATTTATATGCAACAAGTCTCTGTGGAGTTCCACGTGCCTTGGACAATCTTCCCGCAGAATGCCCCCGACCCGAGGCAAGAAGCGTCCGTGGTCACTGTGGCTCGGGAAATGCTGCACAAAAAGGTCTCCCTGTCAGAGGCTCCGGAGATCGAAGCCACCAAAGAAGGGAATCCTTGCATGCTTTGCTGACCGCTATCGGAGTGTTGAGAGAGGAACAGAGAGGGGACCACTGAACTTGAAGGGTCCATTGAAGAACCCGCATGCGTAAGCGCGCATGAATAAGAAGCGGGATAGCTGCCATCGAACCTAGGGCCCTCAGGACCGAAGCTGCTGTCGGAAATGGTTGCAGGACCGCTGCGACATGACACTTCAGGTTGGAAATTCTGTCTGGGGTGAGGAAGGCTCGCATTGACCTGGTGTTTAGCCTTCCTCCTATGAAATCTATAACTTGTGTGGGGTGCAGTAAAGATTTCTCCCAGTTGATAGTGATGCCCAGCCTTGGGGCTATACGAAGGAAGTAGTCCCTGGCTGAGCACAGAAGATGCCTTGATGATGCCGTCAGGAGCCAGTCGTCCAGGTACGGAAAGACCTGTAATCCCTGGAGCCTCAGGTGGGCCGCTACAACCGCTAGAACCTTGGTGAACACCCTGGGGCTGAGGTGAGACCAAGGGGAGGACCCTGAACTGATAATGACTGGCTCCCAGCCGAAGCGAAGAAACCTCCTGGACCGTCTGCCCAAGCGAATGTGGTAGTACACGACCTTGAGGCCGATGGAGCACATCCAGTCGTTCTCCCTCAAGAGGGGAGTATAGATTGAAGGGTGACCATCCGAACTTTTGCTTGGTTACTGACAGGTTCAGCAGGAAAGATCTAAGATCGGTCTTAAGTCCCCATTTTCTTTGGCACTAAAAGAACCTGGAGTAAAACCCTGACCCGGTTTGATCTGGGGACGACTGGATAGCTCTTTTCTAGCAGCTGTCCGATTTGATAGCTGCTGCCTCCCTTTGGTCGGGTGGAACATCTGGGAGGCTGCGAGATCTGGGAACTTTGTACAGGGAAATTGTATAACCTCTGGATATCACATGAAGCACCCAACGGTCTGTTGTGATGGACTCCCAAGAAGTTAGGTGCCTCGAAAAGCGCCCCCCGACTGCCTCCAGAGACGGACAGCCGGGCAACCCTTCAGGGCTGCTGCGTGGGCCTATCAGAGAAAGGTTCTCTGGACCCAAAGTTTCTAGGAGCCCCCCTGCCTCTAGGACGGCGACCTCCCTGTCCTCCTCTGCCACAGGAGGACTGGTTATCCGGAGCAGGTTGGGACTGCTGCGACTTCCGGAACCACATCTTCTTCTGTCCCTTTTGGTTCTTCGAGAAGGACCTCTGGGGAGCTGAGAAGCGGACTCACGGCAGACAGCGTCTTCCCGTCCTTCTCGCTCTGGACCAATGTTTCGCGAACAGTTTTGCCAAACAAGGCAGAACCATCAAAGGGGCATTCGAAAGTCGCCTTGAAGGGCTCTCTTGAAATCACAGTGGCGGAGCCAGGCCTGCCGCCTCATGACTAGGCCTGCTCCGCTGGCTCTAGCGGCTCCCTCGGTAGCGTGAGAAAGTAGCCGCATAGATGTGTTAGAAACTGCTCTAAGAGTGGCCATTCGGGTGGAGTATACCTGCTTGTCCTCACCCGACATGGACTCTGGGGGAGATGCAGCGTATTCTTTAATCAAATCCCGCTGCATCCTGATGACGTGCGCCATGTAGTTCAGCGCTCTCAAAGAGAAGGTTGCTGAACTGAAAACTCGCTTCCCAATGCGATCCATCGAGCGGGACTCCTTGCCCGGAGGATGCATAGAGGGACTCTCCTGGGCCAATTCCCTCTTAGTGGCTGCAGCCATCATCATGGCATCTACTGGGGGGCCTTTGCTCCAGTGAGTGCGGTCCGCCGGAGGGGAAAGGATACGGTCAGGACGCTTGGGTACAGGCTCAACGGTGTCCGGATCCTTCCACGCTCTGGTGGATATAAGGTCCACCAGAGGGTCGGCAGGAGGGGACACCCAAGAGGTAGATGGGCCCGCCTCGAATGCCTCCAAGAACACAGACTCGTCTGAGGAGGCCTTGGGGGCAGACCACCCCCCCCCGATCCTCAACATTTCCATAATGTCTCCAAATGAGACGTCTTCAGGGGGTGACCTTGGGGAGCCTTCCCCTTCATCCAAGTCTGTGTCTTGATAACGGACTCGGGAGGCCATGTGCCTCCTTTTGCACTTACGCTTCCGAGGTACTTCTTCGGGGGGGCTGTCCGAGGAGTACTCTTCCGCAGCTGGATGTTCCAAGGGAACTACTTGGGACATCGAGGCGGGCTGTCCCTGGGACCGGCTGGTGGGAGCCTGGCCCAACTGCAAGGGAGTGCGGGATGGAGCCGTGGCAGGGACCGGGGGTCCGGAAGTCCTCAACAGTGCCCTTTCCACTAAGTCGAAGGCCGAGGGGGAGCCAGCTTCTCTAAACCCCGAGAGCCGACCCCCACTCAGATCCGACGCACGGATCGGAGCCGGAGCAGAGACCGACGGATCCGAGAGACCGGTGTGCTCCGGCCTAGACGGAGCCGAAGACACACCAGCTCCCTCGGATCCGAGACTCTGTCCTCGGCTCCGAGAGGTCGGGTCCGAAGTACCCGAAGCACTCAAGGGATGGGACGGATCCGAGGTGCGCCGACCTATCGGATCCGACCCACCCCCGGATCCAACTCTGCCCGGCGCCGACAGCTCCGAACCCATGGTGTGGGTCGGCGAAGGAGCCAAATGGGCGAAAAAAGGGGTCGAAGCCCCTCCCGGATTGGGGGGGGGGGCTAAGAGCACTCCCATTTGCATTTGGGCCTGGATGAATTTCCTCATCATCCGGTCCATGTCTGCTTCACTCATGGAGAAGGTAGATCTAGTCGAGGCCACCGAAGCGGACCTAGAGAGCCGCCTTGGGGACCTCGCTGAAGGGCTAGCCTCCTCCTCCTCGGGCCCAGGAGAGAACAGAGGGGAGTGGAGCCGAGGAGGAGGGAAACTAGAAGGCACAGGAGAGGCCCGCTTGGATGGAGGAGCCGAACTAGAGGTTTCAGCTCTCCGTTTGTGGTGCCTCTCCCTGTGCCTCTCCTTCTTTCTCTCTCCTAGAAGACTCTCTCTCCTCCGGCATCTTAGAGGAGGTTGAGTCCCAGCCGGTGGAGGAGAGCCCACAGCAACTGCTTGCTGTGTAGAAGGGGCAGAAGCGGCGGTATCTGGAGGAGAAGTCCCGCCAGAACCAGCTTCGACCTCCGCTCCCTCAAAGCTCGGGGTTGAACCCTGCACAAATGGTACAACCAGATGACAGGTGTTCAACCCCAAGCATTTACACCGAGTGTGGCCATCCGCCGGGACAGCTTATGGCCACACTCGGTGCACTTAGAAAACTGCCTTATGGGCTTCAGACATACTCTAGCCCTAACAGGCCTAAACACACACAAACCACTCAAACTACGCAAACCCGGGAAGAAAAAAATAAAAGGTAGAGGAAGGAAAGCCTAACAGACACACTTCTAATTAAATTGATCAAAAAAGGTTAAATTTTACAAAATTTTCCTGTCAGAAAACTTATCTGCACTAGGAGCTCAAGGAATCCGTCGCAACTTGAAAGCGGCAAACGAAATCTGAGGTCAGTCAGGGCTTGGCAAGGGGTTATGGGTAGAGGGAGGAGCTAGGAGCTCGGAGCCTAAGCTTTTGAAATGCCGGCTCGGATCCGAGGTCGGATCCGATACCCACAGGTTGCAGACAAATGAAGTCTGCCTACTTCAGATCCTCCGATTTCTCAGAGGTTTCTAACAATTCCACGCTTACATCCGTATAAGAATTTACAATTTCATTTTCACCAACACCTGCTTCACCTCTTAAAACTTAAATAACTTTTCCATTACCCAAAACCGTATTAGAAATGTGTTCTGCCTTAACAATGTGAACTTTAGAAACATTTAAATGCAAAGTATTGTTCTCAGATGTTAAACATTCATTAAACGCCACCTGACTCATTGATGCATGTTGCGTCGAGCTAGAACCAACTTCCTCATTAACATTACGTCCATCAACTTCATTACTAACATTTGAATTATACAATTCTTTTGTCATTAACATTCCTTCATGGTCTCGCTCAAATATCAGTGATTTCAAATTAGATGCGCTTGATGTTTTGGTTAAATTATTAACATTCTGTGTAATGCAATTAATTGAAAAACAACTTTTAAAATCACTAACATCAGCAACAGATATATTGTTTACATATTTTTTGAATGCAACTGTCTTACTTCTTTTTGTTTTCCGTTGCCGCTCCCTCGTCACTTTGCCTTTCTGCTGCTGCTGCTGAACCAATTAGTTTCCTCCTGAAAAGTTTTTTGATTCAAAAGTCTCCCGAGAACTCAACTTAGTCATGAGTCTCTCCAATGTAGAAAATCTTTCTACTTCATTATTTTCAGACGGTGACCCCCAAGGGTCCATGGTAATAAACCTACTCTCCCGGTCCACCAGAGAGTCCTTAAAAGAACTGCTGATGGTGGTTACCATGGTCTGGACAGCAGTATTTTTTTGCAGACAGCTGGGTTTTGGTGGCCATTAGTTTGAAGTAGTTTGTCACATAAACCTGTTTTTCTGGAGTGAGGAATGCCATCTGGGAAGTTGTGTTCAAGCTTGCTCCCAGGAATACAATCTTTTGGCTGGGCACCAGTTGTGATTTCTTTTCGTTGATGGTGTACCCCAGAGAAGTTAGACGTCTCTTTACAAATGCCAGATGCTGAGGTAGCAATTCCTGACTGTCCGCCTGAATCAGGCAATTGTTCAAGTATGGGTAAATTTGAATATTTCTCTGTCTGCAGTATGCAATGGCTGGAGCCAGGCACTTTGTGAATACCCTGGGTGCAGTAGATAAGCCAAAGGAAAGTGCACAGAACTGACGGTGCATACAGCCTGCCCTGAAAAATAGATATTTCCTGCAAGATTCCCTTATGGGGATGTGCAGATAAGCTTCTTTTAAGTCTAGGGTGACTAGCCAGACGTCCTTGGCTAGCATAGGAAGAAGCTGTTGCAGAGTCAGCATTTTGAATTTTGGGACCACCAAGAAGGTGTTGAGAATTGACAGATCTAGAAGGCGCCAAGAGCCCTCTTTTCTGGGCACCAGGAACAGTCCGGAGTAGAAACCCTGTCCCCTTTGCTCTACTGGCACACTTGCGTTTGAGCCTCTGCTCACTGGTTTGGAGGAAGGATTGGCAACCCGCTTGGGGTTGGCAGTGAGTGGAAGTAGAATCTGTATCCCAGGGATACAATGCTTAGGACTCATCAGTCCTGGGTAATGGACATCCAGTTTTTAGCATGCAGGGCAAGTTTTCCTCCTAGGGGTGCAAATACTTGGGCCTTGCTGGGAAGGAAGCTAGACAAGTCACTGTGAACTTTTTCCATAAGGGGGTAGCTTACCACTCCCTGTTTTAATGGAGGGAGCACTCCATTGTTTAGATCTCTGTATACCCTGAGACTGTAGTCTTGGTGGCCTGCTGCCCCTGGGTTTGGGCTGAGAATGGCTGGGAGGGACTGGAAAGGACCAGTTTTTAGAAGGCCAATGCCTACTGAATCTAGGTGGCTGCACCTGTAAGAAATCTTTAACAGTTTGCATAGATTTTGCTTTTTCTTCCATCTTAAGTACAGTTGTGTACTCTTAACATAAATGTAGATGTTTGAGTGTATTCACTGTTGCAGATATTACATTTGGGTCATCTGCCTGCAGGTAGCCCTCAGCCAGCCTGAATATCAAAGTCTTGGATTCCTGTGTCAGATGCTGTCTCTTCTTCCATGACGTCAGGTCATCAAGGGTATAAAACATGCAGCAGACGCCATTACATCAGTTTTTCTTGCCCCAGATGTCAGGTGCCCCCATAATGCAAAGCAATTATATGTTAGGTTACACCTCCAACAAAAAGTAAATACACTAAACAAGAAGAAAAGTATAGCCAAGAGAAGTCAGGGGGGCTGGAGGGAGGGTAACCAGGACTGCAACACCGAATACACCCCAACATCTACATTTATGGTAAGTGTATACAATTCTATGTTCTTCTTGTTTCACTGTTGCAGTAATTACATTTGGGTTGATTCCCCAGGCTAAGGAAGGGAGGAGAAAGTTAGAGAGCATTAGGACCAGCTATTAGGTCCTGCAAAACTGCAGTGGCAAAACCAGCTCTGGATTTAGAAAATAGGCATGTGGTAATGCTTGGTGAAGCTATGTACAGAGCTCCAGGTAGTAGCTTCTAGGATGTCCCTGGTAGGGACACCTCTGAGAAAGGCTGTAGAGGTAGATGCAGCCCAGGTGGAGTGTGATCTTATCCCCCTGTGGGGAAGGCTTCCCATGGTGCTTATAGCAGAAATGAATGCAATGGGCTATCCACTTAGAAATTGCAGCAAAGCCCACTAGAAGCTGTTCAGATTTTCTGAGAGGCGTAGTCCTGTCCAAATAAAATCTAAGCTGCCTGTGCACGTCCAAAGAGTGCAGTATTCGTTCCCCTTTGTTTTGTGGATTTGGGAAAAAAGTAGGCAAATGAATGGACTGATTAAAGGCCACACTAGACACCACCTTGGGCATAAAGGAAGGATTGGTCCTGAGGGACACCCTGTCTGCATGGAAGATTATGAAAGGCTCCACTGTCATGAGGGCCTGTAATTCAGACACTTCTTAGTGAAGTGATGGCTAGAAGGAAGGCTGTTTTCCAAGAAAGGAATTTCAACTCTACAGTTGCAGCTGGCTCAAAAGGAGGTAGACTGAGCTTTTCCCATACAAAGTTAAGGTCCCAGGCCGGAGTAGGGGCTCTCTTGGGTGGTCTTAAATTTTTGGCTCCTCTGAGGAATCGCTTTAGCAGGGGTTTGGAGAAGCCGGGTGGTTCATTATTATAATGAGCTGAAATGGCAGAGGCATGAGTTTTAAATGACGAAAAGGAAAGGCCCCTTGTGGAGCATCTCTTAAGTACTGAAGAATATGAGGTAAGCTGGGCATCGTTGTGCCCACCCCCTGAGTGGCTCCAGGAACAGTATATTTTCCACTTTTCAGCACAGGATTTTCTAGTACTAGGCCTCCTTGCCAACAGAATGACATCCAGCACCTGCTTACTGAGGAATATTATTGGAGAGCTCAAGGAATTAGCCAGGCTGCAAGGTTCAGGGTTTGAAGCTGAGGGTGCAGAATCTGGCCCTCCTGCTGGGACAGCAGGGAAGGGGTCTGAGGCAGGTGCTATGGTTCCAGCTGTAACATACTGTGCAAGAGGGGGTACCAGTGTTGGTGTGGCCAGTCTGGAGTAATCAACATTGTCCTTGGTTTGTCCTGTTTGATCTTTAGCAGAACTTTCAAGAGGAGAGGCAGAGGGGGAAAGGCATAAACAGAGGCTTTCCCAGGTGAAGGACAAGGCATCCACTCTCCAAGCTTGACTGTGGGAAGTCCTTGCGCAAATGTCCAATTGGTAGTTCTGAGGGGAGGCAAACAGATCCATCTCCGGATTCCCTCATTTCTCAAAAGGTTGAATATCTTTGGTTCCAGTTTCCACTCATGTGGGTCCATGAGATTTCTGCTTAGGTCATCTGCCAGTGAATTTAGCCTGCCTGGCAAGAATTGAGCTTGTAGGTGCACTTGCTAGCTCAAGGCTGTGTTCCACAGAGCCATGGCTAGTCTGCAGACAGGGTACGAGTGGGTTCCCCCCTGTTTGTTTATGTACCACATAACAGTGGTGTCGGTCTTTACCAATAATTGTCCTGGAAGAATGTGGTCCTTGAAGGCCGTCAGGGAATTTTGTACAGCTAACATTTCTTTTATACTGATGCGCAGGTGCATCTGACTCTGGTTCCATTTGCCCTGAATGCACTGCCCTGCCAAGTGAGCCCCCCGTGCATAGTCTGATGCGTCTGTTAGGGTTTGGGCGACAGGGGGTAGAGTGAATGGGAGCCCCTTGTTGTGGCAGTAGACCTCTGCCCACCAAAGGAACTCTGTCTTTATGCAAGGAATGCTAGGAATCATTGATTCCAGGTCTTGAGAATGTTGACACCATAGGCTTTTTAGATACCATTGTGGTTTCCTCATATGTAGTCTTGCATATGGAATTAGTACAATACAAGAGGCCATGAACCCCACGGCTTGCAGGATTTTCCTTGCAGATAGCTGGGTCTTTGTGGCCAGTAGTTTGAAGTAGGCTATCAAACTTCTCTGGTGTGAGACAAGCCATCTGGGAAGTTGTGTTCAAGTTTGCTCTCAAAAATACAATTTGTTGGTACAGTACTAGATGAGATTTCTTTTCGTTTATGGTGTACCCCAGTGAGGTTAGAAGTTTCTTTACAAATGCCAGATAAATGTTTTAATAGCATGGCCTGGCTTTCTGCCTGAATTAGGCAATCATCCAGGTATGGGTATATTTGAATATTTGCAAAATGCAATGACTGGAGCTAGGGACTTTGTGAATACCATGGGCGCAGTAGTTAAGCCAAAGGGAAGTGCAGAGTTGACAGTGCATGGAGCCTGCTCTGAAGCGTCGGTATTTCCTGCAAGATTCCCTTATTGGAATGTGCAGGTAACCTTCCTACACGTCTAATGGGTACTTAGCTTTTTTGAAGACTTCGGTTCTGGAACTCGAAAAAATGAAAATTTCAGGAGTCGACCGACCGGCACTTGCGAACTGTTTCTGCTTCGGGCACCGCCCGGCAAGAAAGACTGATGTAATGGCGTTGGCTGCATGTTTTATTCCCGTGACGACCTGATGTCATAGAAGAAAATACAGCATCCAACGCAGGAATCCAAGACTTTGATATTCAGGCCGGCTGAGGGCTACCTGCAGGCAGATAACCCAAATGTAATGACTAACAGTGAAACACAAATAACATCTACATCTGCTTTTGCACCAAACAAGCTGTCCTGGTTTAATGGAGCATCTAGTAATTTGGCTTTGACATGGTCTGGCAAGATTTGCTCCTTCAACCAAGCATGCCTTCTCAATACACACCCAGTGACAGCAGCCCTGCAAGATGCTTCTAAAGCATCAAAACCACACTGCAAAGTATGTTTACTAACTTGGTTTGTAGAATGCATTAACTTGTAAATCTTTATTTTCTGTACAACCTGGAAGCAACATTTTCTGTTTAATTAGTTCCATAATATGCTGCTTGTACTTACATGTGAAACTGGCAATTCAAAGCCCTGATGGCAAGAGTTGCAAAGATATATACCTTCGTACCTCATCTGTCTAAAGCTCTAGAATCCCTGCCCAAAGGGGTAGGGGGTTTTGGCTGTAGTAGCCTTAATGCCTTTATGTCGCTGGGAAATGGTCTCTGGATCCACAGTGGGATTCTTAAAGAGAAATTTGTGAGAGTCAGGTATTCTGTAGTGCCTGTCAGGCTTTCTAGGAGCTGGTGGCAAAGTATAAGGAGTAAGACTTGATTCCATGAAGACATAATCTACAATGTCCAGGACAGGGGGTATAGCTAGAGGCCTGTGCTGAGGCAAAACTAAAAATTATCTGAGTTTTTTTGGATTGAGGGTAGTCCTGGCATTACCAGTGGAAATGGTCTCCAAAGTATGCAAGGTTTCACCAAAAGAATAGTCCTCTGGAGGGGACGCACAGGGTATGAAATCCTCTGCATCTGAATCCTCATAGATAGATAAGGGAATGTCCTGGTAATCAAGAGAGATGTCATCGGACTCATGGTCTGTAGAATCAGAAGGAAAATTAATTCTTTGTTTTTTTAGAAGGGGGAGGCTGGCTTCCCCTAGTTAAAGTTATAAGGTCTTCAGCCATTCTAAGCATTTGTTTCTGTGGCAAAGAAGCTTGAGCATGAGCTTTGGTAGTCTGTTTTCTAGACGTAGTGCAAACTCTGGGCCTGAGAAACTTGAATGTTTTAGTAAAAAACAAAGCTGTCTGTTTAATGCAAACATCAGAAGGTCAGAATACACCCTCAGAAGCTGGTGCCCGCACAGTGGCTCCAGTCCCATCCAAGGTAAAGACATCCGCAGGTTCCATAGTCGAAGCAGCATCTCGCGGAATACCGGACTCTGAATGGGTCTCAGCAGAGGCCTGCGAATCTGTAGAAGCGGGTATCAGGGGCTGCAATGGCTCCTCACTGAGTACCATCAGACTAGCTTAACGGAAGTGTCGTCGTTTTGAACCTATGAGGTCTATCGTTATGTTTTTTCAGATCATCAGAAGTCGGATGGCTCATCGAAGCCATTTCGGAATACGGAGAACCTCAGCGAAAGAATTTAGCGATAAAGACAGCCAGACAATGAATAGTTCAGGCATTAAAAAACCTACAGAGAGGAACGTTGTGGTCTGGGACTCAACAGATGATGCAGTAAGAATGAAAACCTCTGTGAGGTATCTGCTTTCCAAAGGCAAGACAATTGTTAACTTTTTCTGACATCGGTTAGAGCAAGAAGAAAGGATACATAACGGCGTACTTAGCTTTAGAAGACTTATGTTTTGAAACTCAAAAAACGAAAATTTCAGGTAGCGGCCGACCGGCACTTACGAACTGCTTCTGCTTCGGGCTCCCACATGGCAAGAAAAGCTAATGTAATAGCGTCAGCTGCATGCTTTATACCCCCGACGACCTGATGTCATGGAAGAGGCGACAGCATCCAACTCAGAAATCCCAAGACTCTGGTATTCGGGCCGACTTGAGGGCTACCTGCAGGCAGATACCCCAAGTGTGATGACTGCAACAGTGAAACACGAAGAACATCTGCTATCATTCCCAGAGGGAGGCAATCATGGAAGGCTTGCAACAACAGAACTGCTATCACCTTCAGGATATTGATATGCAATCTGTTCTGTCGGGGACCACGCGCCTTGGACCAATCTTCCTTGATAATGCCCCCCCCAACCCCAATAAAAAGAGGAATCTGTGGTTACTGTGACCATTGGAGGGAGAAGAGGGAACGGCCTGCCTAGATAAAGGTCATTCAAGAAAAGCCGCTATTGAAGATGTCTGCAAACCAGAGACCGCTTGATCTGACTCGATGGGTAAAACAGTCTAGACCACTGGACTGCCTCCACTGAAGAAATCTCATGAAAAATCTTGGTACCAGGGATCAGGATGGCAGCTGACATGGAACCTAGGGCTTTCAATACAAGCACTGATGGGGGGGTTGGGGGGTTGGACATGTACAGTAAGGACTACTTGCTGAGTAAAAGCACTCTGTGCGGGTAAGGACGCTACCTGAGTGACCGTTAAATTTTGTTCCTATGAATTTTATGGACTGTACAGGGGTAAATTTGGACTTTCACAATTATAGCAGCCCCCAGCTCGCTGAATGTGTAGTAGGAATTGTACCGCCTGATCCAGTTGATGCTCCATAGGCGCAGTTAGGAGCCAATCATCCAAGTACAGAAGCACCTGGAATTCTCAGAGTCTCAAGTGAGCCACCACCACCGACATGCATTTGGTTAACAGCCAGGGGGCTGTGGAGTCCAAAGGGCAGTGCTCTGAATCGACAATGATTGGCTCCCAGCCAAAAGCACAAACGTTTCTGGGAACATCAGTGGATCTTTATGTGGTAGTACATGTCCTGGAGATCTATGCAGCACATCCAATTGTCCTTGTACAGTAAAGACATAATGGATTAACAGTCACCATGCAAACTTTGACTTCTTGACATACAGATTCAGTTTGTTCAGGTCCAATTTGGGCTGTTAGGTCCCCTGTCTTTTTGGCACTAAAAAGCAGCACAAGTACTGCATATCCCTGCTGTGCAGCTGGGACCTCTTGGATGGCATATTTCCAGAAGTTTCTGAACCACTTGAAGGGCCTGCTCCCTCTGACTGGGTGGCACGTCAGGAAGTCTTATTTTGGTGGGCAGAGGAAGGGAAAAGAGAATGTAGCATCCTCTGGATATTTTGCTCAGCACCTAGTTGTTTGTTATTCTGTCCTGGCATCCATGTGGAGGGGAAAATCTTTCCATGACCATTTCCAGAGGAGAACAGTCGGGCAATGCTTCAGGAGCGCTAGTAAAAGCCCTGATTCTGCAGACCCCCTCTGCTCTTGGGGCGGCACCTTCTATTAAATCCTTGTCCTCTGCCTCTGGATGAGGAATTCTCATGAGACTCCTAGAAAGAGACCCTGTGATTTCTTGAACCAAATCATCTTCCCGCTACATTGGTTCCTTGAGAACGTCCTTTGTGGGGAAGAAAAATTGATCCCTAAGGCAGAGGGGGTCTTTCCTTCCTGCTTAATGTGGGTGCCTTCGACCGATGGTCCAAACAAAGAGGAACCATTGGACGGGGAAATGGCTAAGGATGCCTTGAAGGGTTCAGCAAACCCTCAACCAGGCATGTCTCCTAAGGGCTATACCTGTTCTGGCTGCTCGTGAAGTTCCTTCTGCAGTGTTGTAAATGAGCCTAAGAAGAAAAGGCTAGAGAGGCTATGGTGGCCAGTTGGGAGGCACCTTCTGAAGTCCTCCACCGACATGGACCCTGACAGGGAGTTGGTCAGCTCCTGAACCAGGTCCCTTTGCAGACAAGTGAAATGTGCCAGGTAATTTAATGCTCTCAGAGAATAAGTGGCTGATGTGCAAGGGGGGAGTCCAAGTGCTTCCCCTCGCACTTCTTCTAAGGCGACTCCTCTGCAGGGGACTCTGGGGAGGACTCAGAGATTTAGTGAGGAAGGAAAGTCTGGAAGTCCTGTTGGGAGGGCTCACCGTGGACAAGACGTGTGGAAGCCAGAGTCTGACAAGACAGGAGCAAGGAGATGCAACTTTAGGCCCACAGAATGCCTTCTCTGACACCTGGAAGGCTGAAAAACCCGGGAATCTTTCCCCTCCTCCTCAAAGCCTCAGAGAAGGTGGACACCACCCAGGGCCAGACACCTCCAAATACCAGCCCTAAACTGTAAAGAGCCAAAGCTCCAACAGGAAGGGACTGATCCTACCATGTCGGAGTAGAGGCCAAACCCCTAGAATCCTCAGAATCCATTCTGCTCCGACAAGGTCAGAAATGAACAAGTCTGGGACACTGCTGGAGTCAAGGAAGGATGGATCCTCTAATCTGATGACTTCTCTCTCCTGGTATCTATAATCTGGGGTTTCAAAGCCAGTGGTCGGACTGGAAGAGGAGTGGTGGTAAAGGGGGATGGTGCTCTCACAGATCCAAACAAAGACGGAGACTATAAAAGCCCAACCTCAATCTGAGCCTTCAAAAGGCACTGCATCATCTTTGTCCATATCTGAGCAGGAAAGTCTGGACAACCTGGAAGAAATCGAGGAGTGAGTAGACCTTACAGGCGATTGTGCCAGCCTGGCTGGAGAGGGAAATTTGCTGTGCCTAGTAGTGTGGCTCAGAGACCTCCAATCTGAAGCTCCGGGATCCACATAGGGAGGAAATCTCCTAACAGTCAATCTCTGACTGGTCAAAAACCTCTTTGGGATCCGACAACGTATGATCCAAGGGGGGAATCACATCTGCTAGATATCCTGGATCAGAGGAGCTTTTCAGACCCAAAAGTTTACTCTCTACGATCTGACGGCTTGGACCTTTTCTCCAGCCTGGGAAATGAGACCCTCCCAATCAGAGGCAGGAGGGGACTTGCTTCCGATGTTCCTTGCCCTCCTTGGGATCTTTGGAAGGGCCAGGTTTGGCAGGGGTCAGAGCACCAGAGAAAGGCAACAGTCCTCAAAATCAATCTGTTGTGCCTGTCTGCCAAGGGGTTAAATCCACACACATCACAGTCCTGATCGAGTTGAGCAGAACCCAAGCAGTACACACTTCTCGTGGGCATTGGAATGTGGAATCTTACATCCACAAGAAGAGTACACATAGCCAATTGGTTTACTGTCCATGACACATGTGGCAAGGCATTAAGTGGTGCTAATGAAAAAGGTAAAGCACTGGACTACCAAGCACACAAAGAAAAACAATTACACTGAATTTTATGTAAATATATATATATCTATATATATCTCTATATATATATCTCTATATATATCTCTCTCTCTCTCTCTATATATATATATATATATATACATATCTATATATCTATATATATATATATCTATATCTATATGTATATATATATATATAAAAAACACGCATATATCTCTCACACTTTTTTTAACAGAAGAGAAACAAAAGGGGTGGGGGGGTGCCTAACAAACTGCCTGTTAAAGTTGGGAGAGAAGGAAAACAGTAAAGTACAGTTGTGTACACTAACCATAAATGTAGATGTTGAGTGTATTCACTGTTGCAGTCATTACACTTGGGGTTATCCTGCTGGCAGGCTACCCTCAGTTGGCCTGAATTCCAAAGTCTAGGTCCGGCGTCGGTTGATGTCGCCTCTTCCCAGTCAGTGCGCCGGGGGTATAAAAGATGCAGCCGACGCCATTTTCTTCAGTTTTTCTTGCCCCAGATGTCAGGTGTCCCCAAAAGGGAAGGCTAAAAATATGCCAATAAAACATGCATGCACCAAAATATATTACACCTTCATCTACAAGCAAATACACCACATAGGTTGTATAGATTAGAGAAGTGCAGCTAAGTTCCAGCAAAAGGACATGGGGGATGGTGGGTGGGTAACCTGGACTGTAACAGTGAATACACTCGAACATCTACATTTATGGTAAGTGCACACCAACTGTACTATGTTCTTCATGTTTCACTGTTGCAGTCATTACACTTAGGTTGAATCCCAAAGCTATGGTTAGGAGGTTAGAGTTAAATAGCATTAAGAGCGGCTATGAGGCCCTGCAGAACTGTAGTCGCAAAGCCTGCCCTGGATTTAGAGTAGAGTGGTAAAATATAGTGCTTCATATAGGTGTGCATTGAACTCCAGGTAGCAGCCTCTAAAATGTCTTTGGTTGGTACTCCCCTGAGGAAGGCTGCTGAAGTGGCTGCTGCTCTGGTTGAATGTGGCCTAATGTCCTTAGGCACTGCCTTGCCATGTTTTGAATAGCAGAAACGAATGCAGTGGCCTATCCACTTTGAAAAAGTCTGCTTTGAGATAGCCTTTCCTTGTGATCCCTGCAGCATAAGCCACTAGTAGTTGCTCAGTCTTTCTGAAAGCTTTGGTTCTGTTCAAGTAGAAGCATAGCTGTGTATGCCCAAAGAATGCAGAATTCTCTTCCCCCTTTATTCTGTAGGTTTGGATAAAAAGTAGGCAGATAGTACAGTTTTGTACCTACCATAAATGTAGATGTTCGAAGATCCACATTGCTGCAGTCCTTACATATGGGTAGTCCGCTGTCCTCGGTCGGCCCGAATACCAAAGTATTAGGCTGACGTCGGTCAAGGCGCTTAAAACTGACATCAGGACGTCAGGGTACAAATGCGCATGACCGACGTCATATCCTCAGTCTTTTCTTGCCCCAGATGTCAGAAGGCCCTAAAAAGAAAGGCAAAAGCCAAAAAACAGCAAAAAAACAACCAACCACCCCTGCCCTAATCATATTTACAATATTTACAATATTCACAACCCAAACCACACAACCACCTCTAACTACAGAGGGGAAGGAGGGAGGGTAAATTGGACTGCAGCAATGTGGATCTTCGAACATCTACATTTATGGTAGGTACAAAACTGTACTATGTTCTTCATCTCACATTGCTGCAGTCCTTACATATGGGTAGAATCCCAAAGCAGAGGTAAGGGAGGATGGCAAAACTATAAATCATTAGGAGTTGCCAAAATGCCCTGTAAAATTGCAGTGGCAAACCCAGCCCTAGATTTAGTAAAGTGGAAGGTGGTAATGCTTAGAGAAAGTATGCACTGAACTCCAAGTAGCTGCCTCCAAAATATCTTTAGTAGCCACCTCCCTTAAAAAAGCTGTAGAAGTGGCAGTAGCCCTAGTGGAATGAGGCCTAATCCCAGCTGGAATCTCCTTACCATGATGGGAATAACAGAAAGCAATACAAAAACCAATCCACTTAGAAATAGTCTGTTTTGAAACAGGTTTGCACTGAGAACCCAAAGCAAATGAAACAAACAACTGCTGAGACTGCCTGCACCCTTTAGTTCTGCTCAAATAATATCGCGACTGTCTGTGTACATCCAAAGTGTGCAAAATCTTTTCCCCTTTATTTTGGGGGTTTGCATAAAAAGTAGGTAAATGAATAGTTTGGTTTAAAGCCACACTAGAAACCACTTTAGGCATAAAGGAAGGGTTAGTACGCAAAGATACCCGGTCCTTGTGGAAAATTAGGAAAGGCTCAACCGCCATAAGGGCCTGTAATTCAGAAACCCTTCTCGCAGAGGTAATGGCCAACAAAAAAGCAGTCTTCCATGATAAATATTTCAATTCGGCAGTCGCTGCAGGCTCAAAAGGTTGTAGAGTGAGTTTCTCCAACACAAAATTGAGATCCCAAGCAGGAGTAGGAGCTCTACGTGGGGGTCTTATATTCTTTGCCCCTCTAAGGAATTGCTTAAACAAAGGATGAGAAAATAATGGTGGGTCACAGTCATAGTGAGCAGAAATTGCTGCAGCATGAACCTTAATAGAGGAGAAGGACAAACCTTTGTCCAGTAACTCAGTAAGGTATTGAAGAGCAACACTTAAATTAGGTTTAGAAACATCAAAGCCCTTTGCTGTACTCCAAAATAAAAATCTCCTCCATTTATCTGCGTACACCTTCCTTGTACTAGGCCTTCTGGCCTCCAAAATAACATTCAAAACTTGTTGTGGAAGCTGAGACCCTCCAGGGTTTAAAACAGAATATGCCAGGCTGTTAGATGTAGAGAGTGAAGTTTGACATTGAGTAAATGACTGTTCTCCTGAGACAGCAGGTGAGGAATCGAAGGCAAAGGCCATGGAGGCTCCCGTACCAGACTTCTCAGTAATGGGTACCAGTGCTGTCGAGGCCAATCTGGAGCTATTAAAATCATGTTTGGCTTGTCCTGTCTGACCTTCAGGAGTACCTTTGGGAGGAGAGGCAGAGGTGGAAAGGCATACACATGAAGATTGCTCCAATTGAATGAGAGAGCATCCACTTTCCAAGCTGTGGGATGAAACCTTTTTGTGCAAAACTTTGGCAGCTGGTAATTTAGTGGAGAAGCGAACAGATCTATGTCTGGAGTTCCCCATAACACTGTCAATTTCTGAAATACATGAGGGTCCAATTTCCACTCGTGGGGATCCATAATTTGTCTGCTCAACACATCTGCTAAGGAGTTCTGTGCTCCTGGCAGAAACCTTGCCTGAAGATTTAGCTGTAAACTGAGAGCAGTCTCCCACAAAATCATTGCTTGTCTGCATAGAGGATAAGAATGCGTTCCCCCTTGCTTGTTGATGTACCACATGACAGTTGTGTTGTCTGTTAGAATCAACACCTGCCCTGGAAGAAGCAACTCCTTGAAAGCTATCAATGCAAATTGGACTGCTAACATCTCCTTCAAATTGATATGTAGATGTTGAAGTCTGGCAGGCCACGTGTCTTGTACCCATTTTCCATTTAGATGAGCTCCCCAAGCTTTGTCTGAGGCATCTGTCGTTAGAATCTGACTCGCCTCTGGCCGGGTCACAGAGAGTCCCTTGTTTAGGTGACATTCCTGAGCCCACCACAAAAATTCCTTTTGAATGCAAGGTATTATCTGAATGACAGTGTCCATATCTTGGCAGTGCTGTGTCCATACATTTTTGAGATACCATTGTAGCTTCCTCATATGCAGTTTGGCATTGGGAAGTACCAGAATACAA
This sequence comes from Protopterus annectens, assembly GCF_019279795.1. Lineage (NCBI taxonomy): Eukaryota > Metazoa > Chordata > Ceratodontiformes > Protopteridae > Protopterus > Protopterus annectens. The sequence goes on along the minus strand of NC_056737.1, from coordinate 1,808,167,470 downwards.
GATGCCATGAACCCCAAGGCTTGAAGGACTGTCCTTACAGTCAGCCTGGCCTGACGAGACAATTGGTGGAAGTAAAGAGAAAGATTCTTTTGTTTGTCCGGGGTCAAAAAGGCCATCTGGGATGCTGTATTCAGTCTCACACCCAGAAAGCACATGTCCTGAGAGGGTACTAGACTGGACTTTATTTCGTTCACAGAATACCCCAGGCATCTTAACACTGCCATCACATACTATAAATGATGAAGAAGTTCGTCCTTTCCTTGGGCCAGAATCAGGCAATCGTCCAAATAAGGATAGATTTGTATTCCTCTTAGCCTGAAGAAAGCTATCACTGGAGCCAGAACCTTCGTGAACACTCTGGGCAGTAGATAAGCCAAAGGGCAATGCAGAGAACTGATAATGTGAAGTCCCAGCCAAAGCAGATACTTCCTGCAACTGAGCCTGATAGGAACATGAAGGTAAGCCTCCTTGAGATCCAAAGTCACCATCCAGTGATCTTTGCCCAGCAGAGGTAAAAGCTGTTGTAACGTCAACATTTTGAACTTGGGAATGTCCAGATATGTGTTGAGGATAGATAAATCCAAAATTGGTCTCCACGTGTTCCCTTTCTTTGGTACTAGAAACAGGCGAGAATAAAATCCTAGGCCCACTTCTGGCAGAGGGACCGGTTGTATGGCCCCTATTTGAAGTAGTAGAGAAATTTGTTTGTGAGCCTCTAGTCTTTGCTGAGGAGGAACGTCCGGCATGCCTTTGAAAGGAGGCAAGGTATGGAAATAAAACTTGTAACCTTGGTGTATGATATCCAATACCCATCTGTCTTGGGTAATCAAATTCCAATTTTCCTTGAAGAGTGCCAACCTTCCTCCCAAAGGTGCTGCCAGGCAAGAAGGATCTGGCAGCTGAAAAGGTAGGTCATTGGGCCTGTTTACGAAAGGACTGGCCCTGCCCTCACCCGAAGATTGTGCAGGTGAACTCCCTGTTCTAGGTCTGAAAGAACTCTGAGCTCTGCCCCTACCACGTCTAGATCTACCCCTAGACTGAGAATCATAAGAAGGATCGTCCACCCCTTAGCAGGCCAATTCCTACTAAACTTGGGAGGCTGAACTTGCAAAAAATCTTTAACAGCCTGCATAGACTTAGCCTTGTCTTCCATTTTCTTCAAGACTGACTCCACAGGTGAACCAAACAACACATCAGACTGCAAAGGAGCATCCAAAATCCTTGTCTTAACATGGTCAGATAAATTCTGATCCTTCAGCCAGGCATGCCTGCGAAGAACTGAACCAGTGGCAGCCACCCTAGACGAGGCCTGCACAGCATCAAAGCCACATTGTAATGAATGCTTACCCACCTGTTCAGAGACATGCACCAAATCTTGTAATTCTTTACACTCAATGCCTTCCGCCAGAGCATCCACCTTAGACTTCAATTGAGAAAGAAGAAAGTTTTGATATTTCAACATATGAAACTGGCAATTCAAAGCCCTCATAGCTAAGGTAGAAGATGTATAGACCTTCTTTCCCCATCTATCCAAAGCTCTGGCCTCTATCTAGAGGAACCGGATTTTTTACAACAGAGGCCTTGACACCCTTAGGTCCCTGACTAATAGTTTCTGGGTCCGCCCTAGGACTCTTATAAAGATATTTATGAGCCTCAGGCACCCTGTAATACCTATCCGGTTTAACAGGAGCAGGAGGCAGAGAATCAGGATTAAGTGAAGCCTCTGCAAACACATCTTCCACAACATCCAGAACAGGGGGTATAGCCAAGGGCCTATGTTGGGGTAAAAGCAAAAATTCCCTAAGCCTTTTCCGGGAATCAGAGAAGTCCTGACCTTCCCACTTAAAATGTTCCCTCATAGAATGAAGTGTCTCTGAAAAAGAAAAATCCTCTGGAGGAGAAGCAGGAGGAGTAGAATCATCTGCATCAGAATAAGGAGAGTACTCCTGCAAGTCTTCAGCCGAAGACTCTGAAACATCCGAAGCCTGCTCAAAACTTCCCAACTCTGGCTCCACCCTAGGCCTCTTATCAGGAGGGGGCAAAGAACCTCTAATCAGAGTAATCAAATCTTCTGCCATTTTAAGCATGTGCTTCTTGGGCACAGACCCTGCTGAACTAGGAGTGACCCCAACAGAAGCTAAACCTGGCCTGCCTCTGGGAGAAGCCTTGGAAACAGAAGGAGAGGGCCTAACCACCCTAGGAAGGGAGGGGAGTACAGTAACCTGAGAAGCCCCTTCAGCCTGACCTGCCTCCTGAGAGGCCACATCCTGCAATATCAAAGACTCCCCCCTGAGACTCCAGAGAAATCTCAGTCGGAACCACCGGTTCCACTGAAGCCTCTAAAGAACCGGCGTCCGGAACGGACGACTCATCTTGCCTGGGTTTAACTGATTTGACTTTGTGCTTCTTCGTAGAAGCGGGCGCCGGAGAGTCCGACGGCATATTATAATTGCACCGCTTCCCGAAGACCAGCCTAGCACAATCTAACCTTCGCTTAATAGTGCGCTTATTGAACCTAGCACAAAAGTGACACCCAACAACGTCGTGCTCAGGCCCCAAACAAGGAATACACAAAGAATGATAATCCCTATGCGGTATCTGTTTCCCACAAGAAATACAGTTATTCACTTTTTCTGACATCCGGTAAAACACTGAGGCAAGAAAAAAACAAAATATTCCCCAACGGGGTACTTAGCCAACTTGGATTCGGTCTGAAACTCCGAACTCGAAAAATTTCAGAACGCCGAACGGCACTTGCAACGCTGCTTCTGCATCGGACCATGCGGCAAAAAAGACTGAGGATATGACGTCGGTCATGCGCATTTGTACCCCGACGTCCTGATGTCAGTTTTAAGCGCCTTGACCGACGTCAGCCTAATACTTTGGTATTCGGGCCGACAGAGGACAGCGGACTACCCATATGTAAGGACTGCAGCAATGTGAGATGAAGAACATGAATAGTTTGGTTAAGGGCCACACTGGACACTACCTTAGGCATAAATGTCGGGTTTGTCCTCAGAAAAATCCTGTCTGGATAAAAGATGATAAAAGGTTCCACAGCCATGAGTGCCTGCAGCTCAGACTCATCTTGCAGAGCTTATTGCTAGGAGCAGAGCTGTTTTCCAAGATAAAAACTTTATACCAGCTGTAGCGGCTGGCTCAAAAGGGGGCAGAGTGAGTTTTTTCCAAAACATAATTGAGGTCCCATGCAGGTATTGGTGATCTCCTTGGAAGCCTTAAGTTTTTGGTTCCTCTGAGGTATTTCCTTAAAGGATGAGAAAAGATTGGTGGCTCTATTGTAATGAGCCGAAATGGCAGAGGCATGAATTTTAATTGATGAAAAGGATAGGCCTTTGTCCAGCATCTCAGTTAAGTATTGCAATATCTGGGGAATATTTGGTACTGCTGTGTCAATTCCTTGTGCCTGGTTCCAGGCACAGAATCTCTTCCATTTTCCAGCATAAGATTTTCTAGTACTAGGCCTCCTGGCCTCCAAAATGACATCCATCACCGCTTTAGTGAGAGGTGCGTTTTGTATGACTACATTATCCGCCATGCTTCCAGATTTAAGGTCTTGAGTTGGCTGTAAAGGATCTGATTGTTTTGTTGGGACAGTAGGTGAGGTAATTTGAGGTAAGGTCCAGGCTAGGCATTGAGACAAATTCCTTAGGATTGGATGCCAGTACTGGCAGGGCCAGTCTGGGGCAATCAGTACCATTTTTGGCTTCTCTTGTCTGACTTTTAGGAGTACCTTGGGGAGGAGAGGCAGTGGAGGAAAGGCATATACTGTTTTTCCAGCTGAAAGATAGGGCATCCACTTTCCATGCTTGTCTGTGATAAGTCCTTATGCAGAATCTCTTTAGTTGGCAGTTGTGAGGAGAGGCAAATAGGTCTATGTCGGGGCATCCCCATTTCCTTGTTATCATTTTGAAGATTTGTGGATCCAATTTCCATTCGTGGGGATCCATGAGGTTTCTGCTTAGTTCGTCTGCCAGAGTATTTATCTTTCCTGGCAGGAATTGTGCTTACAGATGTACTTGGTAAGTCAATGCTGTGTCCCACAAAGTCATGGCAAGTCTACAGAGGGGTTAAAAATGAGTGCTTCCGTGCTTGTTTATATACCACATGACCGTGACGTTGTCTGTCTATCAGTAGTTGTCCCAGATGAAGTAGGTCCTTGAGGGCTGTGTCAGGGCATTCTGAACAGCTAGCATCTCTTTTTGATTGATATGTAGATGCATTTGGTTGGCGGACCATGTGCCTTGAATACATCTTTCTGCCATGTGTGCCCCCCAGGCATAATCTGATGCATCTGTTGACAATGTCTGCCTGGCTGGGGGTAAGGTGAATGGCTGTCCCTTGTTCTGGTGACATGCCTTCGCCCACCATCGAATCTCCTGTTGCAGGCAGGGAATGAGAGTAATTATTTTTTCCAGGCTGCGGCAATGCTGAGTCCAAATACTTTTTAGGTACCATTGAAGTTTCCTCATATGTAGTCTTGCATATGGAATTAATAGAATGCAGGATGCCATGAAGCCCAAAGCCTGCAGAATTTTTCTTGCAGATAACTGGGTCTTTGTTGCCAACAGTTTGAAATAGGTAGTCAGTTGCCTTTGTCTGGCATGAGATAAGCCATCTGGGCAGTTGTATTCAAGCTTGCACCCAGGAATATTACCTCTTGAGGGGGTACTAGTTTTGATTTCTTGTTCGTTGACTGTGTACCCTAGGCAAGGTAGTAATCTCTTTACAAACGCCAGATGCTGTAGTAGAATGTCCTTGTTCTCTGCTTGTATGAGGCAGTCATCCAAGTAAGGATATATCTGTAGTCCTCTGTCTGCAGAATTCAATTACTGGTGCCAAGCACTTTATGAAGACCCTGGGCGCAGTAGATAAGCCAAAGGGCAATGCAGAGAATTGGTAGTGCACTGAGCCAGCTTTGAATCTGAGGTATCTTCTGCATGTTTTTCTGATTGGGACATGCAGGTATGCCTCTTTTAGGTCTAAAGTCACAAGCCAAGCCTTCTTGCCCAGCATAGGCATAAGCGGCTGTAAGGTCAACATTTTGAACTTTGGTATATCCAGATATGTGTTTAGAATAGATAGGTCCAGTATTGGTCTCCAGGTTTTGTCCTTTCCGGGTACCAACAACAGTCGAATAAAATCCTTGTCCCTGCTCTTGTTCTGGTACTTGTTGAATGGCCCTCATGTCCATAAGGGATGAGACTTGTTTCTGTGCCTCTACCCATTGGTTTTTTGGTAGGTCTGGCCAACCGTTTGCCCTTGGCAGGGTATGAAAGTGAAACTTGTAGCACTGTGACACTGTCTAAGACCCATTTGTCCTGGGTTATGTGCCAATTTTGAGAAAAAAGTGCTAGTTTTCCCCCTAAAGGTGCTGCCAGAAGATAAGTGCTTGGCACAGGCAGGGGGAAGTCATTGGGGCTGTTTCCTGTAAGGCTGTGATTTGTCTTCACTTTTGAAGGTAGAAGCACCCCACTGTTTAGACATGTATGAACCTTGCGGCTGGGATCTGCCTCTTGAGCGTCTGTATCTGCCCCTTTGTGGTCTGACACTAGAAAGGACCAATTCTTTGTAGGCCGCTGTCTGCTAATCTTGGAGGCTGTACCTGTAAGAAATCCTTGACTGTTTGCATAGATTTAGCTTTGTCCTCCATTTTCTTTAACACCTCTTCTGCTTTAACACCAAACAAAGTATCATGCTGTAATGGAGCATCTAATAATTTTTCTTTAACATGATCTGGTAGATTTTGTTCCTTTAACAAAGCATGCCTCCTAATGACAGAACCCGTGACAGCTGCCCTGCAGGAGGCCTCCAAAGAATCAAAACCACATTGCAAAGTATGCTTTCCAACTTGCTCAGCTGCATGCAATAAATCCTGCATTTCTTTGTTTTCTGCACCTTCAGAATTTATCAACATTTTCTGTTTAAGCAGTGACATAACATACTGCTGATATTTGAGCATATGAAACTGACAATTTAAAGCCCTTATAGCCAAGGTAGCAGAGGTGTAAATCTTCTTTCCCAATCTGTCTAATGCCCTAGAATCCCTGTCGGCTGGGGGTAGGGTTTTTTGCAGTGGATGCCTTGACCCCTTTGCGACCCTGAGAAATAGTTTCTGGGTCAGCAGCAGGGTTTTTGAAAAGGAATTTATGAGAGTCAGGCACCCTGTAGTACCTGTCCGGCTTAACAGGAGCTGGAGGTAAGGAGTCAGGGGTCAGACTGGACTCTGAAAATACATCATCTACTATGTCTAACAGGCAGAATAGCTAGGGGCATGTGTTCTGGGAGTAAAAGTAAGTCTCTGAGCCTTTTCTTAGATTCAGTATAATCTTGGCTCTCCCAGTGGAAATGTTCCCTCATGGTATGCAAGGTTTCCTCAGAACAGTAATCCTCAGGAGGAGAGGCTGAAGGGAATCTTCAGCATCAGAATCCTCATAGGGAGGAAGAGAATATTCCTGATCAGAAGAAATGGAAACCTGATCTGAAGATTCATATTCTGTCTCTTGCCTAGGCCTCTTATCAGGAGGATGGGAACCCCTGATCAAAGTAATTAAGTCTTCGGCCATTTTGAGCATCTGTTTTTTGGGCATGGAGGCCTGACCATGAGGCTGCTGTACTTGTTTCTTTGTCTTTAAAGATGCTTTAGTCTTTGCCTTTGTTGCTGGAGTCGCTTTAATGTGCAATTGAGTAGGTCTGAAAACATCCTCAGAAGCCAATGCCTGCTCAGCGGCTCCAGATCCATCTGAGGGAATAGTTTCCGAAGGTCCAATACCTTGAGCTTCCAGCAGCCTAGGCGACTCCATGTGGGAGTCTATAGCGGCATGCAGGTCCAGAGTAGCGGGCATCAAAGGCTGCGAAAGCGCCTTACTGAGAGCCGGCGACTGACTTAGAAGAAGCCTCGTCGGTTTTAGATCTCGGATGCCTGTCCTTTTCTTTGCGTTTCTTGTGAATTCCGATAGTCGGTTGGCTATCCGATGGTATCGTGTAATTAAATCTTCTGCCAAAATAGTGAAATGCAAAATCGTACCGGCACTTTAGTGTGCTGTTTAAATCTAGCACAAACCGACAACAAGTAATGTCGTGGTCAGGGCCTAGGCAAGGAATACAGTTAAGAATGAAAATCCTTATGAGGTATTTGCTTCCCACAAGAAATACAATTATTAATTTTTTCTGACATCGGTCTGGAGCAAGAAAAAAGTTTTCCTCAATGGGGTACTTAGCTTTTAATGAAGACTTTGGATCTGAAAGGTGAACATGAAAATCTCAGGAGTCGGCCGACCGGCACTTACGAACTGCTTCTGCTTCGGGGACTGCATGGCAAGCAAGACTGAAGAAAATGGCGTTGGCTGCATCTTTTATACCCCTGGCGCACTGACGTCAGGAAAGAGGCGACAACAGACGCCGGACCAAGACTTTGGAATTCAGGACGACTGAGGGTAGCCTGCCAGCAGGATAACCCAAGTGTAATGACTGCAACAGTGAAACACGAAGAACATCTACAAGGGTTTCTAAAACTAGAAACAGAGCACAGGTTAAGGCATGGGAAAACACAAGTAGTACTTAGCTGACACTCAAGAACACAAGGGAATCACGTCTGTGCTGGAAGGTGGCAAACGAGATCCGAGGAGTTAGGGAAAATTCAGGGCATTATGGGAGTGAGAGGAGCTCAAGACACGAGACATCAGTCTTTGAAAAGGCCGGATCCTAAACCCAGTGAGGACGATGAATGAAAGGGATATCAGATCAACAGGTTACATTCTTTTCATTAAAGAATGTTATGGAATCTAATCTTTCAGTGGTATAAAGTGCATGCATGGGGTCAGACAGTGAACACTATTTTGCAGTACTGAGAAGCTTCCTCCCTCAGGGGTGTGCACATAGTGATCAGGGAAGCAAGGAATGGGAAATAGCACCATAGAGTGGAAGGGAACTGAATCTGACCTTGCACCTTATGGTTATGACCTCAGAACTGCAGTACCCAGTCCCCCTGCCACTCCACCCAGCAGCAGGTGAAATGGCAATATGGGGAGACACTCAGGAGAAATGTATGGAAGTGACATCAGATAAAGCTATAAACCCTGTGACCACCAACCTCCTCCCCTCAAAAAAAAAAAAAAAAAAATTAGTAATGCATCATGTACTGCCTAGGCTACTAAGCTAGCACACGTTAGTTCAGGCATAAAAATAATGCTACTCATGTTTTACCTTTGTTTAAAAGTAATTTCTACTAACTCCTCTTCTGTTAACTGTATCAAAATTCCATCCTGTGTGCAGACTACACAGGAAAAAGCATGAGGGAAATGTTTTATTAAAATGTATAGGACTATGTTTTCACAACTTTTATTATTTGCATTACAATTCTGTAATTAAAGACAGTCACCTGACAAGATTTGGACTTCTAATACACCTGACATAATGCATATAAGAAATGAGAATCATCACTGAATGAACGTAACCCCAAACCTTCCCTATGCTGACAGAGTAACACATTTGGTGCCCAAACTCTGCAAGAAATCTGTTTGAGCAGAAAGAGATGCCCACCTTCCAACTTTTCAAAAAGGCCGCTGCCAACAAGTCTTCATCCACAGAAGGAATAGTTGGGGACCTCTTAAATGGTCGAAGAAGCAGAACAAGGAAAAGTAAGTCTATGAAAATAAGCTGGTTCTGTACAGATGGAACATTGCTAGCCAAGTGAGGCAGTAACCTCAATTCAACAACTATGATGCTATGAAGCTTCAGTTTTGGGTCAACATTAACATGCTCACAAGCAGCATGAACTTCAGCACATAGTACAGTTTTGTACCTACCATAAAATGTAGATGTTAGAGTGCTAATACAGCTGCAGTCATAACAGATGGGGTTTATCCTGCCGTCAGGCGGGTCCTTGGTCGGCCGAATTCCAAAGTCTAGGTCCGGCGTCGGATGTCGTCGCTTTTTCCCTGACGTCAGTGCGGCAGGGGTATAAAAGAACCAGCCGACGCCATTTTCTTCAGTTTTTCTTGCCCCAGATGTCAGGTGCCCCCAGAAGGAAGGCAAAACAAATTTATGTAATAATGCAATATAATCAAAACACAGTAGTTGCAAGCAAATACACCATAAAAGAATACCCCAATCAGGTTGCATGAGGAGGTGTTAGCCATTAGGCCTGTCCCAAGAGGGGAAGGAGGGAGGGAAACCTGGACTGCAGCTGTATTAGCACTCGAACATCTACATTTATGGTAGGTACAAAACTGTACTATGTTCATCGTGCATACAGCTGCAGTCATAACAGATGGGTAGAATCCCAAAGCTAAAAAAGGGGTGGTATGCACTAAGTAGAACTAGGAGGAGCAAGGATGCAATGCAAGACTGCAGTGGCAAAGCCCGCTCTAAATTTGGAGTATAATGGTAGGTGATAGTGCTTGGAGAAAGTATGTACAGAACTCCAAGTGGCTACTTCCAAAATATCTTTGGTAGGAACCCCCCTGAGGAAAGCTGCAGAGGTAGCTGTGGCCCTTGTGGAGTGAGATCTGATGCCTGTAGGTACAGTTTTACCATGAAAAGAATAACAAAAGCGTATGCAGTGGGCTATCCATTTTGAGACTGTCTGTTTGGAAATAGCCTTCCCTTGAGCACCTGTAGCATAGGACACAAAGAGTTGCTCTGATTTTCTGAATGGCTTTGTTCTGTCCAAATAATAACAAAGCTGTCTGTGAATGTCCAAGGAATGTAGTAGCCTCTCCCCTTTGTTTTGTGGATTAGGGTAAAAGGTAGGTAAGTGGATAGCCTGATTCAAGGCTACCCTGGATACTACCTTTGGCATAAAGGAAGGATTGGTTCGTAAAGAAACTCTGTCCTGATGGAAAATGATGAAAGGCTGTACAGCCATGAGGGCTTGTAGTTCCGAAACCCTGCGTGCTGAGGTGATAGCCAGAAGGAAGGCTGTTTTCCATGACAAATATTGCAGTTCTGTTGTAGCAGCTGGCTCAAATGGAGGCAGGGTCAGTTTTTCTAGAATGAAATTGAGGTCCCAAGCAGGTACTGGTTGCTTCCTTGGGGGATTTATATTCTTAGCCCCTCTGAGAACTGTCTTAAGAGAGGGTGAGAGAATAAAGGAGGATCAGTGTTGTATTGAGCAGAAATGGCTGAGGCATGGATTTTGATGGAGGAGAATGAAAGTCCACTGCTTAGCATCTCAGCTAGGTACTGTAATATTTGAGGTAAATTCAGTATTCCAGGATTCTGACCCTTTTTCTGATTCCAAGCACAAAACCGTTTCCATTTTACGGAGTAGGCTTTTCTAGTAGAAGGCCTTCTGGCCTCCAAAATGACATCCTGCACCTCCTTGGAGAGTAGGGTCTGTTGTGAATTTAAGGAATCCTCCATGCGGCTAGATTGAGTGTTTTCAGCTGACTGAAGAGTTTTGAAGTTGTGCTGAGTCAACAGAAGAGGCATTAGAGGCAGGATCCATGGTGGGGAATGCGTCAGGCTCCTCAGGAGTGGATACCAGTGTTGTATTGGCCAGTCTGGAGCAATGAGAATCATCTTTGGTCTGTCTGCTCTGGCTATTAATAGAACTTTGGGCAGCAGAGGAAGAGGTGGAAAGGCATAAACTGTCGTTGTCCAACTGAAAGAGTGTGTCCACTTTCCAGGCCTGTGGATGATAGGTCCTTGAGCAGAATTTTGTCAATTGGTAATTTCTGTGGGTAGCAAAGAGATCTATGTCTGGCCTTCCCCATGCTTGAATTATCTTTGTAAAAACTTGAGGATGCAACTTCCATTCGTGTGGAACTGTCATATTTCTGCTTAGGTTGTCTGCCAGCGTGTTTTCCTTGCTTGGCAGGAATTGTGCTTGAAGTTGGATTTGTAATTCCAGAGCCATGTTCCAAAGAGACATGGCTGGCCTGCACAGGGGATATGAATGGGTTCCTCCCTGTTTGTTTATGTATCACATCACTGTGGTGTTGTCTGTCCTTATCAATAGCTGGCCTGGATGCAGTAGGTCTTTGAAAGCCATAATAGCATTTTTTACTGCTAGCATTTCCTTTTGATTGATGTGTAGGTGCTTTTCTTTTTGGGACCATTTGCCCTGAATGCAATGATCTGTCATGTGTGCCCCCCCAGGCGTAGTCGGAGGCGTCTGTTGTGATGATTTGATTTGCTTGCGGCAAGCAGAATGGGAGACCTATATTTCTTTGGCATGCTTGAGCCCACCACAGAAATTCCTTTTGGAGGCATGGAATCAGTGGTATAATTGTTTCCAAACTGTGGCTCTGTTGAGACCATAAGTTTTTTAGGTACCATTGAAGTTTCCTCATATGCAGCTTTGCACATGGGATTAGCAGGATGCAAGAAGCCATGAATCCCAGAGCCTGCAGGATTTTCCTTGCAGTCAGCCTGGTGAAGGTTGCCAGTTCTCTGAAGTATTGAGTTAGCTGCCCTTGTTTCTCTGGCGTGAGGTAGGCCACCTGGGTGTTTGTATTCAAGCTGGCACGCAGGAAAATTATTGTTTGAGAGGGTATTAGTCTTGATTTCTTTTTGTTGGCTGTGTATCCCAGAGAGTTAAACAACTTTATTACAAACGCCAGGTGTTTCAGAAGTATGTGTTTGCTGTCCGCTTGGATCAGGCAGTCGTCCAAATATGGGTATATTTGTATCCCTTGAAGTCTGCAGAAGGCAATTACTGATGCCAGGCATTTCGTGAACACACTGGGCGCAGTAGATAAGCCAAAGGGCAAGGCAGAGAATTGATAATGGGTTGATCTTGCAAGAAATCTGAGGTATCTTCTGCAATCTTGTCTGATAGGGACATGCAGGTATGCCTCCTTGAGGTCCAATGTTACCAGCCAAGACTCCTTGCCCAGCATGGGAAGAAGCTGCTGTAATGTGAGCATCTTGAATTTTGGTACGAGTAAATATGTGTTTAGGATGGATAGGTCCAAAATAGGTCTCCAATCTTTGTCCTTCCTTGGTACCAGGAATAGTCTGGAATAAAAACCTTGACCCTGTTCTTGTGCAGGTACCTCTTGAATAGCTTTCATGTCCATGAGAGCTGAAATTTGTTTTTGTGCCTCTGCCCTTTGATTTTGTGACAGGTTTGGCATGCCTCTCATTTTTGGAAGGGTGTGAAAGTGGAATCTGTAGCCTCTGTCTATAATGTCCAGGATCCATTTGTCCTTTGTGACAATATGCCAATTTTTCGAAAATGCCAGTTTTCCGCTTAAAGGTGCTGCCATTAGAGCTTTGCTTGGCATGCAAAGGGGAAAGTCATTGGTTCTGCTTTCTGAATGGCTGTGATCTATCCTCTCCACCTCTTGGTGTAGGTGTTTGCCATTGTCTGCCTCTAAATGATCCTTGAGACTGCCCTCTACCCCTTGGGCGCCTGTATCTACCTCTGAGGTCTGTCCGTGGCTGGAAAGGACCAATTTTTTGAAGGCCAATTTCTACTGAAACGTGGAGGTTGTACCTGTAGGAAATCTTTCACTGTTTGCATTGATTTTGCCTTTTCCTCCATTTTCTTTAATACCTCCTCAGCTTTAGCACCAAACAATACATCTTTTTGAAGAGGTGCATCTAGTAATTTAGCTTTGACATGATCTGGTAAGGTTTGCTCTGAGCCAAGCGTGTCTACGCATGACTGATCTTTTTAACAGCAGCTCTACATGATGCCTCTAAAGCATCAAAACCACATTGCAAGGTATGTTTACCCACTTGTTCTGCACTATGCAACAAATCCTGCAACTCCTTCAAGTCTGGTTGTTCAGGTTGCAACATTTTGCTTTTCAACTGAGATAACAAAAGCTGTTGATACTTTTAAAATATGGAACTGACAGTTTAATGCCCTCATGGTTAAAGTGGCCGAGGTGTAGACCTTTTCCCCCCACCTTTCTAAAGCTCTGGAATCTCTCTCTGAAGGTAATGGATTTTTGGCAGTGGAGGCCTTAATTCCCTTGGGACCCTGTGAAATTGACACCGCATGGCTTTTGTATAGGAATTGGTGTGAATCAGGAACCCGGTAATACCGGTCAGGCTTGACTGGAGCTGGAGGTAAAGAAACTGGGTTAAGGCTGGCCTCTGAATACACATAATCTAGTATGTCTAAGACAGGAGGGATAGCCAGAGGCCTGTGCTGAGGGAGCAAGTGGAAATCCCTGAGCCTTTTCTTGGAGTCTGAATAATCTTGGCCTTCCCAATGGAAGTGTTCCCTCAAGGTATGCAAGGTTTCCCCAAAAGAATAGTCCTCAGGGGGGGAGACAGAGGGAATGGACTCCTCTGCATCAGAATCTTCAAAAGGGGAATATGAATGTTCCTGGTCTTCAGAATGTTCTGAAGTAATGGAGGCCTGGTCCGAGGATGGGTATTCTTCCTCCACTCTGGGCCTTTTGTCCGAGGGGGGTTGAGAACCCCTGATAAGAGTAATCAAATCCTCAGCCATTTTGAGCATCTGTTTTTAGGCATGGGGCATTGAGAGGGGCCCTGTGGAGCTTGTCTTTTAGTATGCATGGCTGCTTTAGATTTAGTGAAAGCCTTAATGGAAAAAGAAGGCGGCGGCCTGAAGACACCTTGAGAGGTGGCAGGCCCGTCTAAACTGAGTTTCCCCGCAGAGTGGCGTCGGTATCTGTAATCGGGGTGTGGGCCGAGGAGCCTGCGACCTCGGGCAGAGAAGACACCGCTAAGGAAGTGTCATCGGTAGCCAGGGGCTGCGTAGGCACCTCGCTGAGAACCGGAGCACCTGTAGTCGGCTTTAGCGGGGTGTTGGTAGAAGTCGCGGACCTCATATGTCGGCCCTTATCTTTGCGTCTTTTACTCAAAACTGGAGTTGGAGTATCCGACGACATAATGTAATTAAACTTTTTGCCAAAATAGTGTTGGGCGAACTCAGCCCGACGCTTAATAGTGCGTTTGTTGAAAGTAGCACAAAAGCGGCAGGCCGAGACGTCGTGGTCTGGGCCTAAGCAAGGAATGCAGAGGGAATGGAAATCTTTATGCGGTATTTGCTTCCCACATGAAATGCAATTATTAACTTTGTCTGACATCGGTCTGAGGCAAGAAAAGTTTCCCCAACGGGGTACTTAGATTTCAAGAAGACTTCGGTTGAAAAATATTCGTAATCTCAGGAGCTGGCCGACCGGCACTTGCGAACTGCTTCTGCTTCGGGCACCGCGCAGCAAGAAAGACCGAAGAAAATGGTGTCGGCTGGTTCTTTTATACCCCTGCCGCACTGTCAGGGAAGAAGCGACGACATCCGACGCCGGACCTAGACTTTGGAATTCGGCTGACCGAGGACCCGCCTGAGGGCAGGATAACCCCATCTGTTATGACTGCAGCTGTATGCACGATGAACATCTTTTCTGAAATCAAGTGACTTCTCAGATCTCTGCCTCAGGAAACCTTGGAGGGGATATTTCCCAGGGAGTAAAACTGCCCCCACCATTAGCTGCAAGGGACCATTTAACATGCATAATTTTAGTGGCAGGAAGAACTGAAGAAGCAAAAGTACACTGTGGGATGATGGGCAAGGCTTACAGCCTGGGAAATGCTTTTTTAGCAAGTAAAAGCAGTCCCTGCAGCTGAAGCTCAACTGTATCAGTCCACACTATTACCATTTTCAGGTTTAGTTTACTCTTAACATTGCCATAACATTTTTGAAAAGTTAAGACAAACCAGTCAGTTGTCAACCCAAAGAAAGCAGCTGTTTGAACAAACTAACTCTGGTAACACATTAAATAAGGAGATTTTGAACAGATTGCATTCAGTTACAACAATGAATATTTAGCCTTACCCTTTGTGCATCTTCATGCCTCTCAAAGCTGACAAAGCCAAAGCCTTTAGATTTTCCACCGTCATCTGTCATGACCTTAACACTCAATGCAGGCCCTGCACATAAGCAAATAAACACCAAGTTTGCTTAGTTTGCTCCACATTTCTGAGTTATTCAAAGACTGAAACTAGTTTTTACTGAAGTTTTCTATTTACAAGGAAGACTTCTCTTTCCTACTTGTCACATGACTACACAAGAACAAAACTTACTTTGCTGCATATTTGTATGCGTAACGTGACTCTACTGTGACTCATCTTAGACAATTCCCTGTAATACAGTTATATAGGTGCAATTTAGCGCAGACACACTGGAGTAGCACTTAAGCTGTTTTCTTTCTTCCGTCACACCTAATGGAGGTCCTAACAACTTTTTCATTCACATTTTGCACAGTTTCTGAAAACATCTGCATGACATAGGGCAGAGAGCACTTGTGCAGCTGTCACATGTAAGTCATCACCACCACAATTTAACAGTATGACTGAAGTTACTGAAGGGTTATACAGACAACCAAAAAAAAAGTTCTTACCATAACGTTCCATCTGTGTTGTCTATCTTCATTCATTCTTGACTGTTGGGTCTTGGTTCCAACTCTGGGAACAGACTCGGCCGCTATATCAAGCTCGCGCCAGCCAGGAACTCTCAAGCCACGGCTACCTATAGTGCCTCTCTTCCCCTCAGATCTAGTCTGCCTGCAGAGTAATAGTTTTGAATCCCCAGATGTCTTGGGAGGAGGAAGGTGGGTTGTCAAGAATGAATGAAAATCGGCAACACAGATGGAATGTTATGGTAAGAAAGTACAGTTGTGTACCTACCATAAATGTAGATGTTAGAGTGTATTCACTGTTGCAGTCATTACAATAGGGTTATCCTGCTGGCAGGCTACCTGCAGTCGGCCTGAATTCCAAAGTCCTGGTCTGGCGTCGGCTGCTGTCACCTCCTCCCGGACGTCAGTGCGCCAGGGGTATAAAAGATGCAGCAGACGCAATTTTCTTCAGTTTTTCTTGCCCCAGATGTCAGGTGCCCCCCAAAAGGGTAGGCTAATTTATGCCAATAAACATGCATGCAGTAAATCAAAATTCTACCTTCATCTACAAGCAAACACACCACATAGGTTGTATAGAATAGAGAAGTACATATAAGGCCCAGCAAAGGAAAGGGGGATGGTGGGTGGGTAACCTGGACTGCAACAGTGAATACACTCTAACATCTACATTTATAGTAGGTACACAACTGTACTATGTTCATAGTATTTCACTGTTGCAGTCATTACAATTGGGTTGAATCCCAAAGCTAAAGCTGGGCGGCTGGGGCTAAATAGGATTAGGAGAGGCTATGAAGCCCTGCAGAACTGCAGTGGCAAAAGCCTGCTCTAGATTTACAGCAGAGAGGTAACTGATAGTGCTTTGTAAAAGTATGCACTGAACTCCAAGTTGCAGCCTCTAAGATGTCTTTGGCTGGAACTCCTTTGCGGAAGGCTGCTGAAGTGGCTGCAGCTCTGGTTGAATGTGGCCTACCCTTAGGCACTGATTTGCCATGCTGTGAATAGCAGAAACGAATGCAGTGGCCTATCCATTTTTAACTAGTCTGCTTTGAGATGGCCTTTCCTCGTCATCCTGCAGCATATACCACTAGACGTTGATCAGTCTTTCTGAAGGCTTTGGTTCTGTCCAAGTAGAAGCGTAGCTGCCTGTGAATGTCCAAAGAATAAAGAAGTCTCTCACCCTTATTCTGTGGGTTTGGATAAAAGATAGGCAAATTAATTGCTTGATTCAGGGCCACACTGGACACTACCTTAGGCATAAATGTCGGGTTTGTCCTCAGAGAAACCCTGTCCTGATGGAAAATGATTAAGGGATCCACAGCCATGAGTACCTGTAACACTGAGACTCGTCTTGCAGGGGTTATTACTAGGAGCAGAGCTGTTTTCCACAATAAGAATTTTATATCAGCTGTAGAGACTGGCGCAAAAGGAGGCAGTGTGACTTTTTCCAAGACATAATTTAGGTCCCATGCAGGTACTGGTGCTCTCCTTGGAGGTCTTTTGTTTTTGGCCCCTCTGGGGTATTGCCTTAGTAATGGACGAGAAAATAGAAGTGGTTCTGTATTGTACTCAGCTGAAATGGCAGAGGCATGAATCTTAATTGAGGAAAAGGATAGGCCTTTGTCCAACATCTCAGTTAAGTATTGTAAAATCTGAGGGATATTTGGTACAATCGTGTCAATTCCTTGTGCCTGGTTCCAAGCACAGAATCTCTTCCATTTTTCTGCATAAGATTTTCTGGTGCTAGGCCTCCTGGCCTCCAAAATAACATCCATCACTGCTTTAGACAGAGGCGTGTTTTGAATGGCTACATTATCCGCCATGCTGCCAGGCTTAAGGTCCTGAGATGGCTGTGCAGGATCTGTTTTGTTAGGTCAATAAGTGAGGAATTTGAGGCAATGTCCAGGCTGGGCATTGAGACAAGCTCTTTAGGATTCGGTACCAGTGCTGGCAGGGCCAGTCTGGTGCAATCAGTATAACTTTTGGTTTCTCTTGTCTGACCTTTACGAGTACCCTGGGGAGGAGAGGCAGTGGGGGAAAGGCATATACTGTTAAGTTTTTCCAGCTAAAAGATAGAGCATCCACTTGCCATGCTAGCTTGTGATAAGTCCTTGTGCAGAATTTCTGTAGTTGGCAGTTGTGACGAAAGGCAAATAGGTCTATGTCCAGGCATCCCCAGTTCCTTGTTATCATGCTGAAGACTTTTGGATCCAATTTCCACTCGTGGGGATCCATTAGGTTTCTGCTTAATTCATCTGCCAGAGAATTTATCCTTCCTGGCAGGTATTGTGCTTGCAGATGTACTTGGTAAGTCAATGCTGTGTCCCACAAAGTCATGGCTAGTCTGCAGAGGGGGCAGGAATGTGTGCCTCCCTCCTTGTTTATATACCACATGACTGTAGTATTGTCCGTCTTTATCAATAGTTGCCCTGGGTGAAGTAGATCCTTGAAGGCTGTCAGGGCATTTTGAACAGGTAGCATCGTTTTGTAATTGATATGCAGATGCATTTGGCTTGTGGACCATGTGCCCTGAATACATCTTCCTGCCATATGGGCCCCCCCCAGGCATAATCTGATGCATCTGTTGTTAATGTCTGCCTGGCTGTGGGTAAAATTAAAGGTTGTCCCTTGTTGTGGTGACAGGCCTCTGCCCACCATCGAAACTCCTGTTGCAGGCAGGAAATGAGGGTAATTATTGCTTCCAGGCTGTGGCAATGTTGAGCCCACCTTTTAGATACCATTGTAGTTTCCTCATATACAGTCTTATGCAGGATGCCATGAAGCCCAAAGCCTGCAGAATTTTTCTTGCAGATAACTGGGTCTTTGTTGCCAACATTTTGAAATAAGTAGTCAGTTGTCTTTATCTGGCGTGAGATAAGCCATCTGGGCAGTTGTATTTAAGCTTGCATCCAGGAATATTATCTCTTTTGACGGTACTAGTTTTGATTTCTTTTCGGTACTAGGCATGTTAGTAATCTTTTTACAAACGTCAGACGCTGTAGTAAAATGTCCTTGTTCTCTGCTTGGGCAATCGTCCAAGTAAGGATAAATTTGTATTCCTCTGTCTGAAAAATGCAATTACTGGTGCCAGGCATTTTGTGAAGACCCTGGGCGCAGTAGATAAGCCAAAGGGCAGTGCAGAGAATTGGTAGTGCATTGAGCCAGCTATAAATCTGAGGTATCTTCTGCATGAATGTCGGATTGAGACATGCAGGTATGCCTCTTTTATGTCTAAAGTCACAAGCCATGCCTTCTTGCCCAGCATGGGCAGAAGCTGCTGCAGAGTCAACATTTTGAATTTCGGAATATCCAGAAATGTGTTTAGAATAGACAGGTCCAGTATTGGTCTCCATGCATTGTCCTTTCTGGGCACCAAGAAGAGTCTTGAGTAAAATCCTAGTCTCTGCTCTTGCAGTGGCACTCGCTGTATGGCCCTCATGTCCATGAGGGCTGAGCCTCTGCCCACTGATTGTGTGGCAGATCTGGTATTCCGTTTGCCCTTGGCAGTGTGTGAAAATGGAACCGGTAGCCTTGAGAGACTAAATTCAGGACCCATTTGTCCTGGGTGATCATGTGCCAATTTTGTGAAAAAAGTGCTAGTTTTCCCCCTAAAGTGGCTGCCAGAAGATAAGTGCTTGGTGCTGGCATGGGAAAGTCACTGAGACTTTTTCCTGTGTGGCTGTGATTTATCTTCTCCGCTTTTGGAGGTAGAAGCACGCCATTGTTTAGGTCTGTATGAGCCCTGGGGCTGGGATCTGCCTCTGGGGCGTCTTTATCTGCCTCTGTGTCCTGACACTGGAAAGGAAAAATTTTTTGCAGGCCAGTTCCTGCTAAATCTGGGAGGTTGTACCTGTAAGAAATCCTTGACTGTTTGCATAGATTTAGCGTTGTCTTCCATTTTCTTCAACACCTCTTCTGCTTTAACACCAAACAAGGTATCATGCTGTAATGGAGCATCTAATAATTTTGCTTTAACATGATCAGGCAGATTCTGTTCCTTTAACCAAGCATGCCTCCTAATGACAGAACCCGTAAACAGCGGCCCTGCAGGAGGCCTCCAGAGAATCAAAACCACATTGCAAAGTATGCCTTCCCACTTGTTCAGCTGCATGCAATAAATCCTGCATTTCTTTGTTTTCTGCACATTCAGAATTTGGCAACATTTTCTGTTTTAGTAGTGGCATAAGATATTGTTGATATTTAAGCATACGAAACTGACAATTTAAAGCCCTTACAGCCAAAATAGCAGAAGTGCAAATCTTTTCCCCCCATCTGTCCAGGGCCCTAGAATCCCTATCAGAGGGAATAGGGTTTTTTTGCAGTGGACGCCTTGACCACTTTGGGACCCTGAGATATAGTTTCTGGGTCAGCAGCAGGGTTTTTATAAAGAAATTTATGTGAATCAGGAACCCTGTAGTATCTGTCTGGCTTAACAGGAGCTGGAGGTAGAGAGTCAGGAGTGAGACTGGACTCTATAAATACATCTACAATGTCTAAAACAGGAGGAATAGCAAGGGGCCTGTGCTGAGGTAGTAAAAGAAAATCTGAGCCTTTTCTTTGATTCTGAGTAATCTTGGCTCTCCCAATGAAAATGCTCCCTCATAGTATGCAGGGTCCCCCCAAAAGAATCATTTTCAGGAGGAGAGGCTGAAGGGATAGATTCTTCAGCATCCGAAACCTCATGAGGAGGAAGAGAGTATCCCTGTTCAAAAGAGGAATCAGAGGAAATGGAAACCTGAAGAGGATGGGCACCCCTGTGATCAAAGTAATTAGGTCTTCAGCAATTTTAAGCATCTCTTTTTTTTTTTAGGCATGGAGGACTGTCCAGGGGAATGTTGTACTTGTTTCTTTGTCTTTAGAGGTGCTTTAGTCTTTGCCTTTGAAGCTGAAGTTTTTACATATAGCTGTGTAGGCCTGAAAATCCCCTCAAAAGCCGATGCCTGCTCAGCGGCTCCGGACCCATCTGAGGGAATAGTTTTCCGAGGGTCCAATACCTTGAGTTTCCAGCAGCCTAGTCGGCTCCACGTGGGAGTCGGAAGCGGCCTGTGGCTCTGAGGTAGTGGGCATCAGGGGCTGCTAAAGTGCCTCACTGAGAACCGGCGACTGGCCAAGTGGAAGCCTCGTCATCAGTTTTGGATGACCTCGGATGCCTATCCTTTTCTTTGTCTTTGCGCTTTTTATAAATTCCGGTAGTCGGCTGTTCCGATGGCATTATATAATTAAATCTTCTACCAAAATAATGAAATGCAAAATCGTTCCGACGCTTAATAGTGCATTGGTTAAATCTAGCACAAAACCGACAACTAGCAACGTTGTGGTCAGGGCCTAGGGCAAGGAATACAGTAAGAATGAAAATCCTTAGGAGGTATTTGCTTCCCACAAGAAATACAATTAACTTTTTCTGACATCGGTCTGGAGCAAGAAAAAAGTTTCCCCAATGGGGTACTTGCCTTTAATGAAGACTTCGGATCTTCGAACTTGAAAATCTCAGGAGTCGGCCGACCGGCACTTGCGAACTGCTTTTGCTTCGGGCACCGCACGGCAAGAAAGACTGGGGAAAATGGCATTGGCTGCATCTTTTATACTCCTGGCGCACTGACGCCAGGGAGGAGGCGACAGCAACCGACACCGGACCAAGACTTTGGAATTCAGGCCGACTGCAGGTAGCCTGCCAGCAGGATAACCCTATTGTAATGACGGCAACAGTGAAACACGATGATCATCATAACTTCTTTATCTGATGTTGTCAATTTTCATTCATTCTTGACTGTTGGGACAGAGTCCCTAGCTACTTTAGACCTTGGGAGGCCCTAGAGAAGGAAATCCCTGAGCATAGAGCCAAAGGATGCTTTTCCCCTGGAGACAGTATCCAATTTGTAATGAGTAATAAAGGTATGGGAAGTGGCCCAAGTTGTGGCTGCACATATGTCATCCACAGAAGCTCTGGAATGAAAGCCTACTGAAGTGGAAACAGAACTGGTTGAATGTGCCCTAACTTAAGTCCAGCTTATTCTTTTGATAAATAAAAGTGATGCAATCTCTTAACCATTTTGACAGGGTAACTTTCGAAACTGGTTTGCCCAGTCTAGAACCCGAAAATGATAGAACAATTGGTCTGATTTTCTGAAACATTTTGTTCAATCCAAGTAAAAATGTAATGGTCTGTATACATCCAACAAATGTAAACAATATTCTCCTTTGAGAAATTTGGGAATAAAACTGGTAGAGCAATGGACTGATTTACATTACAATCTGACAAGACTTTAGGCAAAAAGGAAGGATTAGTCCTGAGTGAGGCTCTGTGAAAAATTATATACCGCTATTTTACACAGCCTGCAATTCTGAGATTCTCCTGGCTGACATGACAGCTACCAGGAATAGAGTTTTCCAAGATAAGAATTTGATATCGTAAGTGGCTGATGGCTCGAAAGGCTGATGGACCAAACTTTGTACGACCAATGTTAAACTTCAAGGTGCAATGGGCTCTTTGAAAGGCGGTTTCAAATGTAGAGCAACCTTCAGAAAGGTTTTGCAGACGGTGTGACATCAGAGGAAGGTCACTGAAACCATTATGAAAATTTGAAATAACAGCTAAATGAACTCACAGTAAAAGTAGAGGTTCCTAACTGGAATAAGGTGGATACATATTCCAAGATCTTGCTGACTGAGGCTGAAAAAGGGTCAATACCCTTTTCATCACACTAATGCACAAATCTCTTCCACTTGCTAAGATAAGGTTTTCTGGTGGATAGTTTATGTGGAGCCAGACATATCTCTTGTAATGGAGAAGATAAGTTATTTTGCCTGGCAATTACTGGAAGTGGAGAAACCAAGCTGTCAGCTTGAGATTTTGTAGGCTGGGATGGACCAGGCCTTCTGGATGAGACAACAGGTCTGGGATTGGATCCAGAATCCACGGACGGTAAATTAAGTGAGGCCAGAGAAAGGGAAAGCAGACTTGACAGGGGCAATAAACTGTAATGAGAATCACTTGGCTTTTCAACCACTGGGCTTTCTTTAGAAATTAGGGGGATTGGTGGAAAGGCATAAAGAAGTCCCGGGGGCCAATCATGGAGAACATCTCTCAGGGGACTCCCCCGAGGGTGGACCAGGCCAAAGTAGCTGCTGCATATGTAGTGTGTGGGAGAGGCAAACAGATCGCAACAAGGCTGACCCTACTGATGAAAAATTTTCCCACATTGGGATTGAGAGACCACTCGTGAGGCAGGAGAATCCATCTGCTCAGTTTGTCCACAATCACGTTGAAGTTCCCTGCAATGTGCATTGCTATCAGTAAGCAGTTGGAGGCAATTACCCACTGGGAAACTGTTAGGGCTTTCTGACAAAGGGGGTAGGATCCGGTTCCCCTTTGTTTGTTGATGTAGCAGACTACTGACATGTTGTCCAACTGAACAGCAATTGTCCCTGAAGGGAGGGCAGATTGGAATGCCTGCAACGCTAAGAGCACTGCCCTCAGTTCTAGGATACTGATATGCAAACTGGCCTCTGTAGGGAACCAAGTGCCATGGGCCAACTTTCCCTGAAAATGCCCCCCCCCCCCCTTTCAGGGATGCATCTGTGGTCACTACGGCCTTGGGCTGAGAGGGGGAAAGGGGAAGCTCCAAAATTTGTCCTCTGGCTTTATCCACCAATATAAGTCCTGCTTGCACAGGTTGGTTATTCGGGTAAGGTGGGAAACTGGATGAGTTACCATTGACATGACGGCAGAAGCCACTGAAATAACCTCATGTAGTATCTCACCAGAGGAAAGTACCATTGTGTACACTTAGCATAAATGTAGATGTTAGAGTGTATTCACTTTTGCAGTCATTACATTTGGGTAATCTGCTGGCAGGTTGCCCTCAGTCGGTCTGAATAACAAAGTCGAGTCCTGCATCGGTTACCATCTCCTCTTCCATGACGTCAGGTCAGGGGTATAAAACATGCAGCTGACATCATTTTAATCATTTTTTTCTTGCCCCAGATGTCAGGTGCCCCCCAAATGGGGAGCAAAAAATTTACACACACACATACATACATACACACACACACACATATATATATATATATATATATATATATATATATATATATATATATATATATATATATATATTTAGAACACACAAAAATTTACCTTCAACTAAAAGCAAATACACCAAAAAGGCTTTTGAGCATAGTGAAGAAAAGAGGAGGTATAAATAAGAGAAAAAAGGGGGCTGGCAGGTGGGTAACCCAGACTGCAACAGTGAATACACTCAAACATCTACATTTATGGTAAGTGTACACAACTGTACTATGTTCTTTGTGTTTCACTGTTGCAGGCATTACATTTGGGTAGAATCCCAAAGCTATGGATGGGAGGATGGAATTGTACAGCATTAAGAGCAGCTATAAGGCCCTGCAGGACAGCAGTGGCAAAGCCTGCCCTGGATTTAGAAAAGAGAGGTAAATGGTAATGTTTGGTGAATGTATGAACTGAGCTCCAAGTAGCAGCTTCTAGAATGTCCCTGGTAGGAACCCCTCTGAGAAAAGCTGTAGAAGTAGATGCAGCCCTGGTAGAATGGGATCTGATCCCCTTGGGGACAGGTTTACCATGGTGCATGTTACAGAAACGAATGCAATGGCTTATCCATTTTGAAATAGTTTGCTTTGAAATAGACTTCCCCCTCTGCCCCTGCAACAAATGTCACCAGTAGTTCAGACTTTCTTAGAGATTTTGCCCTGTTTAAGTAGAAACTTAGTTGTCTGTGCACATCCAACGAATGCAGAATCCGCTCCCCCTTGTTCTGCGGATTTGGGAAAAAAGTTGGCAGATGAATGGTCTGGTTAAGAGCCACACTGGATACCACCTTAGGCATAAAGGATGGATTTGGTTCTGAGGGCCACCCTGTCCAGATAAAAGATAATGAAAGGCTCCAACTGCCATGAGAGCTTGTAGTTCTGAAATCCTTCTAACTGAAGTGACTGCTAAAAGAAAGGCGGTCTTCCAAGAAAGACATTTTATATGTCTGCAGTAGCAGCTGGTTCAAAAGGAGGTAGGGTGAGTTTTTCCAGCACAAACTTGAGGTCCCATGCAGGAGTTGGTGCTCTCCTGGGAGGTCTCAAATTTTTGGCCCCTCTGAGGTACTGCTTTAGCAGGGGATGAGAAAAGAGAGGGGGCTCTGTGTTGTAATGAGCCAAAATGGCAGAGGTATGGATTTTTAAAGAAAAAGATAGGCCCTTGTGAAGCATCTCAGTTAAATATTGCAGAATCTGAGGAATACTGGGCACTGCTGTGTTTATTCCTTGTGCTTGGTTCCAGGCACAGAATCTTTTCCATTTAACAGCATAAGATTTTCTACTACGAGGCCTTCTAGCCTCCAAAATGACATCCATCACAGGTTTACTGAGAGATGTGACTGGTGAAATTAGTTGATTAGCCATGCTAAAAGATACAGAGTTTGGAGAGTAATGTGCAGAATTTGATAGTTCTGAGACAACAGATGAGGTGTCTGAGGCAGGTACTATGGAGGAAGGTGTGATGTTCCTTAGAAGTGGGTATCAGTGTTGGCGAGGCCAGTCTGGAGCAATCAGAATCATTTTTGTTTTTTCCTGTCTGACTTTTAGTAAAACCCTGGAAAGCAGAGGCAAAGGGGGAAAGGCATAGACTGATAGGATTTTCCAGCTGAAGGATAGAGCATCCACTTTCCAAGCTTTTTTGTGATGAATACTTGTGCAGAATGTCTGATGGTTTTGGGGAGAGGCAAAAAGATCTATGTCTGGGCTCCCCCGTTTTCGTGTCAACATACTGAAGATTTGTGGATCCAGTTTCCATTCATGTGGGTCCATAAGATTTCTGCTTAGATTGTCTGCCAGAGTATTTTGCGTTTCTGGCAGGAACTGAGCTTGTAGATATATCTGTTAAGTCAAGGCTGTGTTCCACAAGGCCATAGCTAGTCTGCAAAGAGGGTAGGAGAGAGGGTACCCCCCTGCTTGTTTATGTACCACAAAACTGTCCATCTTTATCAGTAGTTGTCCCGGATGAAGGAAGTCCTTGAAGGCTGCCCGAGCATACTGTACAGCTAGCATTTCTTTCTGGTTGATATGTAGGTGCATTTGTTTTGGGCTCCATTCGCCCTGAATGCATCTCCCTGCCAGATGGGCCCCCCCAAGCATAGTCTGATGCGTCTGTAGTCAGGGTTTGGGTGGCAGGGGGCAGAATTAATGACAGTCCCTTGTTTTGGTGACAGGCCTCTGCTCACCATAGGAACTCCTGATGCAGGCAAGGAATGAGAGGAATCATTGTTTCCAGCCTGTGACAATGTTGACTCCATAAGCTTTTTAGGTATCACTGAAGTTTCCTCATATGCAGTCTTGCATATGGAATTAGTAGAATGCAGGAAGCAATGAACCCCAAAGCCTGCAGAATTTGTGTTGCAGACAGCTGAGTTTTTGTGGCTACCTGTTTGAAGTAAGTTATCAATTGAATTTGTTTGCCTGGCGTGAGGTAAGCCATCTGGGCAGTTGTATTCAAGCTTGCACCCAGGAATATAATTATTTGAGAGGGTACCAGTTGTGATTTCTTTTAGGTTTATGATGTACCCTAGGCATGTTAGAAGCCTTTTTACAAACGCTAGATGTTGTAGAGGAGTGTCCTTGTTTTCTGCCTGAATTAGACAATCATCCAGATAAGGATAAATTTTAATGTTTCTTTGTCTGCAAAATGCAATTACTGGTGCCAGGCACCTTGTGAAGACCCTGGGCACAGTAGATAAGCCAAAGGGCAGTGCAGAGAACTGGTAATGCAAATATTCTGCTTTGAAGCGGAGGTATCTTCTGCAAGATTCCCTGAAAGGGATATGCAGGTAAGCCTCTTAAGTCTAGAGTTACCAACCAGGCATCCTTGCCTAGCACAGGCTGTAAAGTACAGTTTTGTACCTACCATAAATGTAGATGTTCGGGTGCTCATACAGCTGCAGTCATTACAGATGGGTTATCCTGCCGTCAGGCGGGTCCTCGGTCGGCCGAATTCCAAAGTCTAGGTCCGGCGTCGGTTGTCGTCGCTTGTTCCCTGACGTCAGTGCGGCAGGGGTATAAAAGAGGCAGCAGACGCCATTTTCTTCAGTTTTTTTTGCCCCAGATGTCAGGTGCCCCCAGAAGGAAGGCAAAACAATGTTATACAAACATGCAATATAGATAAATCAAAAAACAGTAGTTGCAAGCAAATACAACATAAAAGAATACCCCAAATAGGTTGTATGATAAAGGTGTTTGTCATAAGGCCTGTCCTAAGAGGGGACGGAGGGGGGGTAACCTGGACTGCAGCTGTATTAGCACTCGAACATCTACATTTATGGTACAAAACTGTACTATGTTCATCGTGCATACAGCTGCAGTCATTACAGATGGGTAGAATCCCAAAGCTAAGTAAGGGTGGTAGGCACTAAGTGGAAAGTACAGTTTTGTACCTACCATAAATGTAGATGTCCGAACTGGATAGCATCTGCAGTCATAACAACAGGGTTGTCCTGTCGTCAGGCAGCCCTTCAGTCGACCGGATTCCAAAGTCCGGGTCCGGCTTCGGCTGATGTCGCACTTCACCAGACGTCATCTCTGTTGGTCCTCGGGTATAAAGGCATCAGCCGACGCCATTTTCCTCAGTGTTTCTTGCCCCAGATGCCAGTAGCCCTCCTGGAGGTTAAAATTTGGATAGATGCCAATGTTTCCAAAAAGATAGAGGTAAACACAAAAATAAGCATGCATGTACATATATACAAACAAATACACCATAAAAGACTCCCCCCCACCAGCTAGCTATTAGGAGGGTAAAATACCCTAGGAGTACCACAGAGGGAAGGAGGAGGGTAATCCTGACTGCAGATGCTATCCAGTTCGACATCTACATTTATGGTAGGTACAAAACTGTACTATGTCCTTCATGGATGCATCTGCAGTCATAACAACAGGGTAGAATACCATAGCCAACTAGGGGAGGAGGATAAAACTAGATTATGGTGTGTTTAGGATCCCTTGCAGTACAGCAGTGGCAAACCCTGCTCGGGATCTGGAATATAGAGGTAAGTTATAATGCTTGGCAAATGTATGCACGGAGGTCCAAGTAGCCGCCTCAATAATGTCTTTGGTTGCCACTCCTCGTAAGAAGGCTGTGGTAGTGGCTGTTGCCCTTGTAGAATGAGGTCTTATGTTCTGTGGAATTGGTTTTCCATGGAAGGAGTAACAGAATCGTATGCAATTTCCTATCCATTTGTAGATTGTCTGTTTGGAAATAGCTTTTCCTTCCCTTCCTGTTGCATAGGCTACAAAAAGTTGGTCAGTCTTTCTGCTATTTTTGTTCTGTCCAAGTAGTAGCGTAGCTGTCTATGTACATCCAAGGTATGCAGTATTCTTTCCCCTCTGTTTTGTGGGTTGGGAAAGAAGGTAGGTAGGTGGATTGCCTGGTTTAAAGACACTCTGGATACCACCTTAGGCATAAAGGTAGGATTAGTCCTCATGGACACTATCTTGGTGGAAGATTAGGAAGGGTTGCACTGCCATTAAGGCCTGTAGCTCTGAAACCCTCCTTGCTGAAGTAATTGCCAGTAGGAAAGCAGTTTTCCATGACAGGTGTTGTAGGTCTGCTGTTGCTGCTGGTTCAAAGGGTGATAGTGTCAACTTTTCTAGCACAAAGTTTAAGTCCCAAGCTGGCAAAGGTGGTTTCCTTGGAGGTTTTACATTCTTGATTCCTCTGAGGAACTGCCTGAGCAAAGGGTGCGAAAAAACAGGTGGTTCAAAGCTGTATTCTGCTGAAATAGCTGATGCATGTATCTTGATGGAGGAGTAGGACAAGCCTGAATGAAGAAGTTCGCCAGATACTCTAGAATGTTAGGCATATCTATGTTTGACACATCTTTTCCTCTTTCAGTACTCCAAATGACAAACCTGTTCCATTTTCCAGCATAGGTCCTTCTTGTTGAAGGTCTGGCTTCAAGAATAATGTCTTTACCTCTTTGAGAAAGTTCTGGGTTAGCTGTTGCTATGTGATGTTCCATGCAGTCAGTTGCAACGCGTTTTAGGTTTGGATGTATGATGCTGTAGTTGTTCTGAGTTAGCATCAAAGGCATCAGGGTATTGGCCACATATTGTTCTGAGACATGCTCCTCAGCAGTGGGTACCAGTGTTGTCTTGGCCAGTTTGGAGCTATCAGGATTATCCTTGGACGTTCTTCCTTGATTTTTAGTAATACTTTGTGTATCAAGGGAAGAGGTGGGAATGCATATGCTGTCAGGCCTTTCCAGCTGAAGGAGAGCGAATCCACTTTCCATGCCAGTGGGTGTAATGTCCTTGTGCAGAATTTTTGAGCTGGTGATTGAGAGGTGATGCAAATAGGTCTATCTGAGGCATTCCCCATTTCTTTGAGATGGTCTTGAAAATGTCCGGGTGCAGTTTCCATTCGTGGGCATCCGATGTGGTTCTGCTTAATATGTCTGCTAGAATATTTTCTTTTTTCCGGTACAAACATTGCCTGTAACTGGATGTTGTAGCTGAGTGCCAGGTTCCACAGCTCCAAAGTCATTCTGCATAGGGGTATGAATGAGTGCCTCCTGCTTGTTGATGTACCACATGACTGTGGTGTTGTCTGTCCTTATCATCAACTGGCCCTCTTTGAGAAATGGTCTGAACCTTTGGATTGCCAGTTTTACTGCCAGCATTTCTTTTAGGTTGATGTGCAGGTGAAGTTGATCCTGTGTCCACAATCCTTGCACGCATTTGTCCAGCATGTGGGCCCCCATCCTAGGTCTGAAGCGTCTGTTGTGATGGTCTGGCTTGCTTGACATCTGCGAAAGGGAAGGCCTGGGTTTGTCTGGCATGCCTGAGCCCACCATAGGAACTCCTGTTTTAAGCATGGAATTAGTGGGATTTCTGTTTCTAGGCTGTGACTGTGTTGGGACCATAAATTCTTTAGGTACCACTGTAGTTTTCTCATATGTAGTCTGGCAAGTGGGACCAGGATTATGCATGATGCCATGAAGCCCAAGGCCTGCAGTACTTTTCTTGCTGTTAACTTGTTCAGCTTTGTTAGTGCCAAGAAGTAAAGAGGGAGTTCTTTTGTTTTCTGCAGTTAGGAATGCCATTTGTTTTACTGTGTCCAATTCCGCGCCCAAGAATGTCCTTGTTTGGGATGGTATCAGCCTTGACTTTTGTAGATTGACTGTGTATCCCAGTGCTTGTAGCAAGTAGATGACCCTTTGTAAATCTGTTGTCAGCTTGCTTTTGTTGTCCCCTTGTAGCAGGCAGTTGTCCAGGTATGGGTAAATTTGTATTCCTGTAGTCTGCAATGGGCAATTACTGATGCCAGGCATTTTGTGAATACTCTGGGCGCAGTAGATAAGCCAAAGGGCAATGCTGAGAATTGATAGTGCTCTGATCCTGCAAGAAATCTGAGGTATCTTCTGCAGATTGGTCGAATGGGGACGTGCAGGTATGCCTCCTTGAGATCTAGAGTTACCAGCCAACACTCCTTGCCCAGCATGGGAAGAAGTTGCTGTAGGGTCAGCATTTTGAATTTTGGGACAATGATGTATGTATTTAAGGCGGACAGGTCGAGAATTGGCCTCCAACTTTTTCCTTTCTTGGAACTAGGAATAGTCTTGAGTAGAACCCTTTCCTTGCTCTGCAGTTGGCACTTTTCCACAGCTCTCATGTTTGCTAACTGCATTATCTGTTGTAGAGCCTCTCTTTTTTGCTTTGGAGGTAGATTTGGCATCCCTCTTTTGATTGGTAAAGTGTGGAAGTGGAACCGGTATCCTTGATCTATGGTTTGTAAAATCCACTTGTCTTTTGTTATATAGTGCCAGTTGTTTGAAAATAAGGTTAACTTTCCGCCTAGAGGAGCTGCTATTTGTTCCCTGGTAGGCGGATTTAGGATTAAGTCACTGTGGTTGTGTTGATGTGGTGGCAGTGGTTGTGTCTGTGCCTCTGTTGTTACCTTGCCACTGTCGTCCTCTGTAGGCACCTCCTCTGGATTGGTTTCTGCCTCTGGAACGTCTGTTTCTGCCCCTTTGAGATCTTGTGGAGTCAGGAAAGGACCAATTTTTGGCAGGCCAGTTCCTGCTAAACCTTGAGGGCTGAACCTGCAAGAAATCTTTAACCGTTTGAACGGATTTTGCCTTTTCTTCCATTTTCTTCATAACCTGCTGGGCAGGTGTACCAAACAAACTTGTCTTATCCATAGGAGCATCTAGTAACTTTGCTTTAACATGATCCGGTAAAGCTTGCTCCTTTAGCCATGCATGCCTTCTTATCACTGTGCCAGTCATGGCTGATCTAAATGAAGCCTCCAGTGCATCATAGCCACATTTTAAGGAATGGTTACTAACCTGTTGTATGTTATTTACCATTTCTAATACATATTTCTTATCAAGAGATTCATCAGTGGTAAGCTTTTTAGTTAACTGATCAAGCAAAAACTCTTGGTATTGTATCATGTGAAACTGACAGTTTAAAGCTCTAGCTGAGAGAGTAGCTGAAGTGTAGACCTTTTTGCCCCATCTGTCTAATGACCTTGCTTCCCTTTCAGAAGGAATAGGGTTTTAGCTATGGTCGCGGCTACTGCCTTGGGACCCTGGGATATAGTTTCGCGGTCTGCAAGAGGGGCCTTGTAAAGGTGGTGATGAGTGTCTGGCACCCTGTAAAATCTGTCTGGTTTGGCAGGGGCTGGAGGTAAAGAATCTGGAGCGGAGCAGACATCATTGAAAGCATCATCCACCACAGAGAGAACAGGAGGTATAGCTAAGGGCCTGTGTTGTGGAAGGTGCAGAAAAGTCCTAAGTCTTTTCTGGAGTCTGAAAAATCCTGTTGCTGCCATTGGAACTGCTCTCATGGCATGTAAGGTTTCCCCAAAGGAAAATTCTTCTGGTGGGGAAGCAGCTGGAATGGATTCTTCAGCATCAGAGTCTTCAAAATTAGAGAAAGGAGCCTCTGGCTGGTCAGTTATGTCTGATTCATCGGCTGAATCATCAGATGACACTGGCTCAGGGGGCTCTGCCCTAGGTCTCTTCTCTGGGGGCTGAGAGGCCCTGTCTGGGTGAGATTGAGATCCTCTAATTAATGAAATTAAATCTTCTGCCAGAGTAAGCATTTGAGAACTAGATGAGGGCCTGGTTGAAGGGGGTTTAACAGGCACTGTTTTAGTAGTCTTGGCTGCTTTAGCCCTGGCGAAGGCCTTAATGGACATGGCTGCTGGAGGCCTAGCAGCACCACGTGCTGGGGTAGAGACATCCAAGATAATGGTGTCTGATAAGTCAGTGGCAACCACCGTAGTGGGTATAATTTCTGAGGCCGATTCAAGAATGGTAGCAGGGGCCTCAGTTGTAGAGATAGATTCAGCTGTACTTTGATCAGTTTTGTCGGTTTCAGGCGAAACCGAGACACTCGCAGTTTGCTTAACCATG
Source organism: Protopterus annectens (assembly GCF_019279795.1). Lineage (NCBI taxonomy): Eukaryota > Metazoa > Chordata > Ceratodontiformes > Protopteridae > Protopterus > Protopterus annectens. Next base: position 1,808,135,678 of record NC_056737.1, on the reverse strand, counting down.
GTTTCAGCCGAAACCACGGACCGCGAGTGTCGGTCTTTATCTTTGCGTTTTTTGGCAGATTGGGTAGTCGGAGGATCCGACGGCATAATGTACGCTAAATCAGAACCGAAATACTGTTCAGCAAACTACGTCCGGCCTAAGCGTTCGTCGGTTGAAAGAAGCACAGGCCGAACAGGCTGCTACGTCGTGGGCTGGGCCTAAACAAGGCAGACAGTAAGAGTGGAAATCTTTATGAGGTATTTGTTTCCCACAGGTTAAACAATTATTAACTTTTTCTGACATCGGCTGAGGCAAGAAAGAGTCCCCAACGGGGTACTTAGCTTTAGAAGTCTTCGAAGTAGTATTCGGTAGAAGTAATCTCTGGATCCGACCGACCGGCACTTGCGAACAGCTTCTGCTTCGGGCGCCACGCGGCAAGAAAGACTGAGGAAAATGGCGTCTGCTGATGCCTTTATACCCGAGGACCAACAGAGATGACGTCGGGTGAAGTGCGACATCAGCCGAAGCCGGACCCGGACTTTGGAATCCGGCCGACTGAAGGGCTGCCTGACGACAGGACAACCCTGTTGTTATGACTGCAGATGCATCCATGAAGGACATCTAGGAGGAGCGAGGATGCCCTACAGGACTGCTGTGGCAAAGCCCGCTCTAGATTTTGAGTATAGTGGAAGGTGGTAGTGCTTGGAGAAAGTGTGCACTGAACTCCAGGTAGCTGCTTCCAAAATGTCCTTGGTAGGAACCCCCTGAGGAAAGCTGCAGAGGTAGCTGTGGCCCTGGTGGAGTGGGATCTGATGTATGCAGGCACAGATTTTTCATGAAATGAATAACAAAAGCGTATGCGCAGTGGGCTATCCATTTTGAAATTGTCTGTTTGGAAATAGCCTTTCCTTGAGCACCTGTAGCATAGGACACAAAGAGCTGCTCAGATTTCCTGAATGGCTTTGTTCTGTCCAAGTAATAACGAAGTGGTCTGTGAATGTCCAAGGAATGTAGAAGTCTCTCCCCTTTGTTCTGTGGATTTGGATAAAATGTAGGTAAGTGGATAGTCTGATTCAAAGCTACACTGGATACTAGCTTTGGCATGAAGGTAGGGTTGGTTCATAAGGAAACTCTGTCCTGATGGAAAATGATGAATGGTTGCACAGCCATGAAGGCCTGTAGTTCCGAAACCCTGCATGCTGAGGTGATAGCCAGAAGGAAGGCTGTTTTCCATGACAAGTATTGTAGCTCTGTTGAAGAAGCCGGCTCAAAGGAAGGCAGGGTCAGCTTTTCCAATACAAAGTTGAGGTCCCAAGCTGGAACTGGTGGTTTCCTTGGGGGTTTTATATTTTTTGCCCCTCTGAGGAACTGCCTTAATAGAGGATGTGAGAATAAAGGAGGGTCTGTGTTGTATTGTGCAGAAATGGCTGAAGCGTGGATCTTGATGGAGGAGAAGGAAAGGCCACTGTTTAACATCTCAGCTAGGTACTGTAAAATTTGAGGTATATTTATTACCCAAGGATTCTGACTCTTTTCTTGATTCCAGGAACAAAATTGTTTCCATTTGGTGGAGTAGGCTTTTCTAGTAGAAGGTCTTCTGGCCTCCAAAATTACATCCTGCACCTCCTTGGAGGGGAGAGTCTGTTGGTAAATTAAGGTATTCTCCATGCAGCTAGATTTAGGGTTGTGAGCTGGCTGTGAAGGGTTTTGTAGTTGTGCTGGGACAACAGAAGAGGGACTTAGAGGTAGGATCCATGGTGGGGAGTGTGTCAGGCTCTTTAGGAGCTGATACCAGTGTTGTCGTGGCCAGTCTGGAGCAATGAGAATCATTTGTGGCCTCTCTGCTCTGGCTTTTAATAGAACTTTGGTCAGTAGAGGAAGAGGCAGGAAGGCATAGACTGTCAATGTCCAATTGAAAGAGTGTGGCCACTTTCCAGGCCTGTGGATGGTAGGTCCTTGAACAAAATTCTTTCAACTGGTAATTTCTGTCGGTAGCAAATAGATCTATGTCTGGCTGACCCCATGCCGGAGTTATCTTTGAGAAAACTTGAGGATGCAGCTTCCATTCGTGTGGATCTGCCATATTTCTGCTTAGGTTGTCTGCCAGTGTGTTTTCCTTCCCTGGCAGAAAATGTGCCTGTAGTTGAATTTGCAATTCCAGAGCTGTGTTCCATAGGGTCATGGCTTACCTGCACAGGGGGTTATGAATGAGTTCCCCCCTGTTTATGTACCACATGACTGTGGTGTTGTCTGTCCTTATCAATAGCTGGCCTGGATGCAGTAGGTCTTTGAAGGTCGTAAGAGCATTTTGCACGGCTAGCATCTCCTTTTGGTTGATGTGTAGGTGCTTCTCTTTTTGGGACCATTTTCCCTGAATGCACTGATCTGCCATGTGTGCTCCCCAGGCGTAGTCTGAGGCGTCCGTTGTGATGATTTAAGTTGCTTGAGGTACACAGAAAGGGAGACCTGTGTTTCTTTGGCATGCTTCAGCCCACCACAAAAATTCCTTTTGAAGGCATGGAATGAGTGGTATAATTGTTTCCAAGCTGTGGCTGTGTTGAGACCATAGGTTTTTTAGGTACCATTGTAGTTTCCTCATATGCAGCTTTGCACATGGGATTAGTAGGATGCAAGATTCCATGAATCCCAGAGCCTGCAGGACTCTCCTTGCGGTTAGTCTGGTGAAAGTTGCCATTTTTCTTAAGTACTGAGACAGTTGCCCTTGTTTGTCTGGTGTGAGGTAGGCCATCTGGGTGGTTGTATTTAAGCTGGCACCCAGGAAAATTATCTGTTGAGAAGGTATTAGTTTTGATTTTTTTTTGTTCACTGTGTATCCCAGGAAGTTTAACAGTTTTATTACAAACGCCAGATGCTGCAATAGGATGTCCTTGCTGTCCGCTTGGATCAGGCAGTCGTCCAGATATGGGTAGAGTTGTATTCCTTGTAGTCTGCAGAAAGCAATTACTGATGCCAGGCATTTCGTAAACACTCTGGGCGCAGTAGATAAGCCAAAGGGCAATGCAAAGAATTGGTAATGGGTTGAACCTGCAAGAAATCTGAGGTATCTTCTGCAATCTTGTCTGATAGGGACATGCAGGTATGCCTTCTTGAGGTCCAATGTTACCAGCCAAGACTCCTTGCCCAGCATGGGAAGAAGCTGCTGTAATGTGAGCATCTTGAATTTTGGCACCTGTATATATGTTTAGGATGGATAGGTCTAAAATAGGTCTCCAATCTTTGTCTTTCCTTGGTACCAGGAATAGTCTGGAATAAAAACCTTGACCTTGTTCTTTTGCAGGTACCTCTTGAATCGCTTTCATATCCATGAGAGCGGAAATTTGTCTTTGTTCCTCTGCCCTTTGATTTTGTGGCAGGTTTGGCATGCCTCTCATTTTTGGAAGGGTGTGAAAGTGGAACCTGTAGCCTCTCTCTATAATGTCCAGAATCCATTTGTCTTTTGTAACAATATGCCAGTTTTTTGAAAAGAATGCCAGTTTTCCGCCCAAAGGTGCTGCCATTAAAGCTTTGCTTGGCAGGCATAGGGGGAAGTCATTGTGCCTGTTTTCTAAATGACTGATCTATCTTCTCCACCTCTTGGGGTTGGTGCTTGCCACTGTCTTGCTCTGTAAGATCCTTGAGGTTGTCCTCTACCCCTTGGGCGTCTGAATCTGCCCCTTTGAGGTCTGTCCGTGGCTGGAAAGGACCAATTTTTTGAAGGCCAGTTTCTGCTGAAGCGTGGAGGTTGTACCTGTAGGAAATCTTTCACTGTTTGCATAGATTTCGCTTTTTCCTCCATTTTCTTTAGCACCTCCTCAGCTTTAACACCAAACAATACATCTTTGCTTTGACATATTCTGGTAAGGTTTGCTCTTTCAGCCAAGCATGTCTACATATAACAGACCCCGTGACAGCAGCTCTACATGAGGCCTCTAAGGCATCAAAACCACACTGCAAGGTATGTTTACCCACTTGCTCTGCACCATGCAACAAATCCTGCAACTCTTTCAAATCTGGTTGTTCTGATTGTGTCATTTTGCTTTTCAACTGAGATAACAAAAACTGTTGGTACTTTAACATATGGAATTGACAGTTTAATGCCCTCATGGTTAAAGTGGCAGATGTATACACTTTCCCCCCCACCTTTCTAATGCTCTGGAATCTCTCTCTGAAGGTAAAGGGTTTTTAGCAGTAGAGGCCTTTATTCCCTTGGGACCCTGTGAAATAGTTTCTGGGTCAGCAGTATGGCTTTTATAAAGGAACTGGTGAGAATCAGGAACGCGGTAATACCAGTCTGGTTTAACAGGGGCTGGAGGTAAAGAATCTGGATTAAGGCTGGCTTCTGCGTACACATCATCCAAAATATCTAAAACAGGAGGGATAGCCAGGGGCCTATGCTGGGGGAGCAGTAGAAATTCCCTGAGCCTTTTCTTGGAATCTGAGTAATCTTGGCCCTCCCAGTGAAAGTGTTCCCTCAATGTATGCAGGGTTTCCCCAAAAGAATAGTCCTCGGGGGGGAGACCGAGGGAATAGACTCCTCAGCATCAGAGTCTTCGAAAGGGGAATAGGCAAAATCCTGGTCCACAGAATGTTTTGAGATAATAGAAGCCTGGTCTAAGGAAGGGTAGTCTTCCTCCAATCTGGGTCTTTTGTCAGAGGGGGGTTGAGAACCCCTGATGAGAGTTAACAAATCCTCAGCCATTTTAAGCATCTGCTTTTTAGGCATGGGGCCTTGAGAGGAGGTCTGAGGACCCTGTTTTTTAGTGGTCTGGGCCTAAGCAAGGTATAAAAAAGAGTGAAAATCCTTATGCGGTATTTGCTTCCCACAAGAAATGCAATTATTAACTTTGACATCGGTCTGAGGCAAGAAAAGTTTCCCCAACGGGGAACTTAGCTTTAAAGAAGACTTCGGCTGAAATACTTTCATAAATCTCAGGAGCTGGCCGACCGGCACTTGCGAACTGCTTCTGGCACCGCGCGGCAAGAAAGACTGAAAAAAATGGCGTCGGCTGCCTCTTTTATACCCCTTCCGCACTGACGTCAGGGAAGAAGCGACGACAACTGACGCCGGACCTAGACTTTTGAATTCGGCCTACCGAGGACCCACCTGACGGCAGGATAACCCATCTGTAATGACTGCAGCTGTATGCACGATGAACATCTGTTGTAGAGTCAGCATCTTTAATTTTGTAATGTCCAGGAAGAAATTTAGAATGGATAAGTCCAGAACTGGACACCATGATTTGTCTTTTCTGGGTACCAGGAAAAGTCTTGAATAAAAACCTTGTCCTTTTTCTTTTCTGGTACTGGATGAATAGCCTCCATGGGCCTCTGTCCACTGATTTGGAGGCAGATCTGGCCATCCGTTTGGAATTAACGTGTGGAAATGAAATCTGTATCCCTGGGATACTATATTCAAGACCCACTTGTCCTGGGTAATTAGATGCCAGTTTTGAGCATAACGTGCTATTTTCCCCCCAAAGGGGCTGCCAAAAGATAAGTGCTTGGAAATGGCAGAGGAAAGTCATTGAGACTGTTTACAGTAGGGGTGCTTTGCTATTTCCAGATTTGGAGGTGGAGGAACCCCAATGTTTTGTTCTGTAAGTTTCTTGTGACTGAAACCTGGAGCTTTTGGAGTGTCTGGGTTTGACCAAAGTGGTTCTGTTGGGTACTGGAAAGGACCAGTTTTTAGTAGGCCAGTGCCTACTGAACCTGGGTGGCTGCACTTGCAAGAAATCTTTTACAGTTTGCATAGATTTAGCTTTGTCTTCCATCTTTTTCAAAACTTCTGCCTTATTACCAAACAGACTGTCCTGTTGTAAAGGAGCATCCACATGATCAGGCTGATTTTGCTCCTTGAGCCAAGCATGCCTCATCACAGATCCAGTTACGGCGGTCCTGCAAGAGGCCTCCAAGGAATCAAAACCACATTGCAAAGTATGCTTTCCAACTTGTTCAGCTGAATGCAATAAATCCTGTAACTCTACTTTCCACACAATCAGAAATAACCATTTTCTGTTTAAGTAAGCCCATGACATGCTGTTGATATTTAAGCATATGAAATTGACAGTTTAAAGCCCTGATTGCCAGGGTTGCAGACGTATAAACCTTCTTACCCCATCTATCCAGCGCCCTGGAGTCTATATTAGAAGGGGTAGGATTTTTAGCAATAGAAGCCTTAACACCCTTGGGCCCTGAGAAATTGTTGCAGGATAAGCAGTAGGATTTTTGAAAAGAAACTTGTGGGAGTCAGGAACCCTGTAATATCTGTCTGGCTTACTAGGAGCCGGTGGCAGGGAATCAGGAGCTATGTTGGATTCAGAGAAAACATCAACAATGTCTAAAACAGGAGGTATAGCCAAAGGCCTATGCCAAGGAAGAAGAAGAAAATCCCTAAGCCTCTTTTTGGATTCTGAAAAACCCTGACTCTCCCAATGAAAATGTTCCCTTAAGATATGCAAAGTTTCTCCAAAAGAAAAATCCTCAGGAGGAGAAGCAGCAGGGATGGATTCTTCTGCATCAGAGTCCTCATTAGGGGGAATAGAAAATTCCTGATCAGAAGAGGAATCAGAAGAAATGGAAACCTAATCTGAAGATTCATAATCAGTGCCTTGCCTAGGCCTCTTAGCAGGAGGGGGTTGGGAGCCCCTGATCAAGGTAATTAAATCCTCAGACATTTTGATCATTTTTATTTTAGGCATAAGGGCCTGAACACGTGAGCTCATGCGTCGGTTTTTTAGACAAAGTTGGTTTTGGCCTTGCTTTTGATGATGGCGTCGGTTTAATACACAAATCTTTAGGCCTGAAAACACCCTCAGAAGCCGGTGCCTGCTCAGCGGCTCCGGACCCATCCAAGCGAGAGACATCCACAGGTTCAATACTTGAAGAATCTCGTGGCATACCGGACTCCGAATGGGTCTCTGTAGAGGCCTGCGAATCAAAAGTAGCGAGTATCAGGGGCTGTGAAAGCGCCTCACAGAGTACCGGCGACTGGCTTAGGAGAAGCTTAGTCGGTTTTGGACCTCGAAGGTCTGTGTCTGGCTTTTTCTTTACGTTTTTTGTGAATTCCGGTAGTCAGATTGCCAAAAGACATTTCAGGATAGTTAAATCTTGAGCCAAAGTATTTAGAAGCAAAAATATACAGACGCTTAATAGTGCGTTGGTTAAATTTAGCACAAAACTGACAGCAAGGCACGTTGTGGTCAGGGCCTAGGCAAGGAATACATTACAAATGAAAATCCTTATGAGGTATTTGCTTCCCACAAGTAATATAATTATTAACTTTTACGGACATCGATCAGGAGCAAGAAAAAGTTTCCCCAACGGGGTTCTTAGCTTTAGCTTGAAGACTTTGGTTCTGAAACTCGAAAACGAATATTTCAGGAGTCTGTCGACTGGCACTTGCCAACTGCTTCTGCTTTGGGCACCGCGCAGCAAGAAAGACGGATTAAAATGGCGTTGGCTGCATGTTTTATACCCCTGATGTCATGGAAGAGGAGACAGCAACCGAGGCATGACCCAAGACTTTGTTATTCAGGCCGACAGAGGGCAACCTGCCAACAGATTACCCAAATGTAATGATTGCAACAGTGAAAGACTAAGAACATTAAGGTAATTGCCGCTGCCATGTACCCAAGGAGCTGTAAAACCTGGCAGGCCGGAACTCTGTCTTGAGAGTGTTATCATTTTTAGTTGTAACCTCAGCTTCTACAGTCTGTTGAGGAACAGCAGCCATGCAGAATCTTGTATTTAGTCTTGCCCCGATGAATTCTATGTCCTGTGTGGGGGATAACGGACTTTCCTCTGTTGATTGAGATGCCCAAGAACTCTGCAAGCTTTAGAACAGAGACCAAGGCGAAAAAGCAGCAGTCGTCTGGTGGGGGTGGTGAGGAGCCAGTTGTCTAAATATAGAAAGAACCGGAATCCCTGTAGCCTTAAGTGAGCTGCAACCACTGCCATGCATTTGGTGAACACCGTGGGTGCTGTGGGGAAACCAAAGGGAGGTGCTCGAAATTGGTAATAACTGGCTCCTACCTGGAAGCACAGGTATCTTCTGGAGCGTTTGTTCATTTTTATGTGATAATACACATTCTGAAGATCTACAGAGCACATCCAATCGTCTTTCTCCAGAAAAGGAAAGATAGACTGAACCATGACCATCAAGAATTTTGTTTGTTGAACAAACTTGTTCAACACACTGAGGTCTAAGATTGGGCTCCAGACCCCTGTTATTTTGGCACTAAAACGAATGTTGAATAAAATCCGGATACTATTTGGTCTGGTGGGACTGTTTGGATGACCCTCTTGAAGCAGCTTTTGGATTTCGAGTGCTGCTATATCCCTCTGACTGGGTGGAACATCAGATATTTGTCTGTGTGGTTTGGGACGAAGGTTGAAGGGGATATGGTAACATCTGTTAATAGTCTGTCCTCAAGAATCTGACGTTATTGTGTGTCAGGCTGTTTAGTGTAGATAATCTTCCCCCGACTGCTTCCAGAGGTAAGCAATTGGGCTATTGCTCAGGAGCACTGGTAGGGTTGTCCAGAGAAATAATCCCTGGAAAGAAAAGCTGTGTAAACTCTTATCATAACCATAGATGATGTCCTCTTTCATGCTGCAGTATTCTGCATATGGGTTTACCTTTCAGTCTTGCACATGTACGGCCAGTATCCAAAAGCTTTCAGTCCCTCTGTGGTGCGTGAGATGTCTGACATGGACGCGAGTTCATGGGTCATAAAGGTGACATCGGCACACACCAGCCCTCAGAACAGAAGCCCCAGTCAGAGCCAGTCCTGTCAAGGGCAATGCCATATTACTGCCATCCAGAAATGGAAGTAATTAGCTGACAAGAGGGGAAGGAGGGTGGGAAGGAATACTGCAACATGAAAGAGAAAGACATCTATGGTTATGGTAAGATTTTACACAACTTTTAGAGTGGGAGGATGGCATAACGGTTAAGGTGTTTACTTTACAGATACAAGGTGCAGGGTTTGAATCTCACATGGGATAACTGGCTAGTCTTAAAATGGCCCACAAGGGCAGTTAGCCTAGTATAATTTTAGGGAGGGAGGTTAGTGTAGTGGTTAAGGTGTTTACTTTACAGGTACAAAGTGCAGGGTTTGATTCTCAACTGGGATAACGGCTCAGCTCATAAAGGCAGTTCGTTTTTACACAACTTTTTCATGTCTTTCTATTCCCATGTTGCAGTACTCTGCATATGGGCGAGTGCCAAAGCTCACTGAGGTTGGGGTGGTGGTCTAGAGGCAGACTCCAGGAATCCATGAAGGATAGCCCTGTCAAACCCTGACCTGGATCTGGAGATGTATCGTTTGTAATGCTTAATGAAGGTGGACAGAGAACCAAGTAGCAGCTTCAAGGACAGAAGAGGTATCCAGATCCTTGAAGGCTACTGATGATGCCATTGCTCTTGTGGAATAAGCTTTAACTATACCCTGCAGGGACTTGCCATGGAATCGGTATCAGAAAGTAATGGCCTTGGAGATCCAAGAAGAAACAGTTTGCTTGGTCACTGCCTTCCCCAGAGCTCTGTGGTGAAATGATACAAAAGGTTGGTCAGCCTGTCTGATGGACTTGGTGTTGTACAGGTAGAATCTGATTTGCCTGTGAACATCTAGGGAATGCAGCACTCTCCCACTGTCTCCTTGTGGGTTTGGGAAAAAAACGAGTAAATGTATGGCCTGACTGAGGGAAAGGTCACTGACTACCTTGGGCATGAAGGACGTTTTTGCCTGAGGGTAACCCTGTCCTTGTGTGAAAACTAGGAAGGGAGGAGTAGCCATGAGGGCTTGGAGTTAGGACACACTCCTCTCTGAGGTTAGGGCCACTAATTGAACAGTTTTCCCAACTACAGTGCTTTAATGAGGCTTTACTGGCTCAAAGGGAGGTAGCATAAGCTTCTCGAGCATGTAGTTGAGGTCCCAAGGCGGGGGGAGGGGTTACTGGGGGGGCCTAAGGTGCAGTACCTCTGAGGAAGAGTTTGCAAGGGAGTCTGGATGCTAATAGGGGAAACCAGAGGCAGGCAAGCTGAAATGGCACACAGGCTTTGATGGATTGGATGAATAAGCCAGTCCAGTCTGTAGTAGCTCACACAAATAATACAGCAGTAGAGAGAATTCATTGAGAAAGTACAGTTTTGTACCTACCATAAATGTAGATGTCCGAACTGGATAGCATCTGCAGTCATAACAAGTGGGTTGTCCTGTCGTCAGGCAGCCCTGCAGTCGGCCGGATTCCAAAGTCCGGGTCCGGCTTCGGCTGATGTCGCACTTCACCCAACGTCATCTCTGTTGGTCTTCGGGTATATAAGCATCAGCCGACGCCATTTTCCTCAGTGTTTCTTGCCCCAGATGCCAGTAGCCCTCTTGCAGGCTAAAATTTGGATAGATGCCAATGTTTCCAAATAGATAGAGGTAAACACAACCATAAGCATATATGTACATATATACAAACAAATACACCATAAAGACTCCCCAACAGCTAGCTATTAGGAGGGTAAACACCCTAGGAGTACCACAGAGGGAAGGAGGGAGGTAATCCTGACTGCAGATGCTATCCAGTTCGGACATCTACATTTATGGTAGGTACAAAACTGTACTATGTCCTTCATGGATGCATCTGCAGTCATAACAAGTGGGTAGAATACCATAGCCAACTAGGGAGGAGGATAAAAGTAGATTATGGTGTGTTTAGGATCCCTTGCAGTACAGCAGTGGCAAACCCTGCTCGGGATCTGGAATATAGAGGCAAATTATAATGCTTGGCAAATGTATGCACGGAGGTCCAAGTAGCCTCAATAATGTCTTTGGTTGCCACTCCTCGTAAGAAGGCTGTGGTAGTGGCTGTTGCCCTTGTAGAATGAGGTCTTATGTTTTGTGGAATTGGTTTTCCATGGAAGGAGTAACAGTATCGTATGCAATTTCCTATCCATTTGGAGATTGTCTGTTTGGAAATAGCTTTTCCTTCCCTTCCTGTTGCATAGGCTACAAAAAGTTGGTCAGTCTTTCTGCTATTTTTTGTTCTGTCCAAGTAGTAGCGTAGCTGTCTATGTACATCCAAGGTATGCAGTATTCTTTCCCTCTGTTTTGTGGGTTGGGAAAGAAGGTAGGTAGGTGGATTGCCTGGTTTAAAGACACTCTGGATACCACCTTGGGCATAAATGTAGGATTAGTCCTCATGGACACTCTATCTTGGTGGAAGATTAGGAAGGGTTGCACTGCCATTAAGGCCTGAAGTTCTGAAACCCTCCTTGCTGAAGTAATTGCTAGCAGGAAAGCAGTTTTCCATGACAGGTGTTGTAGGTCTGCTGTTGCTGCTGGTTCAAAGGGTGATAGTGTCAACTTTTCTAGCACAAAGTTTAAATCCCAAGCTGGTAATGGTGGTTTCCTTGGAGGTTTTACATTCTTGATTCCTCTGAGGAACTGCCTGAGCAAAGGGTGCGAAAAAACAGGTGGATCAAAGCTGTATTCTGCTGAAATAGCTGATGCATGTATCTTGATGGAGGAGTAGGACAGGCCTGAATGAAGAAGTTCGGCCAGATACTCCAGAATGTTAGGCATATCTATGTTTGACACCTCTTTTCCGTACTCCAAATGACAAACCTTTTCCATTTTCCAGCATAGTTCCTTCTTGTTGAAGGTCTGCGCGCTTCAAGAATAATGTCTTTAACTCTTTGTGAAAGTTCTGGATTAGCTGCTGCTATGTGATGTTCCATGCAGTCAGTTGCAGCGTTTTTAGGTTTGGATGTATGATGCTGTAGTTGTTCTGAGTTAACATCAAAGGCATCAGGGGTATTGGCCACATATTGTTCCGAGACATGCTCTTCAGTAGTGGGTACCAGTGTTGTCTTGGCCAGTTTGGAGCTATCAGGATTATCTTTGGACGTTCTTCCTTGATTTTTAGTAGTACCTTGTGTATCAAAGGAAGAGGTGGGAATGCATATGCTGTTAGGCCTTTCCAGTTGATGGAGAGTGAGTCCACTTTCCATGCTAGTGGGTGGAATGTCCTTGTGCAGAATTTTTTGAGCTGGTGATTGAGAGGTGATGCGAATAGGTCTATCTGTGGCATTCCCCATTTCTTTGAGATGGTCTTGAAGATGTCCGGGTGCAGCTTCCATTCGTGGGCATCCGGAGTGGTTCTGCTTAATATGTCTGCTAGAGTATTGTCTTTCCCCGGTACAAATATTGCCTGTAACTGAATGTTGTAGCTGAGTGCCAGGGTCCACAGCTCCAAGGTCATTCTGCATAGGGGGTATGAATGAGTGCCTCCCTGTTTGTTGATGTACCACATGACTGTGGTGTTGTCTGTCCTTATCATCAACTGGCCCTCTTTGAGAAATGGTTTGAACTTTTGGATTGCCAGTTTTACTGCCAGCATTTCTTTTAGATTGATGTGCAGGTGAAGTTGATCCTGTGTCCACAATCCTTGCACGCATTTGTCCAGCATGTGGGCCCCCATCCTAGGTCTGAAGCGCCTGTTGTGATGGTCTGGCTTGGTTGACATCTGCGAAAGGGTAGGCCTGGGTTTGACTGGCATGCCTGAGCCCACCATAGGAACTCCTGTTTTAAGCATGGAATTAGTGGGATTTCTGTTTCTAGACTGTGTCTGTGTTGGGACCATAAATTCTTTAGGTACCACTGTAGTTTACTCATATGTAGTCTGGCAAATGGGACCAAGATTATGCATGATGCCATGAAGCCCAAGGCCTGCAGAACTTTTCTTGCTGTTAACTTGTTCAGTTTTGTTAGTGCCAAGAAGTAAAGAGGAATTTCTTTTCGTTTTTCTGTAACCAGGAATGCCATTTGCTGTACTGTGTCCAATTCCGCCCAAGAATGTCCTTGTTTGGGATGGTATCAGCCTTGACTTTTGTAAATTGACTGTGTATCCCAGTCCTTGTAGCAAGTAAATGACCCTTTGTAAATCCGTTGTCAGCTTGCTTTTGTTGTCCCCTTGTAGCAGGCAGTCGTCCAGGTATGGGTAAATTTGAATTCCCTGTAGTCTGCAATGGGCGATTACTGATGCCAGGCATTTTGTGAATACTCTGGGCGCAGTAGATAAGCCAAAGGGCAATGCTGAGAATTGATAGTGCTCTGATCCTGCAAGAAATCTGAGGTATCTTCTGCAGATTGGACGAATGGGGGCGTGCAGGTATGCCTCCTTGAGATCTAGAGTTACCAGCCAAGACTCCTTACCCAGCATGGGAAGAAGTTGCTGTAGGGTCAGCATTTTGAATTTTGGGACAATGATGTATGTATTTAAGGTGGACAGGTCGAGAATTGGTCTCCAACTTTTTTCCTTTCTTGGAACTAGGAATAGTCTGGAATAGAACCCCTTTCCTTGTTCTGCTGTTGGCACTCTTTCCACAGCTCTCATGTTTGCTAACTCCATTATCTGGCGTAGAGCCTCTGTTTTTTGATTCGGAGGTAGATTTGGCATTCCTCTTTTGACTGGTAAAGTGTGGAAGTGAAACCGGTAACCTTGATCTATGGTTTGTAAAATCCACTTGTCTTTTGTTATGTAGTGCCAGTTCTTTGAAAATAAGGTTAACTTTCCGCCTAGAGGAGCTGCTATTTGTTCCCTGGTAGGCGGATTTATGATTAAGTCACTGTGGTTGTGCTGATGTAGTGGCAGTGGCTGTGTCTGTGCCTCTGTTGTTACCTTGCCACTGTCGCCCTCTGTAGGCACCTCCTCTGGTTTGGTTTCTGCCTCTGTGACGTCTATTCCTGTCGCTTTGAACTTTTGTGGAGTCAGGAAAGGACCAATCTTTGGCAGGCCAGTTCCTGCTAAACCTTGGGCGTTGAACCTGCAAGAAATCTTTAACAGTTTGAACAGATTTTGCCTTCTCTTCCATTTTCTTCATAACCTGCTGGGCAGGTGTACCAAACAAACTTGTCTTGTCCATAGGAGCATCTAGCAACTTAGCTTTAACATGATCCGGTAAAACTTGTTCCTTTAGCCATGCATGCCTTCTTATCACTGTGCCTGTCATGGCTGATCTAAATGAAGCCTCCAGTGCATCATAGCCACATTTTAAGGAATGGTTGTTAACCTGTTGTATGTTATTTACCATCTCTAATACATATTTCTTATCAAGAGATTCATCTGTGGTTAGTTTTTTAGTTAACTGATCAAGCATAAACTCTTGGTATTGTATCATGTGAAACTGACAGTTTAAAGCTCTAGCTGAGAGAGTAGCTGAAGTGTAGACCTTTTACCCCATCTGTCTAATGACCTTGCTTCCCTTTCAGAAGGAATAGGGTTTTAGCTATGGTCGGCTACTGCCTTGGGACCCTGGGATATAGTTTCTGGGTCTGCAAGTGGGGCCTTGTAAAGGTGGTGATGAGTATCTGGCACCCTGTAAAATCTGTCTGGTTTGGCAGGGGCTGGGGTAAAGAATCTGGAGCGGAGCAAACATCATTGAAAGCATCATCCACCACAGAGAGAACAGGAGGTATAGCTAAGGGCCTGTGCTGTGGGAGGTGCAGAAAGGTCCTAAGTCTTTTCTGGAGTCTGAAAAATCCTGTTGCTGCCATTGGAACTGTTCTCGCATGGCATGCAAGGTTTCCCCAAAGGAGAATTCTTCTGGTGGGGAAGCAGCTGGAATGGATTCTTCAGCATCAGAATCTTCAAAATTGGAGAAGGGAGCCTCTGGCTGGTCAGTTATGTCTGATTCATCAGCAGAATCATCAGAAGACACTGGCTCAGGGGCTCTGCCCTAGGTCTCTTCTCTGGGGCTGAGAGGCCCTGTCTGGGTGAGATTGAGATCCCCTAATTAAAGAAATTAAATCTTCTGCCAAAGAAAGCATTTGAGAGCTAGAAGAGGTCCTGGATGTGGGGGGTTTAACAGGCACTGTTTTAGTAGTTTTGGCTGCTTTAGCCCTGGCGAAGGCCTTAATGGACATGGCTGCTGGAGGCCTAGCAGCACCACGTGCTGGGGTAGAGACATCCAAGGGGATGGTGTCTGATAAGTCAACCACCGTAGTGGGTAAAAGTTCTGAGGTCGATTCAAGAGTTGTAGCAGGGGCCTCAGTTGTAAGAATAGGTTCAGCTGTACTTTGATCAGTTTTCTCGGTTTCGCCGAAACCGAGACACTCATGATTTGCTTTACCGTGGTTTCGGCCGAAACCGCGGACCGCGAGTGTCGGTCTTTATCTTTATGCTTTTAGTAGATTGGGTAGTCGGTGGATCCGTCGGCATAATGTACGCAAAATCAGAACCGAAAAACTGTTCTGCAAACTCCGACCGCCGCCTAAGCGTTCCTCGGTTGAAAGAGGCACAGGCCGAACAGGCTGCTACGTCGTGGGCTGGGCCTAAACAAGGCAGACAGTAAGAGTGGAAATCTTTATGAGGTATTTGTTTCCCACAGGTTAAACAATTGTTAACTTTTTCTGACATCGGCTGAGGCAAGAAAGAGTCCCCAACGGGGTACTTAGCTTTTAGAAGTCTTCGAAGTAGTATTCGGTAGAAGTAATCTCTGGATCCGACCGACCGGCACTTGCGAACAGCTTCTGCTTCGGGCGCCACGCGGCAAGAAAGACTGAGGAAAATGGCGTCGGCTGATGCTTATATACCCGAAGACCAACAGAGATGACGGGTGAAGTGCGACATCAGCCGAAGCCGGACCCGGACTTTGGAATCCGGCCGACTGCAGGGCTGCCTGACGACAGGACAACCCACTTGTTATGACTGCAGATGCATCCATGAAGGACATCTGGATAAAACTGTCTTTTATGACACTAAAATAGTGAACGGTTTCCACCTGGAGAGATATGACTTCCTAGCATTTTGTTTCCTGGCCTCCTGCAGGACACTAAGCACGTTCTCATTGCAAAGATGTCTAAATGAGATCAGAATCCCATCAGCCACAGGGTAAGATGCAGAATCTGCCACTGTGGACGGATTAGCGATCCCCTTGTGCTGTGTGAGAAGGTCCAATCTTGGGGGTAACTTGTGGTGATTGCCCTTGGACAAGTGTAGGAGTAAGAGGAAAGTACAGTTGTGTACACATTTGCCATGAACGTAGATGTTAGAGTGTATTCACTGCTGCAGTCATTACATTTGGGTTATCTGCTTGCAGTAGCCCTCAGTTGGCCTGATTATCAAAGCCTTGGGTCCTGCGTCGTTGGTGTCATCTTCCATGACGTCAGGTAGTGAGGGGTATAAAGCATGCAGCCGACGCCATTACATCAGTTTTTCTTGCCACAGATGTCAGGTGCCCCCATAATGGGAAGCAATTATATATAAAAGGTTACACTTTCAAAAAAAAAGCAAATACACCAAAAAGCTTTAAGCATAGTAAACAAGAATAGATGTATCGCCAATAGAAGTCAGGGGGCTGGAAGGAGGTTAACTAGGACTGCAACAGTGAATACACTCGAACATTTACATTTATGGTAAGTGTGCACAACTGTACTATGTTCTTAGTGTTTCACTGTTGCAGTAATCACATTTGGGTAGATTCCCAAAGCTAAGGGTGGGAGGAGGAATTAGATAGCATTAGGACCAGCTATAAAGGCCCTGCACAACTGCAGTGGCAAAGCCAGCTCTGGATTTAGAGAAAATTGGCAAATGGTAATGCTTGGTGAAGGTATGTACAGAACTCCAAGTAGCAGCTTCTAGGATGTCCCTGGTATGGACACCTCTGAGAAAGGCTGCAGAGGTAGATGCAGCCCTGGTTGAATGTGGTCTTATCCCCTGTGGGGTAGGTTTTCCATGGTGCTTACAGCAGTAATGAATCCAATGGCCTATCTATTTAGAAATGGTTTGCTTTGAAATGGCCCTCCCCTCTGTCCCTGACGCAAATGCAACCAGCAGCTGTTCAGATTTCCTGAGAGGTTTAGTCCTGTCCAAGTAAAATCTAAGTTGTCTGTGCACATCTAATGAGTGCAGAATTTGTTCCCCTTTGTTCTGTGGGTTAGAAAAGAATGTTGTCAAATTAAGGGCCCTTATGAAGCATCGCAGATAAGTATTGAAGAATCTGAGGTAAATTGGGCGCTGCTGTGCCCATCCCGAGTTTGGTTCCAGGAACAGAATCTTTTCCATTTTTCAGCATAGGATTTTCTAGTACTAGTCCTCCTTGCCTCCAGAATGGCATCCAACACTTGCTTACTAAGGGAAGATAACAGAGGTCAGGTAATCAGCCAGGCTCAGGGTTTGAAGCTGTGGGTGCAGAAACTGGCCCTCCTGCTGGGACAGCAGGGCAGGGGTGTGAGGCAGATGCCATGGTGCCAGCACACTGCACAAAAAGGGGTACCAGTGTTGGCAGGGCCAGTCTGTTGCAATCAGTATCATCCTTGGTTTGTTCTGTTTGATCAGTACCTTGGAGAGGAGAGGAGAGGAGAGGCAAAGGGGGAAGGCATAAACGAATAAGTTTTTTCCAGGTGAAGGACAGGGCATCCACTTTCCAAGCTTGTTTGTGGGGAATCCTTGGCAGAATTTGTCCAATTGGTAGTTCTGGGGGAAGGCAAGCAGGTCTATCTCTGGGCTTCCCCATTTGTTCTCAACATGAATATCTTTGGTTCCAGTTTCCACTCGTGTGGGCCCATGAGATTTCTGCTTTGTTCGTCTGACAGTGTATTTAGCTTTCCTGGCAGGAATTGAGTCTGTAGGTGCACTTGGTAGCTCAAGGCTGTGTTCCACAGAGCCATGGCTAGTCTGCAGAGAGGGTATACGAGTGGGTCCCCCTGCTTATGTACCACATTAACTGCGGTGTTGGCAGTCTTTACCATTAATTGTCCTGGAAGAATGTGGTCCTTGAAGGCTGTCCGAGCATTCTGTACAGCTAACATTTCTTTTTTGATTGATATGCAGGTGCATTTGACGGCTTCCATTTGCCCTGAATGCACTCCCCTGACAAGTGAGGCCCCCATGCATAGTCTGATGCTTCTGTTAGCGTTTGGGCGACAGGGGGTAGAGTGAATGGCAATCTCTTGTTTTGGTGGCAGGCCTCTGCCCAACAAAGGAACTCTGTAGACAAGGTATGATAGGAATCACTGCTTCTAGAGCCTGAGAATGTTGACATCATAGGCTTTTTAGATACCATTACAGTTTCCTCATATGCAGTCTTGCATATGGAATTAGGAGAATGCAGTAGGCCATGAACCCCAGGGCTTGCAGTGTTTTCCTTGCAGATAGCTGGGACTTTGTGGCCAGTAGTTTGAAGTAGGCTGTTAAATGAACTGGTTTCTCAGGTGTGAGGAAAGCCATCTGGGAAGTTGTGTTCAAGCTTGCTCCAAAGAATACAATTTGTTGGCAGGGAACAAGATGTGATTTCATTTCGTTTATGGTGTACCCCAGAGAAAAGTTAGCAACTTCTGTACAAACGCTAGATGATTCAATAGTATGTCCTGGCTTTCTGTCTGAATTAGACAATCATCCAGGTAAGTGTTTATCTGAATATTTCTTTGCCTGCAAAATGCAATGCCTGGAGCTAGGCACTTTGTGAATACCCTGGGCGCAGTAGATATGCCAAAGGGCAGTGCAGAGAACTGGTAGTGCATGCAGCCTGCTTTGAAGCGTAGGAATCTTCTGAAAAATTCCCTTATTGGGATGTGCAGGTAGGCTTCCTTTAAATCCAGTGTTGCCAACCAGGCATCTTGCCTACCATAGGAAGCAGCTGGTGAAGAGTTAGCATCTTGAATTTTGGGATCACCAAAAATGTGTTTAGGATAGAGGTCCAGGATAGGACGCTAGGAGTTGTGTTTTCTGGACACCAGGAAAAGTCTAGAGTAGAAACAGTGTCCCCCTTCCTCTTCTGGGACAGGTTGACTAGCCCTGATACTTAGAGAACTTGCTTTTGAGCCTCTGTCCACTGGTTTGGGGGTAGGATGTTAAGTAGTGAAAGTGGAATCTGTATCCTTGGGAAACTATATTTAAAAAGTACAGTTATGTACCTACCATAAATGTAGATGTTCGAGTGTATTCACAGTTGCAGTCATTACACTTGGGTTATCCTGCTGGCAGGCGACCCGCAGTCGGCCCGAGTTCCAAAGTCTTGGTCCAGCGTCGGTTGCTGTCACCTATTCCCTGACGTCAGTGCGCCAGGGGTATAAAAGTTGCAACAGACGCCATTATCTTCGGTTTTTCTTGCCCCAGATTTCAGGTGCCCCCAGATAGGAAGGCTGGAAAGATACAAATATGCCAAAAAACATGCATATATTACTATAAACATTTTCTTCCACTACAAGCAAATACACCACATAGGTTATATAGAGTTGAGAAGTACAGAAAAGTCCCAGCAGTAAAAAGGGGGATGGTGGGTGGGTAACCTTGACTGCAGCAGTGAATACACTTGAACATCTACATTTATGGTAGGTACACAACTGTACTATGTTCATCGTGTTTCACTGTTGCAGTCATTACACTTGGGTAGAATCCCAAAGCTGAGGTTGGGTGGCTGGGTCTAAATAGGATTTGGAGAGGCTACCAGGCCCTGCAGAACTGCAGTGGCAAAGCCTGCTCTGGATTTAGAGTAGAGAGGTAAGTGGTAGTGTTTGGTGAAAGTGTGCACTGAGCTCCAGGTTGCAGCTTCTAAAATGTCTAAAATGTCTTTGGTTGGTACTCCTCTGAGAAAAGCTGCTGAAGTGGCTGCTGCTCTGGTAGAATGAGGCCTAATGCCCTTAGGCACTGATTTGCCATGCTGTGCATAACAGAAGCTGATGCATTGGCCTATCCATTTTGAAATGGTCTGCTTTGTAATAGGCTTTCCTTGTGATCCTGCAGCATAAGCTACAAACAGTTGCTCAGTTTTTCTGAAAGCTTTTGTTTTGTCCAAGTAAAATTGTACATGTCTGTGCATATCCAAACAGTGCAAAAGTTTCTCCCCTTTATTTTGTGGATTTGGGTAGAAAGTAGGCAAATGAATGGTTTGGTTCAAGGCCACATTGGAGACCACTTTTGGCATGAATGTAGGGTTTCTCCTAAGTGAGACCCTGTCCTGATGAAAAATGATGAAAGGTTCCACAGCCATTAATGCGTATAACTCTGAGACTCTTCTTGCTGAAGTTATTGCTAGGAGCAGAGCAGTTTTCCATGATAAGAATTTTAGATCAGCTGTGCTGGCTTGCTCAAATGGAGGCAGTGTGAGTTTTTTCTAAAACAAAACTGAGATCCCAAGTTGGTACTGGTGCTCTCCTTGGAGGTCTTATATTTTGTTGCCCCTCTGAGGTACTGTCATAGTAGAGGATGTGAAAAAACAGGAGGCTCCATATTGTAATGAGCAGAAATGGCAGAGGCATGTATTTTAAATGATGAGAAAGATAGGCCTTTGTCCAGCATATCGGTTAGGTATTGTAAAATCTGAGTTATATTAGGGACCAGTGGTTCGAGGCCTTGTGCCTGGTTCCAAGCACAGAATCTCTTCCATTTTTCTGCATATGATTTCCTAGTGCTGGGCCTTCTGGCTTCTAAAATGACACCCATAACAGCTTTAGAGAGAGGTGCAGTCTGAGTGGCTATATTATCTGCCATGCTGCCAGATTTAAGGTTCTGAGTTGACTGTGCAGAATCTGATTGTTTTGTTGTGTCAGGAGATGAGGAATTTGAGGTAGAGGCCAAGCTGGGCCTTGAGACAAGCTCCTTAGGAATGGGTACCAGTGCTGGCGTGGCCAGTCTGGGGCAATCAGGATTAATTTTGGCCTTTCTTGTCTGACTTTTAGGAGTACCTTGGTAAGGAGAGGCATCGGAGGGAAGGCATAGACTGTCAGGCCTTTCCAGCTGAATGATAGAGCATCCACTTTCCATGCTTGAGAGTGATAAGTTCTTGTGCAGAATTACTGTATTTGGTAATTGTGAGGGGAGGCAAAAAGATCTATGTCTGGGCGTCCCCATTTCCTCATTATCATACTGAACACCTGTGGATTTAGTTTCCATTCGTGAGGATCCATGAGATTTCTGCTTAGTTCGTCTGCCAGTGTATTTTTTGTCCCTGGCAGGAATTCTGCCTGCAGATGTACTTGATAAGTCAGTGCTGTGTTCCACAAAGTCATGACTTGCCTGATAGGGGGTAGGAATTTGTACCCCCATGCTTATGTACCACATAACTGTGGTATAGTCTGTCTTTATTAATAATTGTCCTGGATATAGTAGGTCCTTGAAAGCGGTCAGGGCATTCTGTACAGCTAGCATCTCTTTTTGATTGATGTGAAGATGCATTTGTTCCTTGGGCCACGTGCCCTGAATGCATTTTCCTTCCGTATGTGTCCCCCCACGCATAATCAGATGCATCCATTGTTACTGTGTGCCTGGCTGTGGGTAAAGTGAAAGGCTGTCCCCTGTTGTGGTGACAAGCCTGGGCCCACCATAGAAACTCTTGTTGTAGGCAGAGAATTACAGTAATGATGGTCTCCAGGCTGTGACAATGCTGAGTGCAAACACTTTTTAGACACCACTGTAGTTTCCTCATATGCAGTTTTGCATATGGAATGAGTAGAATGCAGGATGCCATGAAGCCCAGGGCCTGCAGAATTTTTCTTGCAGGGAGCTGGGTTTTTGTTGCCATCATTTGAAAGTAATGAGTCAGTTGTCTTTGTCTGGCGTGAGTTAAGCCATCTCGGCAGTTGTATTTAAGCTTGCACCCAGGAATATTATCTCTTGTGAGGGCACTAGTTTTGATTTATTTTCGTTTACTGTGTACCCTAGGCAAATTAGCAATCTTTTTACAAACACTAGATGTTTTAGAAGAATGTCCTTGCTCTCTGCTTGAATAAGGCAATCGTCCAAGTAGGGATATATTTTAATTCCTTTTTGTCTGCAAAATGCAATTACTGGTGCCAGGCATTTTGTGAAGACCCTGGGCGCAGTAGAAAAAGCCAAAGGGCAGTGCAGAGAATTTAATGCATTGAGCCTGCTATGAATCTGAGGCATCTTCTGCAAGACTGTCTGATTGGAACATGCAGGTATGCCTCCTTGAGGTCCAAAGTAACTAGCCAAGCCTTCTTGAACAGCATGGGCAGAAGTTGAAGTGTTAACATTCTGAATTTTGGAACATCCAGGAAAGTGTTTAAGGTTGACAGGTCCAGTATTGGTCTCCAGGCTCTGTCCTTTCTTGGTACTAAGAAGAGTCTTGAGTAAAATCCTTGTCCCTGTTCTTGCTGTGGAACGTTTTGAATAGCTCCCATGTCCATAAGAGCAGCAATCTGTTTTTGTGCCTCTGCCCATTGGTTTTGTGGCAGGTCTGACATACCTTTTAGTTTTGGAAGCGGAACCTGTAACCCTGAGAAAATATTCAGCACCCACGGGTCCTGGGTGATCATGTGCCAATTTTTTGAGAAAAGTGCTAGCTTTCCCCCTAGGGGAGCTGTTAAAAGGTAAGTGCTTGGCATTTGCAGAGGGAAGTCATTGGGACTGTTGTTGTGAATAGTCTTCCCCTCCTTTGGGGGCTGAAGCACCCTATTGTTTAGGTCGGTAGGTGCCTTGGGTCTGAGATCTGCCTCTTGGGCGTCTGTATCTGCCTCTGTGGTCTGTCTGACACTGGAAAGGACCAATTTTTTGAAGGCCAGTTTCTGCTAAATCTAGGTGGTTGAACCTGTAAGAAATCTTTCACTGCCTGCATTGACTTTGCTTTATCCTCCATTTTCCTTAACACCTCTTCTGCCTTAACACCAAACAAACTATCATGCTGTAATGGAGCATCCAATAGTTTTACTTTACCATGGTCAGGTAAACTTTTTCTTTCAACCAAGCATGCCTACGAATAACAGAGCCTGTCACTGCGGCTCTACAAGAAGCCTCTAAAGAATCAAAAAGTACAGTTTTGCACCTACCATACATGTAGATTTTCGAGTGTATACACTGCTGCAGTCATTTCAGTCGGCCTGAGTTCCAAAGTGTTGGTCCGGCGTCGGTTGCTGTCGCCTCCTCCCTGACATCAGTGCGGCAGGGGTATATAAGATGCAGCAGTCGCCATTTTCTTCAGTTCTTGCCCCAGATGTCAGGTGCCCCCAAATAGGTAGGCAATTCAAATTGCTAATAAAACATACATAAGAAAAGCAAACAATAACTTTCAGCTACCAGCAAATACTCCCCATAAGTAGTAAAGTGTAGAAGACATAGGTACGTACCAGCAAGTAAGAGGGGAAGGAGGGAGGGTAACCTGGACTGCAGCAGTGTATACACTCGAACATCTACATTTATGGTAGGTACTGTACTATGTTCATAGTGTTACACTGCTGCAGTCATTACACTTGGGTAGAATCCCAAAGCAGAGGTAGGGTAGGTGGTTCTATAAGGCATTAGGGGTGGCTATAAGGCCCTGCCGCACTGCAGTGGCGAAGCCAGTTCTGGATTTAGAGTACAGAGGCAGATGGTAATGTTCGGTGAAGGTATATACAGAACTCCAAGTTGCTGCTTCCAAAATATCCTTGGTAGGTACTCCTCTGAGGTAGGCAGTTGAAGTGGCTGTTGCCCTAGTGGAGTGAGATCTAATGCTGCTAGGTACGGGTTTCCCATGGTGTGTATAGCAGAAACGTATACAATGTCCTATCCATTTTGAAACAGTCTGTTTTGAAATGGCTTTTCCCTGTGCTCCTGCAGCATATGCTACCAATAATTGCTCAGACTTCCTGAAAACTTTGGTTTTGTCCAAGTAGAAGCGTAACTGCCTGTGAATGTCCAAGGGATGCAGTAGTCTCTCCCCTTTATTCTGTTTTGGATAAAAAGTTGGCAAATGAATAGTTTGGTTTAGAGCCACACTGGGTACCACCGTTGGCATAAACGTAGGATTAGTTCTTAAAGACACCCTGTCCTGGTGGAAAATGAGGAAAGGTTCCACTGCCATTAGTGCCTGTAATTCTGAAACTCTTCGTGCTGATGTTATTGCCAGGAGCAGAGCAGTTTTCCAAGAGATGGATTTTAATTCTGCTGTGTTAGCTGGCTAAAAAGGAGGTAAAGTTAATTTCTCCAAAACAAAGTTGAGGTCCCAAGTTGGAGTAGGTGCTCTACGGGGCAGCCTTATGTTTTTAGCCCCACTGAGGTACTGTCTTATCAAATGATTAGAGAAAATTGATGGATCCGTGTTATAATGAGCAGAGATAGCAGAGGCGTGGATCTTGATGGATGAGAAGGAGAGGCCTTTGTCCAGCATCTCAGTTAAATATTGTAGTATCTGAGGAATGTTTGGGACATGAGGGTCAAGGCTGTGAGCTTGGTTCCAGGCACAGAATCTCTTCCATTTATCTGAATAGACTTTCCTGGTACTAGGCCTTCTGGCCTCCAGAATGACATCCATAACAGCTTTGGAGAGCGGCACTGCTTGATTGACTAAGGAATTTTCCATGCAGCTAGGTTTAAGGTCTTTAGCTGGCTGTGTAGTATCTGATTGTTGTGCTGAGTCAGCAGATGTGGGACTTGAGGCAAAATCCAGGGTGGTCCTTGTGCCAAGTTCTTTAAGATTGGGTACCAGTGCTGGCGTGGCCAGTCTGGTGCAATCAGGATCATCTTTGGCTCTTCTTGCCTGGGTTTTATGAGTACCTTTGGCAGGAGAGGTAGTGGTGGGAAAGCGTCTACTTGTAGGTTTTTCCAGCTGAATGAGAGGGCATCCACTTTCCATGCTTGTGGATGGTAACTCCTTGTGCAGAATTTCTGTAGCTCGCAGTTCATTGGGGATGCAAACAGATCTATGTCCGGATTCCACCATTTCTGTGTTATCATTCTGAATATTTGTGGATTCCATTCCTATTCGTGGGGGTCCATGATGTTTCTGCCTAAGTCGTCTGCCAGTGTGTTTCTCTCTCCTGGAAGGAATTGTGCTTGCAAATTAACTTGATAGTTTAGAGCTGTGTTCCAGTTGAAAGCTATAAGGGCATTTTGTACAGCTAGCATCTCTTTTTGATTGATGTGAAGATGCCTTTGTTCTGCGGGCCACTTGCCCTGAATACAGTTGCCTGCCATGTGTGCTCACCAGGCGTTAATCTGATGCATCTGTTGTCAGTGTTTGCCTGGCTGTGGGTTGAGTAAAAGGCTGTCCCTTGTTGAGGTGACAAGCTTGAGCCCACCATTGAAACTCCTGTTGAAGGCAAGGAATTAGTGGTATAACTGTTTCCAAACTTTGACAGTGTTGAGACCATACATTCTTTAGGTACCATTGTAGTTTTCTCATATGCAGTCTGGCATATGGAATTAGTAGTATGCAAGATGCCATGTAACCAAAGGCCTGCAGAATTTTTCTTGCAGGGAGTTGGGTCTTTGTTGCCATCAATTGAAAGTATTGAGTCAGTTGTCCTTGCTTGTCTGGCGTGAGATAAGCCATCTAGGCCGTTGTGTTCAAGCTGGCACCCAGGAATATTATCTCGTGAGGGCACTAGTTTTGATTTCTTTTCGTTTACTGTGTACCACAGGCAACTTAACTTTTTTACAAACGCCAGATGCTTTAGAAGAATGTCCTTGCTCTCTGCTTTAATCAGGCAGTCGTCCAGGTACGGATAAATTTGAATTCCTTTCTGTCTGCAAAATGCAATTACTGGTGCCAGGCACTTTGTGAAGACCCTGGGTGCAGTAGATAAGCCAAAGGGCAGTGCAAAGTACTGATAGTGCATTGAACCAGCTATGAATCTGAGGTATCTTCTGCAGTTTTGTCTGATGGGGACATGCAGGTATGCCTCCTTGAGGTCCAATGTCACAAGCCAAGCTTTCGTGCCCAGCATGGGAAGAAGCTGCTGTAGAGCCAACATTTTGAATTTCGGAACATCCAGGTAAGTGTTTAGAGAAGAAAGATTCTGAATGGGTCTCCAGGCTTTGTCCTTTCTGGGAACCAGAAAGAGTCTCGAGTAAAATCCTTGTCCTTGCTCCTGTGGTGGTACCTTTTGGATAGCTCTCATATCCATGAGTGCTGTAATTTGTTTTTGAGCCTCTGCCCATTGATTTGGTGGCAGATTTGGCATTCCTTTTAACCTTGGCAGAGTGTGAAAGTGGAACCTGTAACCTTGAGATACAATGCTGAGAACCCATTTGTCTTTGGTGATCATATGCCAATTGTGATAGAAAAGTGCCAGTTTTCCTCCCAAGGGGGCTGCCAGAAGAGAGTTGTTTGGCAGCTGTAGTGGAAGTCATTGGGGCTGCTTTTTATATGGTTGGGGCCTGTCTTCCCCTTCTTTCTG
Organism: Protopterus annectens; assembly: GCF_019279795.1. Classification (NCBI taxonomy): domain Eukaryota; kingdom Metazoa; phylum Chordata; order Ceratodontiformes; family Protopteridae; genus Protopterus; species Protopterus annectens. The sequence continues at coordinate 1,808,109,594 of NC_056737.1, read as the reverse complement.
GCCTGATGCAACCCCATTGTCGAGGCCTGTAAGTTCCTTGTGGTTGACCTCTCCCTCTTGGACGTCTGTATCTGCCCCTTTGAGGTCTAACTGGAAAGGACCAATTCTTAGTTGACCAATTTCTGCTAAATCTAGGAGGCTGGACCTGTAAGAAATCCTTCACCGTTTGTATAAATTTTGTCTTATCCTCCATTTTCTTTAATACCTCTTCTGTCTTAACTCCAAACAACACATCCTGCTGCAAAGGTGCATCCAATAATTTTGCTTTAACATGATCCGGTAACGTATGTTCTTTTAACCAAGCATGTCTTCTAATGACAGAGCCTGTAACTGCTGCTCTACAGGAGGTCTCTAAAGAATCAAAACCACATTGCAACGTATGTTTTCCCACCTGTTCAGCTGCATACAATAAATCCTGCATTTAAGTAGGAGGATCTGAATCTGGAAGCAGTTTTGGTTTCAAGTGAGACAGTAAAAATTGCTGATATTTTAGCATGTGAAACTAGCAATTTAAGGCTCTCATTGCTAAAGTTGCAGACGTACATACTTTCTTTCCCCATCTGTCTAATGCTCTGGAATCTCTGTCAGAGGGAACTGGATTCTTGGCTGATGAGGCCTTAACCCCTTTGGGTCCCTGAGAAATAGTTTCAGGGTCAGCAACAGGGCTTTTGTACAGAAATTTGTGAGAGTCAGGGACTCTGTAGTATCTGTCAGGTTTAACAGGGGCTGGAGGCAAGGAATCAGGATTTAAGCTGGATTCAGTATACACATCATCCACAATATCTAACACTGGCGGAGTAGCAAGGGGTCTGTGTTGAGGTAATAAAAGGAAGTCTCTGAGCCTTTTCTTCGATTCTGAGTAATCCTGGCCTCCCCAGTGGAAATGCTCCCTCATGGTATGCCAGGTTTCCCCAAAGTAGTCGTCCACAGGCAAAGAGGCTGATGGAATGGACTCCTCAGCATCAGAATCCTCATAAGGGGGTAAAGAATATCCTAGGTCTAAGGATGAATCTGAAGAAATAGACACCTGGTCGGATGAGTCATAGTCTGCATCCTGTCTAGGCCTTTTATCAGGAGGGGGATGGGACCCCCTGATCAGAGTGATTAGGTCTTCGGCCATTTTGAGCATTTGTTTCTTAGACATGGAGGCCTGTGCTGGAGAATGCTTATTTTTGTTTCTTTGATTTTAAAGCTGGTTTACACTTAGCAGAGGGTTTAATGCTTAACTGAGTAGGTCTGAAAACACCCTCTGAAGCTGCAGGCAGCTCAGCTACTCCGGATCCCTATGAAGGGTTAGTTTTGGTAGGCTGAATAACTTGAGCATCCGAAGGCCCAGCCATCTCCACATGGGAGTCGGAGGTGGCCTGTGGTTCTACAGAAGCGGTAGTCAGGGGCTGTGAAGGCGCCACGCTGAAAACCGGAGAACTGGCGACTGGCCTAGAAGAGGCTTCGTTGTCAGTTTTGGGCCTCTGATACCTATCCTTGTCTTTGCGCTTTTTATGTATTCCGGTCGTTGGAAGTTCCGACGGCATGGTATAATTGAATTTTCTACCAAAATAATGGGCAAAATCAAACAGACGTTCAACAGTGCACTTGTTAAACCTAGCACAAAACCGACAACCAGTGACATTGTGGTCTGGGCCTAGGCATGGGATACAATAAGAATGGAAATCCTTATGAGGTATTTGCTTCCCACAAGAAATACAGTTATTAACTTTTACTGACATCGGTCTGAGGCAAGAAAAAGTTTCCCCAACGGGGTACTTAGCTTTGTAGAAGACATCGGTTCTGGATTCGAAATGAAAATCTCAGGAGACGGCCGACTGGCACTTGCAAACTGCTTTTGCTTCGGGCACCGCGCAGCAAGAAAGACTGAAGAAAATGGCGTCGGCTGCATCTTATATACCCCTGGCGCACTGACATCAGGGAGGAGGCAACAGCAACCGACGCCGGACCAAGACTTTGGAACTCAGGCAGAGTGGGGCACCGCCTGACGGCAGGATAACCCAAGTTTAATGACTGCAGCAGTCTAACACGATGAACATCCACATTGCAGAGTATGCTTTCCCACTTGTTCAACTGCATGCAATAAATCCTGCATTTCCTTACTGTCAGGATCTTTTGTATTTGAAACCATTTTCTGTTTTAACAATGACATGATGTACTGTTGGTATTTAAGCATGTGAAACTGACAGTTTAAAGCTCTTACAGCTAAAGTTGCAGAAGTGTGAACCTTTTTCCCCCATCTGTCCAAAGCTCTGGAATCCCTATCGGAGGGGACAGGATTTTTAGCAGTGGAAGCCTTAACCCATTTTGGACCCTGAGAAATTGTTTCTTGGTCTGCAGCAGGGTTTTTGTAAAGAAATTTATGAGTCAGGGACTCTCTAGTACCCGTCTGGTTTGACTGGTGCAGGTGGTAAATAATCAGGAGGCACACTGGATTCGGAAAAAAACATCAACAATATCAAGCACAGGGGGGATAGCCAGGGGCCTGTGCTGGGGCAATAACAGGAAGTCTCGGAGCCTTTTCTTGGACTCTGAATAATCCTGGCTCTTCCAATGGAAATGCTCCCTCATGTTGTGCAGGGTTTCCCCAAAAGAATAATCCTCAGGTGGAGAGGCAGAAGGTATGGACTCTTCTGCATCAGAGTCCTCAAAAGGAGGGAGAGAGTATCCCTGATCAGAAGAGGTGTCAGAGGAAATAGAAACCTGGTCAGAGGAATCATAATCAGTGTCTTGCCTAGGCCTTTTGTCAGGAGGGGGATGGGAACCCCTGATTAAAGTAATTAGGTCTTCGGCCATTTTAAGCATCTGTTTCTTTGGCATGGATGACTGTTCTGGAGAATGCTGTACTTGTTTCCTTGTCCTTAATGGTGTTTTTGATTTTGCCTTTGCTGCTGAAGAGGGTTTAATTGTAAGCTGTGAATGTCTGAAAACACCCTCAGAAGCCAATGCCTGCTCAGCGGCTCCGGACCCATCTGAGGGAATAGTTTCCGCAGGCCCAATACCTTGAGTTTCCACAGGCCGTGGTGTTTCCACGTGGCTGTCAGTAGTGGCCTGTGACTCTGAGGTAGCGGGTGTCAGGAGCTGCGAAAGCGCCTCACTGAGAACCAGTGACTGGCCTAGAAGAGGCTTCGTCTGTTTTGGACCTCAGATGCCCGTCCTTTTCTTTGTCTTCGCGTTTTTTTTTATAGATTCCAGTCATCGGTTGTTCGACGGCATTATGCAATTAAATCTTCGGCCAAAATAATGCAAAGCAAAATCAAACAGACGTTTAATAGTGCATTTATTGAATCTAGCACAAAACCAAAAATGCTTCCCAAGAGTATGCAAGGTTTCCCCAAAAGAGAAATCCTCTGGAGGGGAAGCAGAGGGAATGGAGTCCTCTGCATCAGAATCCTCATAGTAGATAAGGGTAAATCCTGGTCATCAGAGGAAACAAATTTCAGAGTCCTGATCAGAAGAATCATAACGAAACTCAGTCCTAGGTCTCTCAGAGGGGGAAGGGTGGCCTTCCACTGATTAGAGTAACAAGGTCTTCAGCCATTCTTGCTTTTTAGGCAGAGGCCTGACCATGCAGTCTGGGTGTCTGTTTTCTACACATGGATCGAGTTTTAGACCTTGAAGAAGATGGTGTCGGTTTAATATGCAAGTCAGTAGGCCTGAATACACCCTCAGAAGCCTGTACCTGCACAGCGGCTCTGGACCCATCCAAGGTAGAGACATCCACAGGTTCCACAGTTGAAACATCTTGCGGCATAACAAACCCTGAATGGGTCTCAGCAGAGGCCTGCGAATTTGAAGTAGCAGGTATCAGGGGCTGCTAAAGTGCCTCACTGAGTACCGGCGAACTGGCGACTAGCTTAGAAGCGTCAGCAGCTTTGGACCTATGCAGTCTGTCTCGGTCTTCAACTTTCCGTTTTTTCTGAATGTCGGTAGTCTGGTGGCTTACCGAAGCCATTTCTGGACAATTGAACAGAGTACCAAAATATTTAGAAGCGTAAATAAACAGAAGACGACCAGTTTGTTGTTTAAATAAGGCAAAAAACCAACAGCGAGGTACGTCGTAATCAGGGCCTAAGCAAGTAATGCAGTACGAAAGAAAATCTTCATGAGGTATATTTGCTTTCCACAAGAAATACAATTATTAACTTTTACTGACATCAGTTTAGAGCAAGAAAAAGTTTCCCCAACAGGGTACTTAGCTTAGTTGAAGACTTCGGTTCCGAAACTCAAAAACAAAAAATTCACGAATTAGCGACCGGCACCTGCGAACTGTTTCTGGCACCACACGGCAAGAAAGGCTCATGTAATGGCATCGGCTGCATGCCCCTGACTACCTGACGTCATGGAAGATGAGACAGCAACTGATGCAGGACGCAAGACTGATAATCAGGCCGACTGAGGGCTACTGCAAGCAGATAACCCAAATTTGATGACTGCAACAGTGAAACACGAAGAACATTCAGTGCTGTCTGGGCTAGTAGGGAGTCACCAGCAAGATTTTCAGATTGCCCTACTGAATTTTCAGCAGGACCTTTTGAATGAGTGGGAAGGGGGGAATGCATATAGACCTTCCGTGAAACTGAAGTCATCTGTTGCCAGTGCCTGTGGTTCGGGTGTTCTGGTGCAAAATCCAGGCAGTTGCCCTATTGATGGTGGAGGCAAACAGGTCTATTTGAGGTATACCCCACCTGTGGACCAGATCCAGGAAGGCAGCTCTGGGCAGCATCGATTTGTGTTTGTTTGTGCTGGTTCTGCTCAAATAATCTGCCCGTTTGTTGTGGAGAAAGGGAATGTAGGTCGCCTGCAGGGAGATTCCCTGTGAAGTGGCCAATTCCCAGGCCAAAAGGGCTAGCCTGCAGAGCAGGTAGGACTTGATCCCTGCCTGCTTGTTGATATACCACAGTACAGTGGTGTCTGTTTATATCAGAAGCATCTCCCCTGTTGTAAGAAAGGTTGAAATGCCTGAAGGGCAAGGAGGATTGCCCTCATGTTTCTGGCATTGATGTGTTCTGATTTGAGGTGATTTGGCCACAGGTCCTGCACCTGTCAATGTCAGAGGGTGGCTCCCCATCCCAAGTCTGAGACATCTGTATGCATGACCTGAATGGGATGCGAGGGTTGGAGAGGGAGGCCTGGGGTTGCATTTTTACCTGAGCCAACCACCATAATATTTCCTTTTTTAGACCTGGTAATATTTCCTTTTTTAGACCTGGTAGAAGGAGCACAATGTGCTCCAGAGGCTGGTTGTGTTGCTTCCAAATTGAGCGAAGGTACCACTGCAGCTTCATGTGTAGCCTTGCTAAATGATGGATGAGTATGGTGGCTGCCATGTAGCCCAGATGCTTGAGGTACTGCCTTGCAGTCAACACTTGCAGTCAACACTGTAGAGTGAAGTACCAGGAGAATATGTTCTATCAAGGAGCTCACTTTTGGAGGGGGTAGGCATGCCTCTGAGATCTGAACGGATCCTGCACCCGAGGAACACAATTGTCCTGTGTTGGTTGAAGATGGGATTTTGGTAAGTTTATCTGAAATCCCAATGACTGTAGTAGGGTCACCACAAACTGGATGTGCCCTTGCAGTATTTCTTGGCTGGCAACTTGATCAGCATGTCATCCAGGTAGGGGAATATCTGTATTCCCTCTGTCCTGCAGTAAGCCACCGCAGGTGCCAAGCATTTGGTAAAGACTTTGGGTGTGGTGGAGAGTCCAAAGGGCAAGGCAGAGAGTTGCAAGTAAGAGCAGCCAACCAAGAATCTTAAATATTTCCTGTGGGAGGGCCTGATTGGGATGTGCAGATAAGCATCTTTTATATCTAATGTAGCCAGGAATCCTTGTGGGATAAGAAAAAAGGGATAGCAGGGTTAGCATTTTGAAAGTAGGGACCTTTAGGAAGAGGTTGAGATAGGAGAGGTCTAGAATGGGTCTCCATGGTCTATCCTTCCTAGGGACCAGAAGAGCCTTGAATAGAAACCTCTTCATTCTGCAGAGGAGGGGACTGTCTCTATAGTACCCTGATCTAACAGTGCCTGCCCTACTAGCTGCAACATGTGCAGCTGCTGGGTAGGTGGGCGAGGTATGCCCTGCCATATGGGAGGGAAGGATCCAGGACATGAAGTAACCATTTTGAAGAATGGACAGGACCCACTCATCTGAGGTGAGAACGGTCCAAAGAGGGAGAATGTGAGAAAGGCGGGCAGAGGTACACAAGGGGGGGGGGGGTGGGAGGCAAGACTGGCAAGTAGTCAGATGCTACCTGATGTGTCTTGAAAGGGAGTCCTCTGGCTACAGGGAGGGGTTGCTTCCTAATAAACTGGGTTTTGGAAGGACAGTTTCTATGAAACTTGGGAAATGGTGAGACCAGTAAATGTTTAAGATGCTGCATTTCCTTATCTTTCTGTTGTAGAGATTTAAAGAGGTCTGCCATCTTAAAGCCAAAAAGTGCAGCACTGTCCAGGGGGAATCCGTGAGCTTTGCCGTGAAGTCATCTGGTATGGGTTGTAGGTGAAGCCAGGAGCATCTGCATAAGGCAGATGCTGCTGACCTGGCAGAGGATTCAGTAGCATCGTAATTACGCTTGATAAAAGTGTCTAGTGACCTGGGATGACAGCCAGGAGAGATGACAGCGATGCTTTGGCAGGGGAGTCTGGAATATCTGCCAAACATCTGTTAGTAGATTTAGGGAGAGACTAGGTAAACTTGGTCATGTGGGTCTGACAGTTTGTGGCTCTAAAAGCCAAGGTGGCAGAAGTATAAATCTTTTTGCCCAAGCTTTCCATTGTCTTGCTGTCTTTGTCAGCTGGGAGAATGGTGGTAGTGGGCAAGAGTTTGGTAGCTTTGTCAGTGGCAACAGCTATGGTGGCAGCATCAGATGGTGGGCACTTGATCAGATGTTTAGCAGTATCAGGTACTTTGTAAAGCCTGTCAGGTCTGCGTGGGGCAGGGGGTTGAGAGTCAGGGTTTAAAGATGCAGAAGAAAAGGCATCTAGAAAGGCAGGCAGGATGGGGGGGACAGCAGATGGGCTAGGGGGGTTCCATTTGAATGAGGTCATGGTAGCTCTTTTTGTACCTCAGACATTAATGAGGATTCCCATTGAAAATGTTCCTTTATCCTGCTGATAGTTTCAGTGAAGGTCAAGCCTTCAACTGGGGAGTCCGGGTCCAGTGACTCTTCCTCTGGGGATCCATACCACAAGGGGGGAGGAAAGTTGAGAGTTGTAGGAAAGATTCCTCAGAGGAATCTGAAAGGACCTCCGTAAGCAGAGCCTAGGGCACAGGAGAGGAGGAGTGGAGGCAATAACAGCTGTGGTAGGCCTCAGTGCCATGAAGGCACTGAAGAGGCTTTGGCTGAAAGCCTGCCAAGCAGGCATGCTTTCTGTAGAGGGAGAGATGCGTTTACTCTTTTCCCTTTTTTAAGAGGGCCTGTGGATGTCCGTCTTGAAACTGTTGACTGCAAGGGATCGGAAGGCTCAGATGGCTCCTCAGTAAACACAGCCCCCCCGGCGTCAGTTAGTGGTGCCGGAATAGTCTCTGTGGATGTGCTCTCGCCCAAGGATGGTGCGGCATCCTTACAGGAAGTGGAAGACCCAGAACCCGATCCTGGAACTAGGCCTATGTTGACCACAGGTAGGAGATCGGCCGGAAGAGGCTCAACAGCAGATTAAGGCCGTAAGGTCCTGGCCTTCTTTTTAGGTGGTTCTGTAGAGATGTCTGAAAAGCCCTCCATCCGAAGCATTAGCTGTTTCAGAATTTGGTTTTCAAGGAAACACATAACTAGCAGCAGTTGTAAAATAGTTTACCACCAAACAAACATCTGGTACCTCGGCCTTTCACCTTCAAGGATAGGCATTGAAGTGCTCATACATAACAAATACCAGGTGAACCCCTCACTCATTACACTATTAAATGCAACCAAATGAGTTCTTAAAGTGCACAATGACATTCTAAATAATGTTCACTTTAATACAAAACATTGCAATATGATTTAACCATCAATATTTAAATACATAAATGAAATATTAACATCTAACATTTATTAAACATTTATTGAACATGTAAACACGTTTATTAAACATTTTTATTAAACAAGCACTATGAACGTAGTCCCCTTGATGGCAATAAAACGCTGAATACAGTTCAAGTTCCAAAACACGACATGCACTTCTGCAAACTCAATAAAACTTTTTATTTCGAAACAGAGTGAGCGCTTTCGCCAATAGGCTTCTTCAGACTCTTAATACAGTTAAAAAACTAGACTTGTTTAAAAAGCCCTCCACGGGTTCTCATTGGTTACGAAACTCATTGTCACTACAAAAAGTTTTTTTAAAAGTGATACAAGCATTGTATACCATACATTTAAAAACACCGCTCTTTCAAGTGTATCCACACCTAAAATGTTGTTATCTAAAATAAATGAATAAATAATGACATAGAAATGAATAAATAATGACATGATAGGTTTGTGTATTATCAAGCATGCGTTTCATTTTTTCATCATAATGGGTGTAGTCCATAACGACCACAGGCCCACCTTTATCTGCTGGTCTAATTATAATTGACCTGTCACCTTTTAAAGTTTTCAAAGCTTGCCTTTGATTATAGTTAAAATTTTGTCCATGTTTGATCGGTTTTTTATTCTGGAAACACCTATAAATATCATTCTCTAGCATGTTCCCAAACACTTCAACTGTAGGGTGAAGTTGTGGGACATATACACTGTTGGCTCGAAACTTATTGACTTCATTCTGATCATTGTATTGTCCAAAATCAAGTCTTAATTGTATATTTCGAATAAACAGTTTGGTATCTATAATAGTGTCCACCAAGTCACTATCCTTAGTGGGAATGAAACCAAGTCCTTTATTTAAAACTTGCTCTTCATATTTATCCAGAGTTCTAGTAGATAAATTCATAACTAGCGGTTTTGTTTCCCCCACATTTTCTTTAGCGTGGGACCTTGTTGTTGTTGCTCTTCTATAGACCCTTTCCTCTTCTGCCTCCCCCTGCTGGTAGAACGTCTCTTCTCCAAAAAATGATTTTGGGCTATAGGGAGATTAGGACCCACAGGTTTTAATGCATTGAATTGCGTTTAGTTAGTAGGTAGTGGTTTGTAAGGATGGGTTGGTACCTCCCGTATATGTGTATCTTAGATGTTAAATTACACAGTCTGATAACATCATGGACTGTACAATTTTATTATCGTCTTTTTTGCTAACCACGATTTAACTTTGTCTTCGTGGATATTTATTTCATTGACAACATGAATACACTGGCGGTTGGCCTTGAATGGGGAATGCTTCATTTTAGAAGCAGTTATGTTTGATTTGATTATGTGTATGTTAAAGTTTTGATTCTATGTCATTATTTATTCATTTATTTTAGATAACATTTTAGGTGTGGATACACTTGAAAGAGCGGTGTTTTTAAATGTATGGTATACAATGCTTGTATCACTTTTAAAAAAACTTTTTGTAGTGACAATGAGTTTCGTAACCAATGAGAACCCGTGGAGGGCTTTTTAAACAAGTCTAGTTTTTTAACTGTATTAAGAGTCTGAAGAAGCCTATTGGCGAAAGCGCTCACTCTGTTTCGAAATAAAAAGTTTTATTGAGTTTGCAGAAGTGCATGTCGTGTTTTGGAACTTGAACTGTATTCAGCGTTTTATTGCCATCAAGGGGACTACGTACATAGTGCTTGGTTTACATTATTACTTACTCACTACGTGGATCCCTGTCTCAACAAAGTGCTGCTCTGCGTCTGGATTGTATTTTTATTAAACAGTTAAACCTAGCTGACTTAAAGAATTAAACACCTTATGTTGAATTACCATCTAAATTTAGTCCCCTAGGAAATAGTGTACCATAGTTTAAAACCATCTTACTCTCTAATAAAATCAATTTTTCATTCAAATCACCTCCTCTAGATAACATAGGACTAGCAAGGATGCTTAAAAAAAGGACAGTCAGCAACCCCCCCCCCCCCCACCCCCAAGTGCTGCAGAAATGTTAACCTACCGGGCTTCTAAAATTTCTACACCAAATGTCTCCCAATATCCTCACCTTGACTGCTCTCTTAGTTGTCCACTGTACCACTTGATAACTTAACACCCACAACCCACTATGTACACAACCCCACAAGACTTGCATGTGAATCTACCCTTACATTAAAATTTTCATACATTAATAACAGTGCCAGAAATGTTTTTAATCCTCCTACACACACTTTCCACAAGCATAGGACCCTGCCATCCCCTTTATCTACACTATATAATGGAATATTTAATAATTCCTTTAAATTTAAATATCTGCTATAGGAGAATTTGACCATCCCAGGAAATAAATGACCCACTGCTTCATCCCGACACACAATGTGCCAGAATTCTTGAATAAAGTTCCTCATAATTGTGGAGAATGGAAAAAATGGAGACACAAAATACAAGTTTTCCCCAACAAATGTTGGCTTAAGGTTTCTTATACCTTGCCCTTCTATCCCTGTATCCGCCTATCTTCGTTTGCAAGGTTGAATCTCATCGCCCTATCCAACACTTGTTCATTATACCCCCTTTTCAAAAATCTATTCTTGCCTTCTAATAAAAACTCCTTTATACACAACCTCTGAAATGTTTTGTGCTATACACTTAAATTCGCCTAGAAGTAGTGAGTTAATCAAATGGGGGTAGAATGCATGCTCTCAGCAAATACATTTGCTACAGTGGGCTTTCTAAATGGTCTGTCCTAATTTTTAATGTATTGTCAACATAAAATTCCACATCCAAAAATTGGTTAGTAGAATTACCCACAGTCATAGAAAAATTCAAACAATGCCAATTTGAGTAACTCTTGCAAAAACATACTAAACTCAGATGATTTTCCCTTACAAATAAAAACAGATTACTTTTTCGCTGCAAAATTTTGTGTTGTAAATGAATAACTTCTCAAAAAAACCCATACAGATGACTGCATACATGGGCACATAAGAAGCACCCATAGCGGTACCTTTCCTTTGAAGATGCACATGATCATATTTGAAGTATTTAAGTTATCTTTAAGTTGGTTTTCAAGGTAAAGATTAAGCGCATGCAAGCGGCTACATAAAGTTTTCAGCATGAATGCCTGGCAGATCGGGCAGGCCTTATGGTCGAGCAACCGTCCCAAACAAAATAGGCACTTGTCATGGGCGTCCTTATGAGGGATCTGGTGACCGCACTGAAGCTCTTTCTGAATGACATGAACAAGCAATATTAAAATTATGAAGGACTGAAAAGGTCTCCAATGGGGTACTTTTATCTGAAAAAATGAATCCGATGTCAGCGGTAACAGGAATACCTGGCATATGACTGGCAGCTGAAAAGTTCTAAGGGCTGGTGCTTGCTGATGTCACCTTTATGGCCCATGAACTCTCGCCCACGTCAAACGTCTCACACACCACAGAGCGACTGAAAGATTTTGGATACTGGCCATACATACACGAGACTGAAGTGTAAACCCATATGCAGAATACTGCAGCATGGGAATAGGACATTCCTGGTTTTGCAGGCCCCCTCTGCCACAGGAGGGGCATCTTCCAGAAGACTTCAGCCCCTCTGCCCCAGGGGGAATACTCACTAAGTGTGTCTCGAAAAGGCCTTTGGAACTTTCTGAACCACATTTTTCCACTTCTCAGATTCCTGGAGTAAGGTCATTGAGGAGTGGAAAAACGCATGCAGACAGCTGAAAGGGCCTTCCCATTCTTCTCACACCTGGCTAATGTCTCTGACCTTTGGGCCAAAAGGCAACAAAGCATCTATGGGAGCACTGATAAAGTATGACTTGAAGGGGTCAGCAAAGTCACAGAAGTGCATCCAGGCGTGATGCCTAATGGCAACGTCTGTACCTGCTGCCCTGGTCGTCCCTTTAGTTGTATGTACAATAAGCCGCATGGACAAGCTGGAGATCGATTCTCGGGTAGCAAGCTAGGAGGCAACCTTAACACGTACCTAGTCAGACACTGCTTCTGCCAAGGTCTCTGAAAGCTCAGTTATCAGATTCCTTTGAAGTCATGTGAAATGTGTCAAAACATTCAATGACCGTATGGCAAGGGTCGCTGAAGCACAAACCCGCTTTCCTGAAACTGCCCATTGTCCAAGACTCTTGGTTTGGAGGATGGACAGCTGGAGTCTCTTCAGCGATATTCCTTTTATGTGGCTACTGCCACCATGGCATCCACTGCTAGACCTTCTGACCAGTGAGACTGGTCTTCAGGCACGGAAAGAATTGTGTCCGGTCTCTGGGGGATTCGCCCTATAGTGTCAGGAGCCTTCCACTCATGCTACACTATGAGCTTAACCAGCTCATCAGCAGGTGAGGTCTCCCAAAAAGTAGATGGTCAGGCACAAAAAGCCTGCAAGAAAACAGATTCCTCAGAGGAAAGGTTTGTGGATGTCTCTGAAGGAGACATCTTTAGGGGGTGACCGTGGGCCCCTCCCCTTCATCGAAATCTGTATCCTCAGAGACCAATTCTTCTAGAGAATCCAGATGCTTCCCCTTGCATGATCTCTTACAGGGTGGCTCCTCAGGGGTGAGATCTGAGGACGATTCCAAAGAGAGGGTACCCTGCAGCAGGGTGTCTTGCTACTCTTGTGACACTGTCCCGAAGTAGCAGATTATGACAGCTGCAAACCAGAGGATACATAGATGTGACACTCAGGAGATGGTGCCAACTGCGAGCCTGCTGAGGCAAGAGCTCTCTCCATAATCTGGAAGGCAGGCCCTCCCAAGGAGGGTTGGGAGCCCAGAAAGTACAGTTGTGTACACTTACCATAAACGTAGATGTTAGAGTGTATTCACTACTGCAGTCATCACATTTGGGTTATCTGCCTGCAGGTAGCCCTCAGCCGGCCTGAATACCAGAGTCTTTGGATTTCTACGTTGGATGCAGTCACCTCTTCCATGACGTCAGGGGTATAAAACATGCAGCTGATGCCATTACATCAATTATTCTTGCCACAGATGTCAGGTGCCCCCCACAATAGGAAGCAATTATATAGTATGGCACACCCCCAGCAAAAAGCAAATACACATGAAATAATATATACCAAACAAGAAGGAAAGTTAGAGCCAAGAGAAGTCAGGGGGCTAGAGGGAGGGTAACCAGGACTGCAACAGTGAACACACTTTAACATCTACATTTATGCTAAGTGTACACAACTGTACTATGTTTTTCGTGTTTCACTGTTGCAGTCATCACACTTGGGTTGATTCATAAAGCTAAGGAAGGGTGGAGGTAGTTAGAGCATTAGAGCCAGCCATCAGGCCCCGTAAGACTTCTGTGGCAAATCCAGCTCCGGATTTAGAAAATAAATGCAGGTGGTAATGCTAGGTGAATATATGTAGAGCTCCAAGTAGTAGCATCCAGGATGTCCCTGGTAGGGACTGCTCTGAGAAATGCCGTAGAGGTAGATGCAGCCCTGATGGAATGACATCTTATCCCCTGTGGGGTAGGTTTTCCATGGTGCTAGTAGCAGAAATGAATGCAATGGGCTATCCATTTAGAAATGGTTTGCTTTAAAATGGCCTTCCCCTCTGCCCCTGCAGCAAAGCTAACTAGCAGCTGGTCAGATTTTCTGAGAAGCTTAGTCCTGTCCAAATAGAATCTAAGCGGTCTGTGCACATCCAGAGAATGCAGTATCCTTTCCCCTTTATTCTGAGGATTATGGAAAAAGTAGGCAAATGAATGGACTGATTTAGGGCCACACTAGACACCACCTTGAGCATAAAAGATGGATTAGTCCTGAGGGAAGCCCTGTCCACATGGAAGATAATGAAGGGTTCCACTGCCATGAGGGCCTGTTCTTGCAGAAGTGATGGCTAGAAGTAAGGCTCTTTTCCAAGAAAGGAATTTCAACTCTGCTGTAGCAGCTGGTTCAAAGGGGGGAAAAGTGAGTTTTTCCTACAAAATTTAAGGTCCCAGGCTGGAGTGGGAGCTCTCCTAGGGGGGGGGGGGGTCTTAAATTTTTGGCCTCTCTAAGGAAATGTTTTAGCAGGGGATGAGAGAAGAGGGTGGGTTCGTGTTGTAATGTGCTGAAATGGCAGAGGCATGAATCTGAATAGACGAGAAAGACAGGCCCTTGTGGAGCATTTCTGTTAAATCTAGAGTATGAGGTAAGCTGGGCACTGTTGTGCCCATCCCGAGCCTGGCTCCAGGAACAGTATCTTTTTCACTTTTCTGAATAGGGTTTTCCAGTACTAGGCCTCCTTGCCTCAAGAATGACATCCAGCACCTGCTTACTGAGGGCTGCTAGATGTGAGCTCAGGGGATTAGCCAGGCTGCAAGGTTCAGGGTTTGAAGCTGAGGGTGCAAAATCTGGCCCGCCTGCTGGGACAGCAGGGAAGGGGTCTGAGGCAGGTACCATGGTTGTAGCATAGTCAGACTGCGCAGAAGGGGCTACCAGTGCTTGTGTGGCCAAGTCTGGTGCAACCAGTATTGCCATTGGCTTGTCCTGTTTGATCTTTAGTAGAATCTTCTAGAGGAGAGCCAGAAGGGGGAAGGCATAAACCGAAAGGCTTTCCCAGGTAAAGGACAGGGCATCAACATTCCAAGCTTGACTGTGGGGAGTTCTGGTGCAGAATTTGTTCAACTGGTAGTTTTGAGGGGAGGCAAACAGGTCTACCTCTGGAGTTCCCCATTTGTTCCTCATCAGCTTGAATATATTGGGTTCCAATTTCCATTGTGTGGATCCATGAGATTTCTGCTCAAGTCGTCTGCCAGTGAATTTAGTTTGCCTGGCAGGAATTGAGCTTGTAGGTGCACTTGGTAGCTCAAGGCTGTGTTCCACTAGTCTGCAGAGAGGGTAGGAGTGGGTTCCCCCCTGCTTGTTTATTTACCACATAACTGTGGTGTTGTCTGTCTTTACCAATAGTTGCTCTGGGAGAATAAGGTCTTTGAAGGCTGTCAGAGCATTCTGTACAGCTAACATTTCTTTTGGTTGATATACAGGTGCATCTGATTTGGGTTCTATTTGCCCTGAATGCACTGCCCTGCCATGTGAGCCCCCCATGCATAGTCTGATGAGTCTGCTAGGGTTAGGGCAGCAGGGGGTACAGTGAAAGGGAGTCCCTTGCTGTGGTAGCAGGCCTCTGGCCCACCAAAGTAACTCTGCCCTTAAACAAGGAATGACAGGAATCATAGTTTCCAGGTCCTGAGAATGCTGACACCATAAACGTTTTAGATATCATTGAAGTTTCCTCACATGCAGTCTTGCATACAGAATTAGCAGAATGCAAGAGGCCATGAACGCCAAAGCTTGCAGTATTTTCCTTGCAGATAGCTGGGTTTTTGTGGCTAATAATATGAAGTAGGTTGTCAAACTTGTTTCTCCGGAGTGAGGAATGCCATCTGGGAAGTCGTGTTCAAGCTTGCTCCCAGGAATACAATCTGTTGGCAGGGTACTAAGGTGTGATTTCTTCTCATTGGTGGTGTACCTCAGCAAGTTTAGAAGTTTCTTTACAAATGCCAGGTGTTGTAACAGCAAGTCCTGACTTTATGCCTGAATCAGGCAATCGTCCAAGTATGGGTACATCTAGATATCTCTCTGCCTGCAAAATGCAATGGCTGGAGGTAGACAACACCCTGGGCGCAGTAGATAAGCCAAAGGGAAGTGCAGAGACCTGAAAGTGCATGGAGCCCGCCCTGAAACGTAGGTATTGTCTGCAGCATTCCCTTATTGGGATGTGCAGGTAGGCTTCCTTTAAGTCTAGGGTTGCCAGCCAGGCATCCTTGGCTAGCATAGGAAGAAGCTGTTGGAGAGCTAGCATTTTGAATTTTGGAACCACTAGAAAAGTGTTGAGAATAGACAGGTCCAGGATAGGACGCCAAGAGTTTTATGGTCTGGGTACCAAAAATAGTCTTGAATAAAAACCTTGTCCCCTTTGTTCTGCTGGAACAGGTTGAATAATCCTGATACTGAGGAGAGAGAGTACTTGTTTTTGGGCTTCCGTCCACTGATTTGGGGGGGGGGGGGGGGGAGTCTGGCCAACCACTTGGGGTTGTGGTAGTGTGTGGAAATGGAATCTGTATTGTCCTGGGTAATGAGTTCTCAGTTTTCTGAATGCAGGGCGAGCTTTCCTCCTAAGGGAGCAAGTAGTTGAACAGGGCTTGGAAGGGTTAAGGTTAAATCATTGTGCCATTTTTCCGTAGGGGGGTGGCTTACTACTCCCTGCTTTGGAAATGGGAGCCCCCCACTGCTTAGATCTGTGCGTAGTCTGAGACTGCAATCTTGGTTGTCTGCTGTTCCTGGGTTTGGACTGAGATGGCCTGGAAGGGACTGGAAAAGACAAGTTCTTTGAAGGCCAATGCCTACTGAATCCGGGAGGCTGTACTTGTAAGAAATCTTCAACAGTTTGCATAGATTTAGCTTTTTCCTCCATCCTTTTGAGGACTTCTGCTTTGTTGCCAAAAAGGCGGTCTTGATTTAAGGGTGCATGCAGTAATTTAGCTTTAACATAATCTGGCAAGTTTTGTTCCTTAAGCCAAGCATGCCTTCTAAGTACAGACCCAGTGACAGCAGCCCTGCAGGATGCTTCTAAAGCATCAAAACCACACTGCAAAGTATGTTTACCTACTTGTTCTGCAGAATGCATTAAATCTTGCAAGTCTTTGTGTTCAGCACAGTCAGGAATCATCATTTTCTGTTTAAGTAGTCCCATAATATGCTGCTGATACGTTTAACATATGAAACTGGCAATTTAGAACCCTAATGGCCAAAGTAGCAAAAATGTAAACCTTCTTAACTCATCTGTCTAAGGCTATAGAATTTCTATCAGAAGGGGTAGGATTTTTTGGCAGCAGTAGCCTTAATGCCATTTGGTCCTTGGGAAATGGTCTCTGGATCTGCAGTAGGATTTCTTGAAGAGGAAATTGTGAGAGAGTCAGGTACTCTAGTACCGGTCAGGTTTTCTGGGAGCTGGAAAGTGTCTGTGGTAAGGCTAGATTCCAAGAAAATATCTACAATAGCCAGAACAGGAGGGATAGCTAGAGGCCTGTGTTGAGGTAGGAGTAAGAATTCCCCAAGTCTCTTTTTGGACTCAGAATAGTCCTGGCTTTCCCAGCGGAAATGCTCCCTAAGGGTATACAAAGTTTCACCAAAAGAAAAATCTTCTGGAGGGGAAGCAGAGGGAATGGAATCCTCTGCATCAGAATCCTCATAAGTAGATCAGGGCAAATCCTGGAAATCAGAAGGAGCAGAGATATCAGATTCCTGATCAAAAGAATCAAAGAAAATCTGTTCTAGGTCTCTTAGAGGGGGAAGGCTGGCTTCCCCTAATTAAGGTAATAAGGTCTTCAGCCATTCTAAGCATTTGTTTTTTGAGGCATATGGGCCTGAGTCATCGGTTTGGTCGGTTTTCTAGAAGTAGTGCGAGTTTTAGGCCTGAGGAATTCAGTACTTCTAGTTGGAAAATGCTGTCGGTAAGTCTGTAGGTCTGAATAAACCCTCAGAAGCCAGTGCCTGCAGAGCCACTGCGGACCCATCCAAGGTAGAGGCATCCGCAGGTTCCATAGTCAAAGAACCATCTTGCGACCCAAATGGGTCTCAGTAGAGGCCTGCAAATCTGTAGTAGTGGGTATCAGGGGCTGCGAAAGCACCTCACGGAGTACCGGCGGACTGGCAACTAGCCCATCTGTCTTTATCCTTACGTTTTTTCAGATCATCGGTAGTCAGACGGCTTAAAGCCATTTCAAAGTATGGAGATCGAGAACAAAAGTATTTAGCAACAAAAATAGCTAGACGACGAATAGTTCGGGCGTTGAACAAGTCACAAAACTGACAGTGAGGGATGTCGTGGTCTGGGCCTAAACAGGTGACGCAGTAAGAATGAAAATCTGTATGAGGTATTTGCTTTCCACAGGCAAGACAATTGTTAAATTTTTTCTGACATCGGTTAGAGCAAGAAAAAAGGATCCCCAATGGGGTACTTATCTTTTTTGAAGACTTCGGGTCTGAAAACGAAAATTTCAGGAGTCTGCCAACCAGCACTTGCAAACTGCTTCTGCTTTAGGCACAGCATGGCAAGAAAGACGGATGTAATGGCATTGGCTGCATGTTTTATACCCCTAACGACCTGACATCACGGAAGAGGTGACCGCATCCGATGATGCAGAAATCTGAAGACTCTGGTATTAAGGCCGGCTGAGGGCTACCTGCAGGTAGATAATCCAAATGTGATGACTGCAACAGTGAAATACGAAGATCATCAAAGAAAGAACCTCGGAACCTGGGTCACACCCCACTCCATCAAGCCCGCCTCCAGAGCAGGGGCTGAGAGAGGACTTACAACTGCCAGAGAACCAGGAACCGTAGACGGCGCCATGGGGAAAAAAATAGGAGCCGATCCTGGAGCTTGCAGCCAAGTCACAGTCCCATGGGTGGGATGGCTCTGATAGAGCCACCACCAGAGTAATTTCCGGAACCGAGGTGAGGTCCAACACTGGCACCGGGAACGTCAAACTCAAACTCTCAAAGGCCTGTAGAGAAGTTAAAAGAGGAAGATAAGTTGGTGCCCTGGGAGAGTAATATTCTGCTCCAAATGGGGGAACGTCCTAGATGGGGCAGGAAAGCCTCTGAACATCAAGAGCTGATCTACTAATCTGACTACATCAAGCTCAGAAAGGCTCCTGGTGGAATGAACGGACATCCCAGAGGGCGATTCTGGCCTTTCAAGGAATGGACTTAACTGCTGAACCAAGAAGGGGTCAAAAGTTGCAAAGTACCTAGTCCTGGGTACAGAGACTACCTTCGGCACCGTGGTCGGCTGACCAATAATTTGTTTTGCTAGGGAGGAAGTAACCAGTATGCCTGGGGAAACTACTGTTGGTGCCAACAGGGTCAATGGTACCAATGAAAAGATTGGTGCTGCAGTGACTTTTGTAGGTTCAGTAGTTGTCAGCACCATGGGGACGTTACAGGTTTCGGTGCCAGAACAGCAGTGGGTGTCAACTTTGGCATCTTAGGCCTTAGTTCCGAGGGATGAGACGGGACGGGACCTGGCCCTTAGATTTAGACTCATGAGCTTTAGGAGATGCCAGAACAGAGCGACTCCTTTTCTTTGACTCTTTTTGGGAGACTTGGATGTCACAGCCTTAGGCAAAGCTTCACCAAAAGGGCATTTTAACAGCCCCTTGAGGATGAGCTTGCTGCGCCTTTCTGCAAGGGTTCGAGCACTAAAACCCTTGCAGAGTTCACACAGTGGTTGAATCTCTAAGCGTGGCACCCTCAAACAACAGACACAAGAAAGATGCCCATCCAAGCTGAGCATATTTCTGCCACACTCCTTGCATGGCTTGAACCCAGTGGTTCCTTTCTGTCTCTGCCATATTTCAAAAAAATTACACAAGAAGGCACGGACACAAACTGACACACACAAAGTAACTGAAAAAACAGAGGTTTTTTTTTTTTTTGTTAAGAGTACCAGCAATGCTAGAGAAATACACCCGCAAAGGGTAAGGGGAAGAAAGAAGAGAAGGGAATACCAGCAATAGTACTTAAAAAATTTACCAAAGGTAAGAGAGAAGGGAGCATATACAAATGATGGTAAGTCAAAGATTTTTTACCCGACAATGGTAAGGAGGGAAGTTAACGCACTCGATTTCAGCGTTTTGAAGTTTGTGTAGTGTTTTGAGTTTTCAGTGTTTATATATATATATATCTACACACACACACACACACACATATATATATATATATATATATATATATATATATATATATAGAGAGAGAGAGAGAGACAAAGATAAAACCACACATTATATACACACAAAACAGTGCAATGGAAAAGTATTTGCCCCCTTCCTGATTTCTTTTTTTGCATGTTGGTCACACTTATGTCTGATCATCAAACAAATACAATTTTTAAACAATGATAACCCAAGTAAACACAAAATGCAGTTTATAGTGATGATTTTATTTATTAAGGAAAAAAACTAAGCAAACCTACATGGCCCTACGTGAAAAAGTAACTGCCCCCTAAACCTAATAAAGTACAGTTACCATAAATGTAGATGTTAGAGTGTATTCACTGTTGCAGTCATCACATTAGGGTTTATCCTGCCAGGGGTAGCCCTCAGTCGGCCTGAAAACCAGAGGGTTAGTATTTCTGCGTCGGTTGCAGTCGCTCCAGGACTGACGTTAGGTCGTCAGTGGTACAAAATCAGACAGCCGACGTCATTACATCAGTTTTTCTTGTCCCAACTGTCAGAAGCCCCCAAACAGGGAGCTAGGATATGGTGGAAAACCACCAGTAGAAAGCAAATACCAAAAATTCCCTGTAAGGAGAGAGAGATACATAGTCAAGGGGGATGGAGAGGGAGAAACCAGGACTGCAACAGTGAATACACACGAACATCTAAATTTATGTCAAGTGTACACAACTGTACTATGTTCTTCGTGTTTCACTGTTGCAGTCATCACATTTGGGTTGACTCCCAAAGCTGAAGAAAAGGGTGGAGGCAGTCAAGAAGACTGGGGGCTGGATGGAATGTCCTGCAAGACTGCAGTGGCAAAGCCTGCCCTGGATTTGGAAAACATAGGCAGGTGGTAATGTTTGGTGAAGGTATGAACAGAAGTCCCATTTTGCAGCCTCCAGGATGTCCCTGGTGGGGACCCCTCGGAGAAAAGCTGCAGAGGTGGGGGTTGCCCTGGTGGAATGTGTCCTGATCCCCTTGGGGGCAGTTTCTTGTGCTGTTTGTAGCAGAAATGGATGCAATGTGCTATCCATTTGGAGATAGTTTGTCCTCTGCCCCTGCTGTGAAGCTGACTAGCAATTAGTCAGTTTTTATAAAGGATTTAGTCCTATCCAGATTAAATGTGCACAGACAGCTCAGATTTTAAGAGTGCAGAATCTTTTCCCCCTTGGTTTTGTGGGTTAGGGAAAAAGGTGGGCAAATGAATGGATTGGTTGAGATCCACACTGGACACCAGTTAGGCATGAAGGATATGTTAGTCCTGAGGGAGACCCTGTCAGCATGGAAAATGATGAAGGGCTCTACAGCCATGAGTACTTGTAGCTCTGAAACTCATAGCTGAAGTGATGGTCAGAAGCAAGGCTGTTTTCCAAGAGAGGAATTTTAACTCTGCTGAAGCTGCAGGTTCAAAGGGGTAGGGTGAGCTTTTCCAACACAAAGTTAGGGTCCGTGTAGGAGCTCTTCTGGGTGGCCATAAGTTGTTAGCCTCTCTTAGAAACTGATGAGAGGGAGTAAGAAGAGAGGTGGCTCTGCTGTAATGAGCAGAGATGGCAGAGACATGAACTTTAATAGAAGAGAACAAATGATAGACCTCTGTGTAGTAGGTATGCTAAGTAATCCAGGATGAGAGGTAGGGACACCTGTGCTGTTTCAGCTCCCTTAGCCTGGATCCAGGTGCAAAACCTTTTCCACTTGTTAGCATAGGATTTTCTATTGCTGGGGCGTCTGGCCTCACATACATCTAGGACTTGTTTGCTTAGGCTGGCAGCATGAGAGGCGGTCAGGGAATAAGCCAGGCTGCCAGGTTGAGGGTCTGCAATTGGGGATGCATGAATTCTCCATTCTTCTGGGTCAAGAGGGTTGGGATCTGTGGTAGCTGCCATGGTGGCAGGGGTGACTGGTTGCGCAGAAGTGGGTACCAGTGCTGGCATTGCCAGTCAGGGGCAATCAGGACTGCCCTTGGTTTTTCCACCCTTATTTTGAGCAATACCCTTGAAATGAGTAGTATGAGCGGAAATGCAGAGAAAGTTTTACCCACTGGAAAGACAGAGCATCCACTTTCCAGGCCTTGCTGTGAGGTTCCCTAATGCAGAAATTGCTGAGCTGATTGGAGTGGGAGGCAAAGAGATCCACCTTCATAGTGCCCCATTTCTGGGTTACAAGGGTGAAGGTTATGTGGTCTAGCTGCCACTCGTGTGGGTCTAGCAGGTTTCTGCTTAAATGGTCTGCCAGAGGGTTTAGGGAGTCTGGCAGGAATTGTGCTAGCAGGTGTAGTTGCATGGCTGAGGCAGCGTGCCAAAGTGTCATGGCGAGCCTGCAGAGAGGATAAGAGCGAATCGCTCCCTGCTTGCTGATATACCACATCACTGTGGTGATGTCTGTTTTGATCAGTAGGGGTAAATTTGAATACTACTTTGTCTGCAAAAAGCAATGGCTGGAGCCAGGCATTTTGTCAAAACTATGGAAACAGTGGATAAGCCAAAGGGAAGCGCAGAGAACTGAAAGTGCATAGATCCAGCCCTGAAACAGACATTGCCTGCAAGATTCCCTGACTGGGTTGTGGAGGTAGGCCTCCTTTAGGTCTAAGGTGGCTAACCAAGCATCCTTGGAAAGCAAAGGAAGAAGCTACTGGAGGGTGAGCATTCTGAATTTTGGTATCCCCAGAAAGGTGTTTAAAATGGATAGCTCGAGGATTAGGTGCTCTCTTTTCTGGGTACCAGGAAGAGTCTGGAATAAAAACCTTGGCCCATCTGGTCTGCAGGTGCATGCAGTATTGCGCTCGTGGAGAGCAGGGAAAGGACTTGCATTTTGGCCTCTGCCCACTGGTTTGGAGGAAGATCTGGGAACCCTTTTGGGGTTGGCAGAGTGTGGAAATAAAATCTGTATTCCTAGGACACTATGTTGATGACCCATCGCTGGCTGGTCCTGCCTCAGGCAGCCCTTCGGTCGGCCAGATTCCAAAGTCTGGGTCTGGCCTCGGCTGATGTCGCACTTTCCCCGACGTCAGAGCGTCTGGGGTATAAAAGCATCAGCCGACGCCATTTTCCTCAGTTTTTCTTGCCCCAGATGCCAGGTGCCCTCTAGGAAGGCAAAATTTGGATAAATGCAAAAAAGTTCCAAACATTTGCAAAATTATATAAATATATACATGTATATACAAACAAATACACCATAATAGATTCCCCCAGCTAGCTAAAAGAGGGGTAAGTACCCTAGGAATACCACAGAGGGGTAGGAGGGAGGGTAAACCTGACTGCAGATGCATACCTATCGGACATCTACATTTATGGTAGGTACAAAACTGTACTATGTCCTTCAAGGATGCATCTGCAGTCATAACATATGGGTAGAATACCATAGCCAATCTGGGGGAGGAGGTACTAAAAAAGGATGGTGTAGTTAAGATCCCCTCCAGGACTGCAGTAGCAAAACCTGCTCTGGATCTGGAGTATAAAGGTAGATTGTAATGTTTGGCAAATGTATGCACGGAGCTCCAAGTAGCAGCTTTAAAATGTCCTTGGTAGCCACCCCTCGTAGGAAGGCTGTAGTGGTGGCCGTGGCCCTTGTGGAATGAGGCCTGATGTTTTCAGGACTGTCTTTCCATGAAAGGAGTAACAAAATCGAATGCAATTTCCTATCCATTTTGAAATTGTCTGTTTGGAAATTGCTTTTCCTTGCACCCCAGTAGCATATACTACAAATAGTTGGTCAGTTTTTCTGCTAGTTTTAGTTTTGTCCAAGTAGTAGCGTAGTTGTCTGTATATATCCAGGGTGTGCAGAAGTTTTTCCCCTCTATTCTGTGGATTTGGGAAGAACGTAGGCAAGTGAATAGCTTGGTTCAAGGATACCCTAGAAACCACCTTTGGCATAAAAGTAGGATTGGTTCTTAGTGAAACTCTGTCCTGATGGAAGATAAGAAATGGCTGTTCTGCCATTAATGCTTGTAACTCAGATACCCTTCTTGCTGAAGTTATTGCCAGAAGGAATGCAGTTTTCCAAGACAGAAACTGTAGATCCCGCTGATGCTGCTGGTTCAAAAGGAGGAAGTGTTAGTTTTTCCAACACAAAGTTGAGATCCCAAGCAGGTAGAGGGGGTTTTCTTGGAGGTTTAATATTTTTGATCCCTCTCAAATTGCCTGAGGAGAGGGTGTGAGAAGATAGGTGGATCCACATTGTATTCTGCTGAAATTGCTGAGGCATGAATCTTAATGGAAGAATAGGACAGGCCATTGAGGAACAATTCTGCTAAGTATTCCAGAATATGTGTCATGCTTGCCACCGTCACATCTGAGCCATTTGATGTGTTCCAAATGAGAAATCTTTTCCATTTAGCTGAGTATGTCTTCCTTGTGGAAGGCCGGCGAGCTTCCAAGATAATGTCCTTCACTCTCTGTGATAAAACATTTTGATTGGGATTTAAGGAATTTTCCAGGCAGTTAGCTGCAATGTTTTCAAGTTGGGATGCATGATATTGAAATTGTTCTGCGTCAGAAGAAGAGGCCATAGGGGGAGAGGCCATGGTTTTGCCTGTGACATGCTTCTCAATAATGGATACCAGTGTTGCCTTGGCCAGTCTGGAGCTACCAGAATCGCTCTTGGCTGTTCCTCCCTGATCTTCAGTAGAACCTTGTACATTAATGGGAGAGGTGGGAAGGCATATACTTTTAGAACTTTCCAGCTGAAAGAGAGAGAGTCCACCCTCCAAGCTTGTGGGTGGTATGTCCTTGAGCAGAATGTCTTCAGTTGATGGTTGAGGGGGGAGGCGAACAGATCTACCTCCGGCATTACCCATGCCTTTGCTATGAGTTGGAAGATGTCTGGGTGCAGCATCCATTCGTGTGCATCCATGGTAGTTCTGCTTAAGCTGTCTGCCAGTGTATTCTCTTTTCCTGGCACGAACTGGGACTGTAGTTGGATATTGAGTTTCAGGCATAGTTCCCACAGATTCATAGCCAGCCGGCATAGAGGGTAGGAGTGTGTGCCTCCCTGCTTGTTTATGTACCACATGACCGTGGTGTTGTCTGTCCTTATTAACAGGTGGCCTTGATGGAGGAAGGGTTTGAAAGCCTCGATTGCATGCATCACTGCCAGCATTTCCTTTTGGTTTATGTGCATGCGTAGCTGCCCTTGAGACCATAGGCCTTGGATACATTTGCCCTCCATGTGTGCTCCCCATCCTCGGTCCGAAGCATCCGTGGTGATGGTTTGTTTTGTTTTTGGTTTGTTGAAAGGCAACCCTCTGTTGGACTGGCAGGCCTGAGCCCACCACAGAAATTCCTTTTGAAGGCAAGGAATGATTGGTATCAAAGTTTCTAAACTGTGACTGTGTTGAGACCATACACTCCTTAGGTACCATTGCAGCCTGGCCTGTGGTATCAGAATTATGCATGATGCCATGTAACCCAGGGCCTGCAGGATTTTCCTTGCAGTAAGCTGAGTTTGTCTTGTCAGAATCATGAAGTAATCTGGAAGTTGTTTTTGTTTTTCTTCTGTGAAAAAGGCCATTTGGGTGGTTGTGTCCAGATCTGCACCCAAAAAGGTTATCCTTTGGGATGGCACAAGTCTTGACTTTTGGATGTTGACTGTGTATCCCAAGGTCTGTAGCAGGTGGATGGCATAGGCCAAGTCCTTTATCAAATTTCCCTTGTTGTCCGCTTGTATAAGGCAGTCGTCCAGATATGGGTAGATTTGAATCCCCTGAAGTCTGCAGTGTGCAATTACTGATGCCAGGCATTTCGTGAATACTCTGGGCGCAGTAGATAAGCCAAAGGGCAATGCTGAGAATTGATAATGCTCTGATCCTGCAAGAAATCTGAGGTGTCTTCTGCAACTTGGTCGAATAGGGACGTGCAGGTATGCCTCCTTGAGATCTAGAGTCACCAGCCAAGACTCCTTGCCCAACATGGGAAGAAGTTGCTGTAGGGTCAGCATCTTGAATTTTGGCACAATGAGGTAAGTATTCAGTGCGGACAGGTCGAGAATAGGCCTCCATTGATTTTCTTTTCTTGGTACAAGGAATAGTCTGGAGTAAAATCCTTGGCCTTTTTCTGAAAGTGCTACCTTTTCTATAGCTTTCATTTGAAGCAAGTTGTTGATCTGCCTTAAAGCCTCTGCCCTCTGATTTGGTGGTAGGTTTGGCATTCCATTTCTTTTTGGCAAAGTGTGGAAGTGGAACCTGTATCCTTTGTCGATTATTTGCAGTGTCCATGTGTCTCTTGTAATATAATGCCAGTTTTTTGAGAATAAAGCCAGCTTTCCACCCAAGGGTGCTTCCAGTTGATCCCTGGTAGGCGGAATCAGAGTAAAGTCATTGAGCCTGCCCTGGTGTAGTAGTTGTTGTTGCCGCTGTTGCACTACTCCTCTGGTTGGTAGGCTGCCACTGACGGCCACTGTAGGAGCCCTTCGATTGGCCTCTGCCTCTAGGGCGTCTGTTCCTGCCTCTCTGCGCTCTGTCCGAGTCTGGAAAGGACCAATTCTTAGTAGGCCAGTTTCTGCTGAATCTCGGTGGTTGTACTTGCAGGAAATCCTTAACTGTTTGCACAGATTTTGCCTTTTCTTCAAACTTTTTTAAGACCTCCTGAGCAGAGGAGCCAAATAAATTTTGTTTCTCCATTGGAGCATCCAGGAGTTTAGCTTTAACATGGTCTGGCAGAGATTGTTCCTTCAGCCAGGCATGCCTACGAATAACTGCCCCAGTCATAGCTGACCTAAATGAAGCCTCCAATGCATCATAGCCACATTTTAAGAAATGATTACTAACCTGCTGTGAGTTGTGTACCAAATCCTGAAGGGATTTACGTTCAAGGGGTTCAGGAGAAGAAAGTTTCTTATTCAGTTCATCTAACAAATACTCTTGATACTGTATCATATGAAATTGACAATTTAATGCAATGACAGAAAGAGTTGCAGAAGTATATACCTTCTTTCCCCATCTCTCTAAAGCTCCAGACTCTCTTTCAGACGGTAGAGGATTTTTGGCAGTGGCGGCCGCAACCCCTTTAGGGCCCTGAGAAATAGTTTCTGGGTCTGCAGAGTGGGCTTTATACAGATGGAAATGAGAATCCGGGACCCTGTAGTATCTATCAGGTTTGGCAGGGGCCGGAGGGAGAGCATCAGGGGCTGTACTGACATCATTGTATACATCATCAATTACATTCAAAACAGAAGGTATAGCTAAGGGCCTATGTTGAGGCAAATGTAAAAAGGTCCGTAATCTTTTTCTAGAATCAGAGAATTCCTGACCTTGCCATTGAAAATGCTCTCTCATGGAGTGTAGAGTCTCACCAAAGGAAAACTCTTCAGGAGGGGAGGCCGAAGGGATAGATTCTTCAGCATCAGAATCCTCATAGGGCGAATAAGCCTCCCCCTGGTGGTCTGACAACTCAGATCCATCCGTGGACTCATCTGAAGAGTGTGGGTCAGAGGGGTCAGTCCTGGGCCTTTTGTCTGGTGGAGGGTGAGAGGCCCTGTCCGGGTGAGGTTGCGAACCTCTAATTAAAGAAATAAGGTCCTCTGCAAGGCTGAGGATCTGAGAACTAGAGGAAGGCCTCTGGGAGGTAGTCTTGGGAGGCAAAGCTTTAGAAAGTTTAACAGCTTTAGCCCTAGAAAAGGCCTTAATGGACATGGAAGCAGGGGGCCTAGCTGCCCCACGTGCAGGAGTAGAAATGTCCAAAGGAATGGTGTCGGACATTTCCTGGACACTGGTATCGGTAGGTAGCTCGGTGGCCGACTCAGCCGGGGCCCCCCGGGCCGCGGTGGTCGGTTGAATGGATTCAGAAGAAGGAATCTCCGAGGACTCTGTTTCGGCCGAAACCGAGACACCTGCGGTAGGCCTTACCGTGGTTTCAGCCGAAACAGTGGGCCGCGAGTGTCGGTCCTTGTCCTTCTGTTTTTTCACCAAATGCGAAGTCGGAGTCTCCGACGGCATTTTATATGCAAAACTGGCCCCCAAAAATTCCTCTGCAAACTCCGACCGACGTCTAAGAGTTCGTCGGTTGAAGGAAGCACAGGCTGAACAGGCCGATACGTCGTGATCTGGGCCTAAGCAAGGAAGGCAGTAGGAATGGAAATCCTTATGAGGTATTTGTTTCCCACAATTTAAACAATTATTTACTTTGTCCGACATCGGCTGAGGCAAGAAAGAGTCCCCAACGGGGTACTTAGCTTTTTCGAAGTCTTCGGTAGCTGAATTCACTGGATCTGACCGACCGGCACTTGCGAACAGCTTCTGCTTCGGGCACCGCGCGGCAAGAAAGACTGAGGAAAATGGCGTTGGCTGATGCTTTTATACCCCAGACGCTCTGACGTCGGGGAAAGTGCAACATCAGCCGAGGCCAGACCCAGACTTTGGAATCCGGCCGACCGAAGGGCTGCCTGAGGCAGGACAACCCATATCTTATGACTGCAGATGCATCCTTGAAGGACATCTGCTGTAGTGTCAACATTTTGAATTTCAGAACATCCAGGTAAGTATTTAGAGTTGAAAGGTCTAGTATGGGTCTCCAGGCTTTGTCCTTTCTGGGGACCAGGAAGAGTCGAGTAAAATCCTTGTCCCTGCTCTGGTACTTTTTGAATAGCTCTCGTGTCCATGAGGGCTATTTGTTTTTAAGCCTCTGCCCATTGATTTTGTGGCAGGTTTGGCATTCCTTTTAGCCTTGGTAAAGTGTGAAAGTGGAACCTGTAACCTTGAGACAATATTCAGAACCCATTTGTCTTGGGTGATTGTTTGCTAATTTTGATAAAAAAAAGTGCTAGTTTTACCCCTAAGGGTGCTGCCAAAAGAGAAGTGCTTGGCGTACGAAGGGGGAAGTCATTGGGACTGTTTCCTGTATGGTTGAAATTTGTCCTCACCTCCTTTTGGGGTTGAGGTACCCCACTGTCGTTGTCTGTTAGAGCCTTAGGGTTGAGATCTGCCTCTTAGGCATCTGTATCTGCCTGTCTGACACTGGAAAGGACCAACTCTTTGTAGGCCAATTTCTACTAAATCGAGGTGGCTGTACCTGTAAGAAATCTTTGACTGTTTGCATAGATTTAGCTTTATCCTCCATTTTCTTTAACACCTCTTCCGCCTTAACACCAAACAATGTATCATACTGTAAAGGAACACCCAATAATTTTGCCTTAACATGATCAGGTAAACTCTGCTCTTTTAACCAAGCATGTCTTCGAATCACAGAACCTGTAACTGCGGCTCTACAAGAGGCCTCTAAAGAATCAAAACCACATTGCAGAGTATGTTTTCCCACCTGTTCAACTGCATGCAATAAATCCTGCATTTCTTTATAGTCAGGAGCTTCTGAGCTTGTAAGCATTTTCTGTTTTAACTGAGCCATTAAATACTGTTGGTACTTAAGCATGTGAAACTGGCAATTTAAAGCCCTTACTGCTAAAGTTGCAGAAGTGTAAACTTTCTTCCCCTTCAAATGCTCTAGAATCTCTGTCAGAGGGGACTGGATTTTTTGCAATGGAAGCCTTAACCCCTTTGGGACCCTGGGAAATGGTTTCTGGGTCAGCAGAAGGGTTTTTATAAAGAAACTTGAGAGTCAGGGACTCAATACCTATCTGGTTTGGCTGGTGCAGGGGGCAAAGAATCAAGAGATGAGCTGGATTCAGAGAACACATCATCCACAATATTTAACACAGGCGGAAGAGCAAGGGGCCTGTGCTGAGGCAATAAAATGAAGTCCCTGAGCCTTTTCTTGGATTCAGAATAATCCTGACTTTCCCAATGGAAATGCTCCTTCATGGTATGTAATGTTTCCCCAAAAGAGTAATCCTCAGGAGGAGAGGCTGAAGGGATAGATTCTTCAGCATCAGAGTCCTCATAGGGGGGTAGAGAGTATCCCTGGTCTGAAGAAGAATCATAGGAAATGGAAACCTGATCACAGAAATCATAGTCTGTATCCTGCCTAGGCCTTTTCTCAAGAGGGGATGGGAGCCCCTGATTAGAATAATGAGGTCTTCGGCCATTTTGAGCATCTGTTTTTTAGGCATGGAGGACTGTCCAAGAGAATGCTGTACTTGCTTATTTGTCTTTAATGGTGTTTTTGCCTTGGCTGGTGCTTTAATGGTAAGTTGTAAAGGTCTGAAAACACCCTCAGAAGTTGATGCCTGCTCAGCGACTCTGGACCCATCTGAGGGATTAGTTTCCGTAGGCCCAATACCTTGAGTTTCCAGAGGCCTAGTTGTCTCCATGTGGGAGTGAGCATTTTGAATTTTGGAATCATCAGAAAGGTGTTTAGAGTAGAAAGGTCCAGGAAAGGACACCATGTATTGTCTTTTCTGGTTACCAGGAAAAGTCTCTAATAGAAACCTTGTCCCTTTTCCTCTTCTGGTTCCAACTGAATAGCCCCCAGGGGCTAAGGTGTTTGCCTTACAAACACAAGGTGCAGGGTTTGAGTCTCACAAGGAATAATTGGCTAGGCTTAAAATGACTCACAAGGGCAGTTAGCTTAGTACTAAACTATGAACCTATGTTTAAGAGAGTGAGTACTTGATTTTGGGCCTCTGCCCACTGATTTGGGGGTAGATCTGGCCAGCCGCTTGGTGTTGGTAATGTGTGGAAGTGAAATCTGTATCCTTGGGACACTATTTAAAACCCATTTGTCCTGGGTAATGGGTTCCCAGTTTTTGGCCAGCAGACAAATCTTTCCACCTAAAGGAGCATTCAGTTGGGAGGTGCTTGGAAGTTTTAAAAGCAAGTCATTGAGACAGTTCTCCATAGGGGGGAGTCTTACTACTCCCAGATTTGTTTGCAGAAACTCCCCACTGCTTAGTCTTGTGTGTCCCCTGGGACTGAAACCTGGGGTTTCTGCTGTGTCTGGTTTTGGCCTGAGAAGACCTGCAAGGGGCTGGAAAGGACCAATTTTTTGGAGGCCAGTGCCTACTACATCTAGGAGGCTGAACTTGTAAGAAATCTAACAGTTTGCATAGATTTAGCTTTATCTTCCATTTTTTTTAAGAACTTCCTCAGCCTTGTTGCCAAAGAGGCAGTCCTGATTTAAGGGAGCATCCAACAATTTGGCTTTAACATGATAAGGCAAAGATTGCTCCTTAAGCCAAGCATATCTTCTGAGCACAAACCCAGTAACAGCAGCCCTGCAAGAGGCCTCTAATGAATCAACTCCACATTGCAAAGTATGTTTTCCAACCTGTTGAGCAGAATGCATTAAATCGTGTAATTATTTTCAGCACAGTCAGGAATCAACATGATTTTCTGTTTAAGCAATCCAATAACATGCTGTTGATACTTCAACAAATGAAACTGGCATTTTAAAGCCCTAATGGCCAAGGTTGCCGAAGTGTAAACTTTCTTACCCCATCTATCCAATGCCCTAGAGTCTATCAGAGGGGGGTAGGACTTTTAGCAGTAGAAACCTTAATGCCCTTGGGTCCCTGTGAAATGGTCTCTGGATCCACATTAGGATTTTTTAAAAAGAACTTGTGTGAATCAGGAGCCCTGTAATATCTGTCAGGTTTTCTGGGAGCAGGAGGCAAAGAATCAGAGGCCAAACTAGATTCTGAAAAGGCATCAACAATGTCTAGTACAGGAGGTATAGCTAAAGGCCTATGGTGAGGCAGGTTTAAGAAATCCCTACGCCTCTTTTGAATCAGAAAAATCCTGGCTTTCCCAGTGGAAATGCTCCCTTAGAAGTAAGTAAGGTCTCACCAAAAGAAAAATCCTCTGGAGGGGAAGCTTAGGGAATACAGTCCTCTGCATCAAAATCCTCATACGTAGATAAGGGCACATTCCAGATCACCAGAAGAATCAGAAAAATCAGAATCCCGGTCAGAAGATTCATAAACAACTTCAGTCCTAGCTCTCTTAGAAGGGGGAGGTTGGCTTCCCCTGATTAGATCTTCAGCCATTTTTGTTTTTTAGGCATAGAGGCCTGAGCATGCGACCTGGGCGTCGGTTTCTTAGGTATGATTTGAGATTTTGGCCTAAATGAAGGAGGCATTGGATTAATATGCAAGTCTGTAGGCCTGAATGCACCCTCAGAAGCCAGTGCCTGCACAGCAGCTCCGGACCCATCCAAGGTAGAGACATCCGCAGGTTCCACAGTTGAAGCAGCTCGCGGCATACTCCGAATGGGTCTCAGTAAAGGCCTGTGAGCCAGAAGTAGTGGGTATCAGGGACTGCGAAAGCACCTGAGTACTGGCGAACTGGCGACTGGCTTAGGAGAAGCGTCGGCAGCTTTGGACCACGGCAGCCTGTCTCTGTCGTTATCTTTGCTTTTTTTCGGAATCCCAGTAGTCGGATGGCTACCCAACAACATTTCTGGATAATTAAACCGAAAACTGAAATATGTAGAGGGGAAAATATACAGATGGATAGTGCGCTGATTAAATAAAGCACAAAATCAACAGCAAGGTACGTCGTGGTCAGGGCCTAGGCAAGGAATACAGTATGAATGAAAATCTTTGTGAGGTATTTGCTTTCTACAAGTAATTGAATAATTAACTTTTACTGACATTGGTAAGGAGCAAGAAAAAGTTTTCCCAACGGGGTACTTAGCTTTAGTTGAAGACTTTGGTTCTGAAACTTGAAAATAATAATTCCAATCGGCACTTGCAAACTGCTTCTGCTTCGGGCACCGCACAGCAAGAAAGACTGATGTAATGGCATCGGCTGCATGTTTTATACCCCTGACGACCTGAAAGAAGGGACAGCAACTGACGCAGGATCCAAGACTTTGTTAATCAGGCCGACTGAAGGCTACTGCAAGCAGATAACCCAAATGTAATGACTGCAACAGTGAAGCACGAACATATGGCTTGTTCAACAGAACAATGAGCAGAAATGGCTGAAGCATGGAGTTTGATTGAGGAAAAAGAAAGACAACCCTGATGCAATTCAGCCAAGTATTCCAAGATCAGAAGAAGGGTAGGCTGAGAGAAAGATTCCCCTTTAGCCTGCATCCAATGAGAGAACCTTTCCCATTTGCCAGTGTAGGACTTCCTAGTGCTAGGCCTCCTGGCCTCCCTCAGCACATCAACCACCTGCTGGGAAAGGGAAGAAAATAAGGAAGGGATCATACAATGAGCCATGCTGCTAAATGAAGGGACTGAAGATGAGGATGCAGAATGATTTCCCCCCCCCCCTTCCTGAACCAAAAGATCTGGCTTCAGAGGAAGATGCCAAGGAGGAAATTGGGAGAGACTGCAAAGCAGTGGATACTAATGCTGTATGGGCCAGTCCGGAGCTATGAGAGTAGTCCTTGGTCGTTCGTCCCTGATCTTCAATAATACTCTGGGTAGAACAGGACGAGGAGGGAAGGCAAAAACAGATAGCGACATCCAAGGGAAGGACACAGCATCCACTCTCCAAGGCTCTACTTTGATGCTGTCTGGTGCAAAAGAGAGGGAGAAGATGGTTGTCTGGGGAGGAGGAAAGATCCACCTGAGGTGTGCCCCAACGTTGAATGATTCTGTAAAAAACTGCTCTGTTCAGCTGCCACTTGTGGGGATCCCAGGTTCGCCTGCTCAACTGGTCTACCAAACCATTGAGCCTTCCTGGAAGAAGCTGAGCTAGGAGATGCAGGTCCAGGGATGCTGCCATGGACCAAAGATTCATGCTTTGTCTGCACAGGGGGTAAGAGCGAGTACCTCCCTGCTTGTTGATGCACCACAGGACTGTGGTGGTGTCTGTTCCTAAAAGCAGGGTCCCTGGAGAAAGAAGATGCTTGAAAGCTAGTAAGGCCTGCTGAAAAGCAATCAACTCCAACTCTTTCAGTTGGAAACCAACCACAGTAATCTGCCGACCGACACTTGTGCATGAAAAGCTTCTGCTTCAAGCTCAGCAGCAAGGAAGACCGAGGAAGTGACGTCGGCTGCCTCCTTTTGTATCAGACACCCTGACGTCCTTTACAACAGACGGCAGCCATGATTTTTACTTACCTTTGGTATTCTGGCCGATTGAGGGTTACCGGGAGCCAGATAACCCATTTGGTAGGACTACACCAATGAAACACGAACATCCAATGCTGCCTTGGCCAGTAGGGAGTCACCAGCAAGATTTTTGGCATGTCTCTCCTGATCTTTAGCATGTCTCTCCTGATCTTTAGGAGGACTTTCTGAATGAGAGGGAAGGGTGGAAAAGCATACAGAAACTGTCCCTTCCATGAGATGGTGAAGTCGTCCACTCTCCAAGCTAGGGGAAAGTGGTGTTTGGTACAGAATTTTCTCAGTTGTCTGTTCTGGGTGGAGGTAAAAAGATCTATATGTGGTGTACCCCATCGGTGGACAATGTCTACGAAAACCTCCCTGTGTAAAAGCCACTCGTGATGTCGAGAGAATGATCTGCTTACAGCATCTGCATGATGTTTGTCCTGGGAAGGGATATATTTTGCCTGTAGAGACAAGTTGTTCTAAGAAGCCAATTCCCAAATTTGCATTGCCAGTCGGCCTAGAAGGTAGGACCTGGTCTCCCCTCCCCTGTTTGTTGATGTACCACATGACAGTGTTGTCTGTGAGGATTAGCAGAGGGCCTGGCTGAAGGATAGGGAGAAAAGCCTTCAGGGCTAAATGAACTGCTATTTCCTGACATTGAAATGTTTCCTCAGGAGGGATGCCTGCCAAGGTGCTTGTACCTGGAGTCCCTTCATGGTAGCCTCCTTGTTGAGCTGGCGTGGGGGGTAGGAGGGGTATCCTGGATTCCTTTGAACTGTCGTATCCACCACCTTAATTCTGTTTGTAGACAAGGAAGGAAGGGTATTTGGAAGTCCAGAGGATGGCTGTGCTAGGACCACACGTTCTTTAAATACCACTGCAGCTTCGCAGCTTAATGTGCATCCTAGCTAGGGGAAGCATAGGGATGATGGCTGCCAAAAGATCCAAAAGGCGCATAAACTGTCTTGCTGAAAGCTGGTCTATCTGAAGGAGGTCCTGGAAATGGTTTGTTGGGGAGAATGGGGTAAAAATGCTTTCATAAGGTCTGCCCGAATCCTGCAACCCAGGAAGACCGTCTCTTGTTCTGGGGGGAGAGAGATGACTTCAGGAGTTTGTGTGAAACCTAATCTCTGAAGCAGGGACACAGAGAACTGGATTTCTGAGGGTCTATTCTTTTTCTGCATGAATGAGAATATCGTCTGGGCAGGGATAAATCTGTATGCCCTTGGTCCTGCAGAAGGCGAGCTAGGCATTTGGGGAAAACCCTTGGTGCAGTGGACAAACCAAAGGGCAAGGCCGTAAATTGAAAATCAGAGCAATGTCCAACAAAGCACAAGTACTTGTGGAGTGGGTATATGGGGATGTAGAGGCAAGCCTCCTTCAGGTCCAAAGTGGCCTGAATGCTTGTGGTGGCAACAGTGGAAGCAGGGTCTGCAGGGACAGCATTCTGAAAGAGGGGACTTTTAGAAAAAGATTTACAACAGATAAGTCCAGGATTGATCTCCATGGTCCATCCTTTTTTGGGACTAGGAAAAGTCTGGAGTAAAAACCTTTTCTTTCTTGTCCTGATGGGATGGGTTCTATAGTGCCTTGTTCCCACAGACCCTGAATAACATGGGAAATTAGGTAAAGCTGACTCTTAGGTGGAAAGGGAATGCCCTGTGGGATGGGTCATTCTTAACAGGATAGGAAATATCTTTTTTCCACTATTGCCAGTACCCAGTGGTTTGTTGTGATTTATTTCCAAAGGGGTAGACGGGAAGATGGGGCAAGGCAGTCACACATTGTTGCCATTACTTCTGTCCTAAAAGGACAGTCTTTAGGCTGGCTGAGAAAAGGTAGTCCTAGAAGACACATGCCTCCTAGTCCCTTTCCTAAGCCTGGTGGAAAGGATGGTCATGGAAGGGGCCCTTCTGACACAGGATGTTTTGGCAGGACAATTTCTGTAGTAATTGGGTATAAGACATACCAGTAGGTGTTTAATATCTTGTAGCTCTTTGCTCTTTTCCTGTAGGCGTTTAAAAAGTTCTGCAGACTGCTTACCAAACAGGAGACTACGAACAAGAGGAGCATCTAGGATTTTGGACTTAAAATCTTCTGGTAGTGGCTGGAGCCAAAGCCAGGAGTATCTACACAGAACTGATGCAGTTGCAGCTGATCTAGTAGAGGCCACTGCTGAGTCATAACTGCATCTAATGGAGTGTCTTGCCAGGCAGGGAGTTCAGAAGTGTAGAGGCTTAGGAATACCAAGTTCAAGGCATATTTCACCATGTGTGTTTGGTAATCAATTGTCCTGAAGGCCAGGGTGAAAGAGGTACAAGTCTTCTTGCCCATGCTATAAACAATGTTGCTGTTTTTATCTGAAAGAGAGACGAAAGGAGCAGTCTAGATTGTTTATCTGGGGCCACAACTATGACAGCAGGGTCCACCAAGGGGGTTTCATTAGGGATTTGTGGTCATCAGGCACCTTATAGAAATGGTCTGGTCTCTTTGCTACAGGTGGCTGAGAGTCGGGGCTCAGAGCAAGAAGCAAATGCGTCAAAGGTATGGAGGGATCACTGAAGGGATGGCTGATGGGGAGGGTGACTCAGCCTGCAACAACTCAAAAGTATCTTTGCGTTTGTCATTTGGGAAGTATCCCATTTGAAATGTTCTTTCATCGTAGTGATAGTTCCACCAAATGTTACGTCCTCTGGAGGGTAATCTGCTTCAGTAGAATCACGGGAGAATAATTTTCCAGGGGGGAGGCTACTTGTGATGAGTAAGTGAGGACTCTTCTGAGCAAAAGGAAAGTGCCTCCTCTTCTTCCTGGGGAATAGAGGGGAGGAGAGAGGTAGCAGAAGCAGGTCTTGGGCTGAGCATTGGAATAAAAGGGGCTGAGGTGTTTATGAGCCTAAGTGACATGAAGACCATCATCAGGCACCAAGTAAAAGACTGTCAGTCCAGTTGTCCTTCAGGAAGGGTAGATAAAGGTTTAGTTTTTTGCCTTCTTTTTAAAGGAGTAATTTTGGGTGACACTGTAGGCCTTGATTCTGGAGCCTTACCATAAGGAGGAGATTCAGACCACTGGGATCCAGAAGGGCGTCTGGTGGAACCTGGTTCCACCTAGACTTCGGAAAAAACAGACATCTGCGACATCTCGACGGACATGCCAGCGCTTAAACTGCTCCCTCGAGGGTAAGCATGAAACCAGACGGCTCTAGTGGAAAACCCAACCCCTATATCAGCAGATGGCGGGGCATCCAGACAGGCAGTGATAATAGGCCGCAAAACTTTGGCCTTTTTCTTTGGAGGTTCCATCAAGTCGGTTGATTCCAGATAATTACCAAGAGTTAGCTTCTTAAGCCTTCGATTTTCTAATTTCAGGTTAAGGGCAGCCAGATGGCTTCTAAGAGTTTTAGGGACAAAGGACTGGGAGATGGAGCAGGAGGTATAGCCGAGTTCCCAGCCTAGACAAAAGACGCAACGGTCATGGTTGTCCCTATGCATAATTTGATGCCCGCATTGGCACCTGTGCTTCATCAGCAAACCAAGCTCAAGAAATTGAAGGTAAGAAATCTACTGAA